>NC_084617.1:9976597-10001742 GCF_033978795.1 Nerophis ophidion | reverse complement strand
TATTATGTAATATATACAAAACATCCATCCATCCATTTTCTACCGCTTATTCCCTTTTGGGGTCGCGTGGGGCGCTGGCGCCTATCTCAGCTACAATCGGGCGGAAGGCGGGGTACACCCTGGACAAGTCGCCACCTCATCACAGGGCCAACACAGATAGACAGACAACATTCACACACTAGGGCCAATTTTAGTGTTGCCAATCAACCTATCCCCAGGTGCATGTCTTTGGAAGTGGGAGGGAAGCCGGAGTACCCGGAGGGAACCCACGCATTCACGGGGGAGAACATGCAAACTCCACACAGAAAGATCCCGAGCCTGGATTTGAACCCAGGACTGCAGGACCTTCGTATTGTAAGGCAGACGCACTAACCCCTCTGCCACCGTGAAGCCCTTATATACAAAACAGGGGAAAACAAAAACACTTGCTCAATGGCATGAAAGACAATTTAACTATAAACTTAAACAACACGATGGCAAGACTAAAGACGTGAAACAAAAGAGTGCACTGTGGCATAAATGCAAAACTTACGTGGACCAAAATGAACAGCGTGGCAAGGCATGAAGCAGATTCTCCTATGTTCCCCTGAGAGGGTCCGGTCCAATCCGGTGGCCATGTACTGCTTGCCTGTGTATTGGCTGGGGACATCTCTGCGCTGCTGATCCGCCTCCGCTTGGGATGGTTTCCTGCTGGCTCCGCTGTGAACGGGACTCTCGCTGCTGTGCTGGATCCGCTTTGGACTGGACTCTCGCGACTGTGTTGGATCCATTATGGATTGAACTTTCACAGTATCATGTTAGACCGCTCGACATCCATTGCTTTCCTCCTCTCCAAGGTTCTCATAGTCATCATTGTCACCGACGTCCCACTGGGTGTGAGTTTTCCTTGCCCTTATGTGGGCCTACCGAGGATGTCGTGGTGGTTTGTGCAGCCCTTTGAGACACTAGTGATTTAGGGCTATATAAGTAAACATTGATTGATTGATTGATAAACGCATGGGGTAGCGTGTGTACGAGTGTGAAGATCCCAGAATGATGAACAGAAAGAAAATGACTTAAATACTGGCTGTGATAATCAGGAACAGGTGTGGGACTGAGGGCCGGGGCGTGACAAGGTGGGAACTAATGCGTTGGCATGGAAACAAACTAAACCAGGAAGTGAAAAACGTGACTGAATGTCCAAAAACTAAAAATAGCATGACCAAAAACCAAAACATAACTTACAGGCGTGACAAATATGGGTTGAAAAGGATTTGCAAATCATTGTATTCCGTTTATATTTACATCGAACACAATTTTCCAACTCATATAGAAACGGGGTTTGTAATATAAAAAAAAAAAAAAAAATCCAAGGTGTATATTTGTTTGACCCTTTACAGCAGGGGCGTCAAACTCAAATACAGAGTGGGCCAAAATTTAAAACGGAACAAAGCCGCGGGCCGCGGTTGAACAAATGAACCTTTTAATCAGGACCCAAACAAGTTTTGCAATGAATATTGAACAAGCAAGGCTTATATAGGGCAGCACGGTGGTACAGGGGTTAGTGCGTGGGTGTCAAACTCTGGCCCGCCGTGTAAATTAATTTGGCCCTTGAGGCAATATCAATTTAGCATTAGAACTGGCCCGCCGGTGTTATACAGCGTCGGTGTGACTGTAACACCGCATTCACCGCTAACACTCATACTTGCCAACCCTCCTAATTTTCCCGATAAGACTCCCGAAGTTCAGTGCCCCTCCTGAAAATCTCCCGGGGCAACCATTCTCCCGAATTTCTAGCGATTTCCACCTGGACAACTGCCTTTAGCGTCCTCTTTTCCTCCATACTAACAGCGTGTCACATAATATTTGTGGCTTTTACACACACACACACAAGTGAATGCAAGGCATACTTGGTCAACAGCCATACAGGTCACACTGAGGTTGGCCGTATAAACAACTTTAGCACTGTTACAAATATGCGCCACACTGTGAACCCACACCAAACAAGAATGACAAACAGAAAAGAATGACCCCTAGAGGGGGGGGGGGGTTGCCCACATCTGAGGTCCTCTCCAAGGTTTCTCATAGTCAGCATTGTCACTGGCGTCCCACTGAATGTGAATTCTCCCTGCCCACTGGGTGTGAGTTTTCCTTGCCCTTTTGTGGGTTCTTCCGAGGATGTTGTAGTCGTAATGATTTGTGCAGTCCTTTGAGACATTTGTGATTTGGGGCTATATAAATAAACATTGATTGATTGATTGATTGACATTTCGGGTGAACATCCGCACCGTAACACAACAGAACAATTACCCAGAAACCCTTGCAGCACTAACTCTTCCGGGAAACTTCCAGCAAACCGACCAATAATTAACGTTTTATTCATGCATGTTCTCTTGCTACTTCAAGGCTTGAATGTTTGGTTCATCCATTATTGTTATTTTATTGTCAAATGTATTATTAGCCTGTGGAAAAAATTTGATATTTACCTCAGAAGATTGATAATAGCAAAAAAGACATAACATTTTTATTTAAATTTTATTTGATATGCCATTGATATTCTTTTAATTCTTATTATTATTATTTGAAACTGGATTTTGCATGTCACTAAAGTTGTATAAGCCTTGCTTGTTCAATATTTAATGCAAAAAGGTTAATTTGTTCAACCTTGGCCGGCGGTTTTGTTCCGTTTAAAATTTTGGCCCACTCTGTGTTTGAGTTTGACACCCCTGGGTTAGTGCATCTGCCTCACAACACGAAGGTCCTGAGTAATCCTGGGTTCAATCCCGGGCTCGGGATCTTTCTGTGTGGAGTTTGCATGTTCTCCCCGGGACTGCGTGGGTTCCCTCCGGGGACTCGGGCTTCCTCCCATGGAACAGGCAGAGCTTATATAACGTAATAGTGCAAAATCAACTTTCAAAAAACATCAGTGGTATATTAAATAAAATTTTATTAAAACAATTATTTGCAGCCTTCTGAGGTAAATATCAACATTAACTTTTTCCACAGGCTAATAAATTCAAAAATAAAATAAAAATGAGGTGGGCCGGGTTTGGTAGTAGCGGAGGTGTATATTGTAGCGTTCCGGAAGAGTTAGTGCTGCAAGGGATTCTAGGTATTTTTTTCTGTTGTGTTACGGTGCGATTTGTCTGGTTAATTCCGATAACGAACGAGACTCTGACATGATAACTAGTTACGCGGCCCGGTGCGGTCGGCGTCCGAACTTCTTAGAGGGACAAGTGGCGTTCAGCCACGCGAGATTGAGCAATAACAGGTCTGTGATGCCCTTAGATGTCCGGGGCTGCACGCGCGCCACACTGAGTAGCCCAACGTGTGTCTACCCTGCGCCGACAGGCGTGGGTAATCCGATGAACTCCACTCGTGATTGGGATTGGGGATTGCAATTGTTTCCCATCAACGAGGAATTCCCAGTAAGCGCGAGTCATCAGCCCGCACTGATTAAGTCCCTGCCCTTTGTACACACCGCCCGTCGCTACTACCGATTGGATGGCTTAGTGAGGTCCTTGGATCGGCCCCGCGGGGGGTCTGCTCGGCTCTGGCGGAGGCCGAGAAGACGGTCAAACTAGACTATCTAGAGGAAGTAAAAGTTGTAACAAGGTTTCTGTAGGTGAACCTGCGGAAGGATCATTACCGGGGGAGAAAAAGAGAACACGCTCCGTAGTCTCAGGGCTTTGGGGCGGGCTCCGGCCCGCCCCTTGGCGCGTGTGGCACAGCGGGCTCCGTGACCGACGGCAGGGTCCTCCCACGCCGGCGGCGCGTCCCGATGATACGTCTCAGGGCCTCGTGGCGGGGAGGGACGCTCGGGCGGTGCGTGGGGGGTTTCGGCCCCCCCGTCCCGATCCTCGGGCCGCCCTCCCCACACACCACTTGGCGCGCGCGGCGACCTAGGGCTCCGCCACCGACGCACGGGCTGCAGCCCGACGGTGGAGCGGACCCGGCGGAGGCGCGCGGTTTCGGGGGAAAAAAAGTAGTCCCAGGGCTTTGGGGGGGGCTCCGGCCCGCCCCTTGGCGCGGGTGGCACGGCGGGCTCCGTGGCCGACAGCAGGGTCCTCCCCCGCCGGCGGCGCGTCCCGACGGGCCATGCGTCGGGGATGATACGCAGAAGTCTCAGGGCCTCGTGGCGGGGAGGGCCCCCCCGTCCCGATCCTCGGGCCGCCCTCCCCACACACCACTTGGCGCGCGCGGCGACCTCGGGCTCCGCCACAGACGCACGGGCTGCAGCCCGACGGCAGAGCGGACCCGGCGGAGGCGCGCGGTTTCGGGGGAAAAAAAGTAGTCCCAGGGCTTTGGCGCGGGCTCCGGCCCGCCCCTTAGCGCGGGTGGCACGGCGGGCTCCGCGACCGACGGCCGGGCTGTAGCCCTTAGGCCGGCGGGCGCGTCCCAGCGGGCCGCCCGCCTTTTCGGAACCTTGAACCGGCATCCGCTTCCGAGCGGGGGGTTTCGGGCATCCAACTCGCCTCCCTCCCACGGAGGTATTTTTTCTGTTGTGTTACGGTGCAGGTGTTCTCCCGAAATGTGTTTTTGTCATTCTTGTTTGGTGTGGGTTCACAGTGTGGCGCATATTTGTAACAATGTGAAAGTTTTTTTACACGGCCACCCTCAGTGTGACCTGTATGGCTGTTGATCAAGTATGTGTGTGTGAAAGCCGCATATATTATGTGACTTGGCCAATACGCTGTTTATATGGACTAAAAGAGGACGTGACGGCATGTTGTAGAGGACAGTGCCTCGAAGGCATGCTCCCAATATGGTTGTCCGGGTGGAAATCGGGAGAATGGTTGCCCAGGGAGATTTTCGGGAAGGGCACTAAACTTCGGGAGTTTCCTGGGAAAATCGGGAGGGTTGGCAAGTACGAGTATTAGCGGTGGAATGTGGTTTATTTGATATTGCCTCAAGGGCCAAATGATATTAAACGGCGGACCAAATTTGGGCCAGAGTTTGACACCCTTGCTTTATAGACTTGCTCTGACCTCAAAAGGAACCCAAGCACTTGATGGGTGTCCATGGATACAGGTGTCCATGGATACAGGTGTCCACTTCTAAGCAGGCGCCGGGAAACTTCCCCATGGTCCGATGACCACTTGACCCCTGGAAGGAGTGGCGAGATAGGAAATGGCAATCGTGCAATCAATTAGCACAAAGGGGAGAAGGAGGCGGCCTATTTAGAGACCGAGGCGACCATGGTGGTCCCATTGTCCCTTTGAAGGATTCCCGCCTTTTGAAAAAAGACCGACGCGGGATCAACAAGACGTCTGGTCAAAATGTCACGGCTAATGCCGCGTCGACCTCCGTGTAATTAGACTGTATCCACCTGGGCCATTTCGCAACATCACTTAGATCCATTTCTGACCCCGGGCTACTAGCAGGAAATTGTTCTAATGCTTTCAACCTTTTGTATTTTTCCTGGTTATTTTCTCTTATATTATTATTTTGTTCATGTATTGCAGGGGTCACCGATAAGGACCAGATGAGTAGCCCGCTGGCTTGTTCTAAAAATGGTTCAAATAGCAGCTGTGGAGAGGCGGAGGTGACGGTTTGACAGAGAGGCAGGACACGCTGTAGCCCGGCCCAAAATGGCGGCGAGGAGGCGGGACGTGCCGGGAGCGGCCCACTTGTACACGATTAACGTATCTCCTCTCGCTGTATAAAAGGGAAGGAGGAGAGAACGGGGCTGGTGAAGGTGCGGAGCGAGAAAAAGCTATACAACGACGGAGACAAGAAGAGGCGGACTGAAGTACGTGCTGCTGAAAAGCAGACGGCGTAGCGAGCTGCAGAGGAGGACGTGAGACGTAGCAGAAGAGCGACCAGACCGCGGAAAAGCTTGTGTGGGAAAATAAAGCAAGTCAAACCTGCTCAAAGTCGTGTCCTTCCTTGGTGGTCCATGGAACCCGCAAGATGACGGCGTGAGTCCGTCACAGCAGCACTTACCAGTGAGCTGCCTCTATTTTTTTAAATATTTTTTATTTACTATTAAGCTGGTCTTGCTTTACTCGACAGTTTCCATTCTAAAAGAGACAAAACTCAAATAGAATTTGAAAATCCAAGAAAATATTTTAAAGACTTGGTCTTCACTTGTTTAAATAAATTCATTTATTTTTTTTACTTTGCTTCTTCTTATAACTTTCAGAAAGACAACTTTAGAGAAAAAAATACAACCTTAAAAATGATTTTAGGATTTTAAACACATAACTTTTGACCTTTTAAATGCCTTCCTCTTCTTTCATGACAATTTAAATACATTGTCAAGTATTTTTTTGTTTTTTATTGTAAAAAATTATAAATACATTTTAATTTAATTTTTATTGTAGCTTCTGTTTTTTCGACGAAGAATATTTGTGAAATATTTTTTCAAACTTATGATTAAAATTTAAAGAAAATTATTCTGGCAAATCTAAAAAAATCTGTAGAATCAAATTTAAATCTTATTTCAAACTCTTTTGAATTTCTTTAAAAATTTTTGTTCTGGAAAATCTAGAAGAAATTGTGATTTGTCTTTGTTAGAAATATAGCTTGGTCCAATTTGTTATATATTCTAACAAAGTGCAGATTGGATTTTAACCTATTTAAAACATGCCATCAAAATTCTAAAATCAATCTTAATCAGGAAAAATTACTAATGATGTTCCATTAATATTTTTTTGAATTTTTTCAAAAAGATTCGAATTAGCTAGTTTTTCTCTTCATTTTTTTCGGTTGAATTTTGAATTTTAAAGAGTCGAAATTGAAGATAAACTATGTTTCAAAATTTAAATTTCATTTTTTTCGTGTTTTCTCCTCTTTTAAAATAGTTCAATTAAGTGTTTTTTCGATCATTTATTCTCTACAAAAAACCTTCCGTAAAAGGAAAAAAAAAAAAAAGACGGAATGACAGACAGAAATACACATTTATATATATATATATATATATATATATATATATATATATATATATATTTATACATAGTAACAGGGGTCACCAACCTTTTTGAAACCAAGAGCTACTTCTTAGGTACTGATTAATGCGAAGGGCTACCAGTTTGATACACACTTAAATAAATTGCCAGAAATAGCCAATTTGCTCATTTACCTTTAACTCTATGTTATTAATAATTAATTATATTTATCTTTGTCGAATCACTGATAATCTGAATGATTTCTCAAAATAAATATATATTTTTAATGACATGTTTTAAATAGGTTAAAATCCCATCTGCACTTTGTTAGAATATATAACAAATTTGACCAAGCTATATTTCTAACAAAGACAAATCATTATTTCTTCTAGATTTTCCAGAACAACATTTTTAAAAGAAATTCAAAAGACTTTGAAATAAGACTTAAATTAATTCTACAGATTTTCTAGATTTGCCAGAATATTTCTTTTTAAATTGTAATCATAATAAGTTTGAAGAAATATTACACAAATATTCTTCGTCGAAAAAACAGAAGCTAAAATTAAATTAAAATGTATTTATTATTCTTTACAATCAAACAAATACATTTACTTGAACATTGATTTAAATTGTCAGGAAAGAAGAGGAAGGCATTTAAAAGGTAAATGTGTTTAAAAATCCTAAAATCACTTTTAAGGTTGTATTTTTTCTCTAAAAATTGTCTTTCTGAATGTTATAAGAACCAAAGTAAAAAAATAAATGAATTCATTTAAACAAGTGAAGACCAAGTCTTTAAAATAATTTCTTGGATATTCAAAATTTATTTGACTTTTGTCTCTCTTAGAATTAAAAATGTGGAGCAAAACGAGACCAGCTTGCTAGTAAATAAATACAATTTAAAAAATAGAAGCAGCTCACTGGTAAGTGCTGCTATTTGAGCTATTTTTAGAACAGGCCAGCGGGCGACTCATCTGGTCCTTACAGGCTACCTGGTGCCCGCGGGCCCCGTGTTAGTGACCCCTGCTCTACTGTAACACGGAGAGAACGTTACCAACCTGCGGAGATGTTTCAGGGACAGGACCTCGTCGGCTGCAAGCCTGGGCGGAGAGTTTCCTGGCGTCACGCCAAGCGCCGTCCCGTCAGCATTCCTCGGACGCAAAACTGTCCGGTCTTATCTGTATTTACTTCGGGGACACGCTCCGAAGAGACAAAGGAGCGGCTGTGCTGTCCTCGGCAGCCTCGGACTCATCCGTGTGGATGGAGGGGGTCACCATATTAGGAACACCTGCACCCTACACGAGCGCTGTCTTTAAAAGCATCATGGATGACCTCACCACACACACAAACTTGCATTTCTTACCTTCTGGGGACCTGGGAGAAATGCCTACCTCTTTAAGACCACCATTTCTAAATATATACAGATTTGTATTTACAACATTAATAATACATACATACATACATATTATGCAAATGTAAAAAAGGTAGGCTTTTAGTTATTTTTAAAAAATTGTTTTTTAATCTTCATTATTTACTTTTAATTTTTACAGTATGTCTCAATATACATATTTGTTTTTATTTGGTGTTTCCTTGAGTCATATTGCAGTCTACACGTATCTCTTATGTGTGACTGCCATCATAGTGCAGTCTACACATGTGTCTTATGTGTGATTGCCATCATAGTGCAGTCTACACGTATCTCTTATGTGTGACTGCCATCATATTGCAGCCTACACCTATCTCTTATGTGTGATTGCCATCATATTGCAGTTTGCACGTTTCTCTTATGTGTGACTGCCATCATATTGCAATCTACACGTATCTATTATGTGTGACTGCCATCATATTGCAATCTATACATATCTCTTGTGTGATTGCCATCATATTGCCGTCTGCACGTTTCTCTTATGTGTGACTGTTATCATATTGCAATCTACACGTATCTGTGTGACTGCCATCATATTGCAGTTTACACATATCTCTTGTGTGATTGCCATCATATTGCCGTCTGCACGTATCTCTTATGTGTGATTGCCATCATATTGCAGTCTACACGTATCTCTTATGTGTGACTGCCATCATACTGCAGTTTGCATGTTTCTCTTATGTGTGACTGCCATCATATTGCAGCCTACACCTATCTCTTATGTGTGACTGCCATCATATTGCAGTCTACACGTATCTCTTATGTGTGATTGCCATCATATTGCAGTCTACACGTATCTCTTATGTGTGATTGCCATCATATTGCAGTCTACACGTATCTCTTATGTGTGATTGCCATCATACTGCAGTTTGCATGTTTCTCTTATGTGTGACTGCCATCATATTGCAGTCTACACGTATCTCTTATGTGTGACTGCCATCATATGGCAGTCTACACGTATCTCTTGTGTGACACTCATCATAGTGCAGTCCACATGTATCTCTTATGTGTGACTGCCATCATATTGCATTCTACACGTATCTCTTATGTGTGACTGCCATCATAGTGCAGTCGACATGTATCTCTTATGTGTGACTGCCATCATATTGCAGTCTACACGTATCTCTTATGTGTGACTGCCATCATATTGCAGTCTACACGTATCTGTTGTGTGACTGCCATTAAAGTGCAGTCCACATGTATCTCTTATGTGTGATTGCCATCATATTGCAGTCTACACGTATCTCTTATGTGTAACTGCCATCATAGTGCAGTCTACACGTATCTCTTATGTGTGACTCCCATCATAGTGCAGTCCACACGTATCTCTTATGTGTGACTGCCATCATAGTGCAGTCTACATGTATCTCTTATGTGTGACTGCCATCATAGTGCAGTCTACATGTATCTCTTATGTGTGACTGCCATCATAGTGCAGTCGACATGTATCTCTTATATGTGACTGCCATCATATTGCAGTCTACACGTATCTCTTATGTGTGACTGCCATCATATGGCAGTCTACACGTATCTCTTGTGTGACACTCATCATAGTGCAGTCCACATGTATCTCTTATGTGTGATTGCCATCATATTGCATTCTACACGTATCTCTTATGTGTGACTGCCATCATAGTGCAGTCGACATGTATCTCTTATGTGTGACTGCCATCATATTGCAGTCTACACGTATCTCTTATGTGTCACTGCCATCATATTGCAGTCTACACGTATCTGTTGTGTGACTGCCATTAAAGTGCAGTCCACATGTATCTCTTATGTGTGATTGCCATCATATTGCAGTCTACACGTATCTCTTATGTGTAACTGCTATCATAGTGCAGTCGACATGTATCTCTTATGTGTGACTGCCATCATATTGCAGTCTGCACGTATCTCTTATGTGTGATTGCCATCATATTGCAGTCTACACGTATCTCTTATGTGTGACTGCCATCATATTGCAGTCTACACATATCTCTTATGTGTGACTGCCATCATATTGCAGTCTACACATATCTATTATATTTGACTGCCATCATATTGCAGTCTACACATATCTCTTATGTGTGATTGCCATCATATTGCAGTCTACACGTATCTCTTATGTGTAACTGCTATCATAGTGCAGTCTACACGTATCTCTTATGTGTGACTCCCATCATAGTGCAGTCCACACGTATCTCTTATGTGTGACTGCCATCATAGTGCAGTCTACATGTATCTCTTATGTGTGACTGCCATCATAGTGCAGTCTACATGTATCTCTTATGTGTGACTGCCATCATAGTGCAGTCGACATGTATCTCTTATATGTGACTGCCATCATATTGCAGTCTACACGTATCTCTTATGTGTGACTGCCATCATATGGCAGTCTACACGTATCTCTTGTGTGACACTCATCATAGTGCAGTCCACATGTATCTCTTATGTGTGATTGCCATCATATTGCATTCTACACGTATCTCTTATGTGTGACTGCCATCATAGTGCAGTCGACATGTATCTCTTATGTGTGACTGCCATCATATTGCAGTCTACACGTATCTCTTATGTGTGACTGCCATCATATTGCAGTCTACACGTATCTGTTGTGTGACTGCCATTAAAGTGCAGTCCACATGTATCTCTTATGTGTGATTGCCATCATATTGCAGTCTACACGTATCTCTTATGTGTAACTGCTATCATAGTGCAGTCGACATGTATCTCTTATGTGTGACTGCCATCATATTGCAGTCTGCACGTATCTCTTATGTGTGATTGCCATCATATTGCAGTCTACACGTATCTCTTATGTGTGACTGCCATCATATTGCAGTCTACACATATCTCTTATGTGTGACTGCCATCATATTGCAGTCTACACATATCTATTATATTTGACTGCCATCATATTGCAGTCTACACATATCTCTTATGTGTGATTGCCATCATATTGCAGTCTACACGTATCTCTTATGTCTGACTGCCATCATATTGCAGTCGACATGTATCTCTTATGTGTGACTGCCATCATATTGCAGCCTACACCTATCTCTTATGCGTGACTGCCATCATATTGCAGTCTACGCCTATCTCTTATGTGTGACTGCCATAATAGTGCAGTCGACATGTATCTCTTATGTTTGATTGCCATCATATTTCAGTCTGCATGCATCTCTTATGTGTGATTGCCATCATAGTGCAGTCGACATGTATCTCTTATGTTTGATTGCCATCATATTTCAGTCTGCATGCATCTCTTATGTGTGATTGTCATCATATTGCAGTCTACACGTATCTCTTATGTGTGACTGCCATCATATAGCAGTCTGCACGAATCTTTTATGTGTGACTGCCATCATATTGCAGCCTACACATATCTCTTATGTGTGATTTCCATCATATTGCAGTTTGCACGTTTCTCTTATGTGTGACTGCCATCATATTGCAATCTACACGTATCTCTTATGTGTGACTGCCATCATATGGCAGCCTACACCTATCTCTTATGTGTGACTGCCATCATATTGCAGTCTACATGCATCTCTTATGTGTGACTGCCATCATAGTGCAGTCGACATGTGTCTCTTATGTGTGATTGCCATCATATTGCAGTCTACACGTATCTCTTATGTGTGACTGCCATCATAGTGTAGTCTGCACGTATCTCTTGTGTGATTGCCATCATATTGCAGTGCGCAAATATCTCGTATGTGTGATTGCCATCATATTGCAGTCTACACGAATCTCTTATGTGTAACTGCCATCATATTGCAGTCTACACGTATCTCTTCTGTGTGACTGCCATCATAGTGTAGTCTGCACAAATCTCTTATGTGTGGCTGCCATCATAGTGCAGTCTACACGTATCTCTTATGTGTGACTGCCATCATATTGCAGTCTACAGGTATCTTTTATGTGACTGCCATCATATTGTAGTCTACACGTATCTTATGTGTGATTGCCATCATAGTGCAGTCTACACATATGTCTTATGTGTGATTGCCATCATAGTGCAGTCTACACGTATCTCTTATGTGTGACTGCCATCATAGTGCAGTCGACACGTATCTCTTATGTGTGATTGCCATCATATTGCAGTGTACACGTATCTCTTATGTGTGATTGCCATCATATTGCAGTCTACACGTATCTCTTATGTGTGACTGCCATCATATGGCAGTCTACACGTATCTCTTATGTGTGACTGCCATCATAGTGCAGTCGACATGCATCTCTTATGTGTGATTGCCATCATATTGCAGTCGACATGTATCTCTTATGTGTGATTGCCATCATATTGCAGTCTACACATATCTCTTATGTGTGACTGCCATCTTATTGCAGTCGACATGTATCTCTTATGTGTGATTGCCATCATATTGCAGTCTACACATATCTCTTATGTGTGACTGCCATCATATTGCAGTCGACATGTATCTCTTATGTGTAACTGCTATCATAGTGCAGTCTACACGTATCTCTTATGTGTGACTCCCATCATAGTGCAGTCCACACGTATCTCTTATGTGTGACTGCCATCATAGTGCAGTCCACATGTATCTCTTATGTGTGATTGCCATCATATTGCATTCTACACGTATCTCTTATGTGTGACTGCCATCATAGTGCAGTCGACATGTATCTCTTATGTGTGACTGCCATCATATTGCAGTCTACACGTATCTCTTATGTGTGACTGCCATCATATTGCAGTCTACACGTATCTGTTGTGTGACTGCCATTAAAGTGCAGTCCACATGTATCTCTTATGTGTGATTGCCATCATATTGCAGTCTACACGTATCTCTTATGTGTAACTGCTATCATAGTGCAGTCGACATGTATCTCTTATGTGTGACTGCCATCATATTGCAGTCTGCACGTATCTCTTATGTGTGATTGCCATCATATTGCAGTCTACACGTATCTCTTATGTGTGACTGCCATCATATTGCAGTCTACACATATCTCTTATGTGTGACTGCCATCATATTGCAGTCTACACATATCTATTATATTTGACTGCCATCATATTGCAGTCTACACATATCTCTTATGTGTGATTGCCATCATATTGCAGTCTACACGTATCTCTTATGTCTGACTGCCATCATATTGCAGTCGACATGTATCTCTTATGTGTGACTGCCATCATATTGCAGCCTACACCTATCTCTTATGTGTGACTGCCATCATATTGCAGTCTACGCCTATCTCTTATGTGTGACTGCCATCATAGTGCAGTCGACATGTATCTCTTATGTTTGATTGCCATCATATTTCAGTCTGCATGCATCTCTTATGTGTGATTGCCATCATATTGCAGGCTACATGTATCTCTTATGTGTGATTGCCATCATATTGCAGTCTGCACGTATGTCTTATGTGTGATTGTCATCATATTGCAGTCTACACGTATCTCTTATGTGTGACTGCCATCATATAGCAGTCTGCACGAATCTTTTATGTGTGACTGCCATCATATTGCAGCCTACACATATCTCTTATGTGTGATTTCCATCATATTGCAGTTTGCACGTTTCTCTTATGTGTGACTGCCATCATATTGCAATTTACACGTATCTCTTATGTGTGACTGCCATCATATGGCAGCCTACACCTATCTCTTATGTGTGACTGCCATCATATTGCAATCTACATGCATCTCTTATGTGTGACTGCCATCATAGTGCAGTCGACATGTATCTCTTATGTGTGATTGCCATCATATTGCAGTCTACACGTATCTCTTATGTGTGACTGCCATCATAGTGTAGTCTGCACGTATCTCTTGTGTGATTGCCATCATATTGCAGTGCGCAAATATCTCGTATGTGTGATTGCCATCATATTGCAGTCTACACGAATCTCTTATGTGTAACTGCCATCATATTGCAGTCTACACGAATCTCTTATGTGTAACTGCCATCATATTGCAGTCTACACGAATCTCTTATGTGTAACTGCCATCATATTGCAGTCTACACGTATCTCTTCTGTGTGACTGCCATCATAGTGTAGTCTGCACAAATCTCTTATGTGTGGCTGCCATCATAGTGCAGTCTACACGTATCTCTTATGTGTGACTGCCATCATATTGCAGTCTACAGGTATCTTTTATGTGACTGCCATCATATTGTAGTCTACACGTATCTTATGTGTGATTGCCATCATAGTGCAGTCTACACATATGTCTTATGTGTGATTGCCATCATAGTGCAGTCTACACGTATCTCTTATGTGTGACTGCCATCATAGTGCAGTCGACACGTATCTCTTATGTGTGATTGCCATCATATTGCAGTGTACACGTATCTCTTATGTGTGATTGCCATCATATTGCAGTCTACACGTATCTCTTATGTGTGACTGCCATCATATGGCAGTCTACACGTATCTCTTATGTGTGACTGCCATCATAGTGCAGTCGACATGCATCTCTTATGTGTGATTGCCATCATATTGCAGTCGACATGTATCTCTTATGTGTGATTGCCATTATATTGCAGTCTACACATATCTCTTATGTGTGACTGCCATCTTATTGCAGTCGACATGTATCTCTTATGTGTGATTGCCATCATATTGCAGTCTACACATATCTCTTATGTGTGACTGCCATCATATTGCAGTCGACATGTATCTCTTATGTGTGACTGCCATCATATTGCAGTCTACACATATCTCGTGTGTGATTGCCATCATATTGCAGTTTGCACGTTTCTCTTGTGTGATTGCCATCATATTGCCATCTCCACGTATCTCTTATGTGTGACTGCCATCATATAGCAGTCTGCACGAATATTTTATGTGTGACTGCCATCATATTGCAGTCTACACGTATCTCTTATGTGTGACTGCCATCATAGTGCAGTCGACATGTATCTCTTATGTGTGATTGCCATCATAGTGCAGTCTACACGTATCTCTTATGTGTGACTGCCATCATAGTGTAGTCTGCACGTATCTCTTATGTATGATTGCCATCATATTGCAGTCTGCACGTATCTCTTATGTGTGACTGCCATCATAGTACAGTTGACATGTATCTCTTATGTGTGATTGCCATCATATTGCAGTCTGCACGTATCTCTCATGTGTGATTGCCATCATATTGCAGTCTACACGTATCTCTTATGTGTGATTGCCATCATACGGCAGTTTGCATGTTTCTCTTATGTGTGACTGCCATCATATTGCAGCCTACACGTATCTATTATGTGTGACTTTCATCATATTGCAGGCTGCACATATCTCTTATGTGTGACTGCCATCATATTGCAGTTTGCACGTTTCTCTTATGTGTGACTGCCATCTACTGATCACACTTATCACATCACCATGTACCAAGTAAAATAGTTTCGAGGTCGGTAAGCACAACCAAAGTGATTCCGTACATTAGGCGCACCGGGTTATAAGGCGCACTGCGAGTTCTGAGAAAACGAAAGGATTTTAAGTGCGCTTTATAGTCCAAAAAACGCATTTCAATTTCTTACACACACTTGTTATTTCATATGTTGCCCAGAGGGGGAGCACTTTTAAAATCGACACACAATCAATTTTAAAAAATCGCTCCTTTTTGGGACCACTCATAATTTTTATGGATTTCCCCAGCAGGGGTGCAAATGAGACATTCTCTGTTAGATGCGATGTTTTCCTGCAGGTCATCTTCATCACTAAAGGATAAATGTAACCTGCGGGATAGAATTCCTCTGCCATGGTCAAGTTTTTTTTTTTTTTGGAGTGGTCAGCTTGAAGCGTCTTTCTGTCTCCGACTATTGTAGTTTGCACAGTACAGTACATATTCCGTACAACTGACCACTAAATGGTGACACCCGAATAAGTTTTTCAACTCGTTTAAGTTGGGGTCCACGTTAATTAATTTACCTCGCCTCTGATTGGCCAGTAAGTATGTCAGGACTTTGACTTTTTTTCCGAGGTAAAGGAAAGTTGGCACGAGCAAGACGTGAATGTAAGTACATATTTTTTATTAACACTACAACTGCACAAAAAAAAAGCAAACAAAAGGCGCGCAGAATGGCGGTACAAAAACTTGGCTGTGAAAACAAAACTCGCACTAAGGCAAAACTATGAACATAAAACAAAAACTTGCACTGTGGTATTAATAACAAGAAAACTTACTTGGAACGGAACGAGAACGGGACATGGATCATTGGCATGGATTACAAGGTGCGTAGCAGATGATGGAGGGTGATGTTGCCAGCATGAACAACAGAAACAGACAGGCTTAAACAGTACTGTGGTGATTAGTGAAAACAGGTGTGAGACATGAGGACTAATGGGTAGTCATGGTGACAAAACAAACCAGGAAGTGCAAAAACAGGAACTGAGTGGCCGAAAAACAAACAGAACATGACTAAAACAAAACATGATCACATAGACATGACACAGTAATGTTTTCACCCTAACCTTAGCCAATTGTGACTCATCATACCAAAACCAAAACTTTATTGATTTTCTCCGTAATCATGGATTTTTTTTTTTTTTTGCGTGAATTCGCAGTTAATTTTCTTTGATATAAGATACCGAGATACACGGGTCTAAAAGTAGCAAAGCTACAGGAAAAGCTTCAAAAAGTAGCTAAGCTATTGGGAAATTGTCAATACTTGGATTACGAGGTGGTTTGTTTTCTCGAGGCAAAGGAAAGTTGGCACGAGCAAGACGTGAATGTAAGTACATATTTTTTATTAACACTATAACTGCACAAAAAAGGCAAACAAAAGGTGCGCAGAATGGCGGTACAAAAACTTGGCTGTGAAAACAAAACTCGCACTAAGGCAAAACTATGAACATAAAACAAAAACTTGCACTGTGGTATAAATAAGGAGAAAACTTACTTGGAAGGGAAGGAGAACGGGACATGGATCATTGGCATGGATTACAAGGTGCGTAGCAGATGATGGAGGGTGATGTTGCCAGCATGAACAACAGAAACAGACAGGCTTAAACAATACTGTGGTGATTAGTGAAAACAGGTGTGAGACATGAGGACTAATGGGTAGTCATGGTGACAAAACAAACCAGGAAGTGCAAAAACAGGAACTGAGTGGCCAAAAAACAAACAGAACATGACTAAAACAAAACATGATCACATAGACATGACACAGTAATGTTTTCACCCTAACCTTAGCCAATTGTGACTCATCATACCAAAACCAAAACTTTATTGATTTTCTCCGTAATCATGGATTATTTTTTTTTTTTTTGCGTGAATTCGCAGTTAATTTTCTTTGATATAAGATACCGAGATACACGGGTCTAAAAGTAGCAAAGCTTCAGGAAAAGCTTCAAAAAGTAGTTAAGCTATTGGGAAATTGTCAATACCTCGATTACGAGGTGGTCTGTTTTCTCGAGGCAAAGGAAAGTTGGCACGAGCAAGACGTGAATGTAAGTACATATTTTTTATTAACACTATAACTGCACAAAAAAAGGCAAACAAAAGGTGCGCAGAATGGCGGTACAAAAACTTGGCTGTGAAAACAAAACTCGCACTAAGGCAAAACTATGAACATAAAACAAAAACTTGCACTGTGGTATAAATAAGGAGAAAACTTACTTGGAACGGAAGGAGAACGGGACATGGATCATTGGCATGGATTACAAGGTGCGTAGCAGATGATGGAGGGTGATGTTGCCAGCATGAACAACAGAAACAGACAGGCTTAAACAATACTGTGGTGATTAGTGAAAACAGGTGTGAGACATGAGGACTAATGGGTAGTCATGGTGACAAAACAAACCAGGAAGTGCAAAAACAGGAACTGAGTGGCCAAAAAACAAACAGAACATGACTAAAACAAAACATGATCACATAGACATGACACATTAATGTTTTCACCCTAACCTTAGCCAATTGTGACTCATCATACCAACACCAAAACTTTATTGATTTTCTCCGTAATCATGGATTTTTTTTTTTTTTGCCTGAATTCGCAGTTAATTTTCTTTGATATAAGATACCGAGATACACGGGTCTAAAAGTAGCAAAGCTTCAGGAAAAGCTTCAAAAAGTAGTTAAGCTATTGGGAAATTGTCAATACTTGGATTACGAGGTGGTTTGTTTTCCCGAGGCAAAGGAAAGTTGGCACGGGCAAGACGTGAATGTAAGTACATATTTTTTATTAACACTATAACTGCACAAAAAAAGGCAAACAAAAGGTGCGCAGAATGGCGGTACAAAAACTTGGCTGTGAAAACAAAACTCGCACAAGGCAAAACTATGAACATAAAACAAAAACTTGCACTGTGGTATAAATAAGGAGAAAACTTACTTGGAACGGAAGGAGAACGGGACATGGATCATTGGCATGGATTACAAGGTGCGTAGCAGATGATGGAAGGTGATGTTGCCAGCATGAACAACAGAAACAGACAGGCTTAAACAATACTGTGGTGATTAGTGAAAACAGGTGTGAGACATGAGGACTAATGGGTAGTCATGGTGACAAAACAAACCAGGAAGTGCAAAAACAGGAACTGAGTGGCCAAAAAACAAACAGAACATGACTAAAACAAAACATGATCACATAGACATGACACAGTAATGTTTTCACCCTAACCTTAGCCAATTGTGACTCATCATACCAAAACCAAAACTTTATTGATTTTCTCCGTAATCATGGATTTTTTTTTTTTTGCCTGAATTCGCAGTTAATTTTCTTTGATGTAAGACACCGAGATACACGGGTCTAAAAGTAGCAAAGCTACAGGAAAAGCTTCAAAAAGTAGTTAAGCTATTGGGAAATCGTCAATACTTGGATTACGAGGTGGTTTGTTTTTCCGAGGCAAAGGAAAGTTGACACGAGCAAGACGTGACTGTAAGTACATATTTATTTCTTAAACTAACAAAGTACAAAAAGGAAGCAAACAAAAGGCGCGCACCAGGGCGGAAGTACAAAACTTGGCTATCCAACAAAAAACTACCACTATGGCATGACTATAAACAGAAAAACAAAACTCAATAACTGTGACATAAAAAGGAACCAAAAAACTTATGTGGCATGGGAAGGAGGGAAACTATGGACAGGGTGGTTAACAGGCATGGCATGAAGGGAGTTGAGGTAAAGTCGCCAGGCTGACCACCTGGCAAGTGCAGGTTTAAATCAGGGGTCGGGAACCTTTTTGGCTGAGAGAGCCAAGAAGCCATATATTTTAAAATGTATTTCCCTAAGAGCCATATAATGTTTTTTTTAACACTGAACACAACTAAACGCGTGCATATTTAAGTAAGACCAACATTTCCAGAATATAACAGGTCTCTTATTCTTTGTAATAATTTATTTTTTCTGAAGCTAACTGTGGAGGGGGCGTGGCCTGTGAGCCCGCAGCAAAGCGGGATGTTGCCAGGACCGGCCTCGAAATCAGCGACAGGTGCGTAGACGGCCCACCTGGGCCTTTTTATCCAATCACCTGTCGCTCTCTTATAAGCAGCAGCCAGGAGGAGAGACAGGGTTGGGGCTGGAGCCAGAGCGCAAGTGAGGACGAAAGAGAAAAAGAAAATCGCTGAAAAGCAACTGAGAGACTAATTGAAAAAAACAACAACAATATTTTACCCTAAAACAGGCTCTCATGTCGGTGCTTGGTGGTCTGAAGAACCCCCAGGAGGGCAAGCCCAACACTAACCAATAATAAATAAATTACTTCTTACCATTAACGCAACTTCTTGAACATAAAAATGCATGAGAATGTTTTATATTTTGAATGTTATTTTTAACACTATGATTACAAGTGGAATTATTCATTACTTATCATGTCAAGCAATGTCAGCTCAGATTTATCCGAGAGCCAGATGCAGTCATCAAGAGCCATAGGTTCCCTACCCCTGGTTTAAATAATGGACATGATTAGTGCAGACAGGTGTGAGACATGAAGACAGGGGCGTGACATGAGGACAGGGTGAAAATGAATGAGTTGCTATGGTAACAAAACAAACCAGGAAGTGCGAAAACAGGAACTGATTGTCCAAAAAACAAAACTGAACATGACCTGCATTAGTCCTAAAAAAGCCTATGTGAGCTTTGTGCTTGGTATTTTTTATCCATGTTTTTATGTGTTATTATGAACTTGCAATAAATTAGTTTTTTGCTTACAATTTTGTTGTACAATGTGCATTGACAATAAATATATACTCTATTCTATGAAATATTGTAAAACAAAAATTAATTAATAAAGTGTTTGCAGATAAGTGTTGGGGTACAGAGAGCTTGCTAACGAGGACACCTGCTGGTTGATACTGGAAAATCCCAAATGATTCAACTTAAAGCCTCCAAAATTTTGACATTTGTTTGTTGTTTATATGCATTTTTTTTTTTTCAAGTCGACCTGGTTGGCACTTGTTGTGAGAGAGAGAGAGGTTATTTTCAATCAAGTCATGCAGCAAGTTAACCACTTTTAATGTCACAAGTTTTATTTTTCAACAAAAAGCTCGCCTTAAAGCAGGGGTCGGGAACCTTTTTAGCTGAGAGAGCCAAGAAGCCAAATATTTAAAAATGTATTCCCGTAAGAGCCATATCATTATTTTTTTTCAACACTGAACACAACTAAACGTGTGCATTTTTAAGTAAAACCAACATTACTACAGTAAAATAGTTCTCGTATTCTTTGTAATAACATTGATATTCTGAAGCTAACTGTGGAGGGGGCGTGGCCTGCGGGCCTGCAGCGAAGCAGGGTGTGCCAGGACCGGCCTCGAAATCAGCGACAGGTGTGTAGAAGGCCCACCTGGGCCTTGTCATCTAATCACCTGTCGCTCTGTTATTAGCAGCAGCCGGGAGGAGAGACAGGGTTGGAGCTGGAGCCAGAGCGCGAGCGAGAACGAAAGAGAAAAAGATAATTGCTGGAAAGCAACTGAGAGACTTATTGAAAAAAATATATATATCGTAACCATGAAACAGGCTTTCATGTCGGAGCTTGGTGGTCTGAAGAACCCCCGGGGGCAAGCCCTAAGAAAAACAATAATAAATAAATTTCTTCTATGTCCCACTCTCCCTTGTGGAGGGGGTCCGGTCCGATCCAGGGACGGCGTGGCGCAGTGGGGAGAGTGGCCGTGTGCAACCCGAGCGTCCCTGGTTCAATTCCCACCTAGTACCAACCTCGTCACGTCCGTTGTGTCCTGAGCAAGACACTTCACCCTTGCTCCTGATGGGTGCTGGTTGGCGCCTTGCATGGCAGCTCCCTCCATCAGTGTGTGAATGTGTGTGTGAATGGGTAAATGTGGAAGTAGTGTCAAAGCGCTTTGAGTACCTTGAAGGTAGAAAAGCGCTATACAAGTACAACCCATTTATCATTTATCCGGTGGCCATGTACTGCTTGCCTGTGTATCGGCTGGGGACATCTCTGCGATGCTGATCCGCCTCCGCTTGGGATGGTTTCCTGCTGGCTCCGCTGTGAACGGGACTCTCGCTGCTGTGTTGGATCCGCTTTGGACTGGACTCTCGCGACTGTGTTGGATCCATTGTGGATTGAACTTTCACAGTATCATGTTAGACCCGCTCGACATCCATTGCTTTCCTCCTCTCCAAGGTTCTCATAGTCATCATTGTCACCGACGTCCCACTGGGTGTGAGTTTTCCTTGCCCTTATGTGGGCCTACCGAGGATGTCGTGGTGGTTTGTGCAGCCCTTTGAGACACTAGTGATTTAGGGCTATATAAGTAAACATTGATTGATTGATTGATTGAAATCATGCAATTTCTTGAACAAGTGCAGTAGAAAAAAAGGATGGATGGATTCAAATGCACGAGCATGTTTAATATTTTCAACGTTATTTTTAACACTTTGATTACAAGTGGAATTAGTCGTTACTTATTGTGTTAAGCAGTGTTAGCTCAGTTTTATCCGAGAGCCAGATGCAGTCATTAAAAGAGCCACATCTGGCTCTAGAGCCATAGGTTCCCTACCCCTGCCTTAAAGCATGAATTTTTTTTTTTTTGCAAAAATGTAAAATATTTTTTAAAACAAACATTCTGGTTGTATTTTGAAGTATATGAGGTGTTCAGTATAATTTTCATAAGGATTCTTGTTTTTATAAAACATTTAAAGGCCTACTGAAACCCACTACTACCGACCACGCAGTCTGATAGTTTATATATCAATGATGAAATATTAACATTGCAACACAAGCCAATACGGCCGGTTTAGTTTACTAAAATGCAATTTTAAACTTCGCGCGAAGTATCCTGTTGAAAACGTCGGTATGATGACGTCACCGGTTGTAGCGGACATTTTTCTCCAGCCCGATCCCAGCTATAAGTAGTCCGCTTTA
This sequence comes from Nerophis ophidion, assembly GCF_033978795.1. Lineage (NCBI taxonomy): Eukaryota > Metazoa > Chordata > Actinopteri > Syngnathiformes > Syngnathidae > Nerophis > Nerophis ophidion. Next base: position 9,979,176 of record NC_084617.1, on the reverse strand, counting down.
ATCGCATAATTACACAGTATTCTGGACATCTGTGTCGCTGAATCTTTTGCAATTTGTTCAATTAATAATGGAGACGTCAAAGAAGAAAGATGTAGGTGGGAAGCGGTGTATTGCAGCTGCTTTTAGCAACACAAACACAGCCGGTGTTTCCTTGTTTACATTCCCGAAGGTGAAGCTTTACTATGGAACAGAGCGGTCAAGCGAACATGGTTCCTGACCACATATCAACCGGCAGGTTTCGGTGAGGAAATTGTGGTAATAAGTCGGCTCTTACCGTAGACATGAGCGGAGCTTGCGTCCTCATGCAGCTGCGGAGTCTCTTACGTCCTCCCATAAGAGACACTGGCGACACCACACCCGTGGCCACGACTTTCAGGTACCGTATTATCTCACTAAAACACTAGTAACACAATAAGCAGATAAGGGATTTTCCAGAATTATCCTAGTAAATGTGTCTAATAACATCTGAATTGCTCTCACTGCCCTCGCGGTTTTTTTTCTTTCTAGTCCTTCACTCTCACTTTCCTCATGCACGAATCTTTCATTCACGCTAAAATTAATGGGGAAATCGTCGCTTTCTCGGTCCGAATCGCTCTCGCTGCTGGTGGCCATGATTGTAAACAATGTGAGGATGTGAGGAGCTCCACAACCCGTGACGTCACGCGCATATCGTTTGCTACTTCCGGTACAGGCAAGGCTTTTTTATTAGCGACCAAAAGTTGCGAACTTTATCGTGGATGTTCTCTACTAAATCCTTTCAGCAAAAATATGGCAATATCGCGAAATGATCAAGTATGACACATAGAACGGACCTGCTATCCCCGTTTAAATAAGAAAATCTCATTTCAGTAGGCCTTTAAACATGTGACGTAAGATGACAAATCATGACCAATACTTATATACGTGACAAAAGATACGAAAGTGTGCAAAAAAAAAAAAAAAAAATCAACATAAAGCTCACCTTAAAGCATGAAAAAAGTCTTGCAAAAATTTTAAATATTTTTTTAAACCAACATTCTGGTTATATTTTGAAGTATATGACTGTGGGGAGGCGCAGCCGACAGGCCGACGGCCGGGCAGGGCACGCTGCAGCCCTGCCCAAGATGGCGGCAAGGAGGCGGTGAATGTGGATGAGCGGAGAGGCGCAGCGTGCAAAGAGCGACGCCGCTGCAATTAAATTCAGGTGCATAGATCACGCACCGGCACACAATTGACATTTCCTCTCTGGCTGTATAAAAGGGGAGAAGGAGGAGGGATCATGGCAGAAGGAGTAGGAGAAACAGCAGCTGAACCTGACGAGCGAAAACGGCCGAGAGCGAGCCGAAGACAGCGACGAGGAGCGAGAAGGAGAGGAGCAGCTGAAAAGCGATCCGACCAAAAGACAAAACTTGCGTTATTGAAAAATAAACAAGAGTCAAACCTGTAAAGCAATGTCCTTCCTTGATGGTCCACGGAACCCGCACGACGACGGCAGGAGTCCGTCACAATGACCTTTGAGGTGTTCAGTATCATTTCCAGAAGGATTATTGCCTTTATAAAACATTTCAATACTTTAATAAGCAATATTCAACATTAAATATTTAGAAGAATTGACAAGTGTAGTAAGAATATGATGAAAAATGACCTCAGCTTCTGCATTCATGTAAAAAGAAGCTAAGAAGACTATAGAACAAAAAAATTTCAAGTTTTTTGTGGCGTTAAAAGTGTAAAAAGAAGTTGAACGTGATGTAGAATGACCAATCATGACCAATACAGTGTCTTAATGACGTGACAAAAGATATGAAAGTGTGCAAAATAAAAAGAACTAGTAGAAAAAGTAACGTAAAAATAAATGTTTTTTTCTCAAGATGCAGGTGTTACAAATATAAATAGTTAACCCTACGATAAAAAATATTTGCACGTCCCAATTTGTATTATTCTTAGTCGTCCAAGAGTTTAAGATCCCTGTAAAACATAAAAACAAGCCTTTGTTGTGACATAAGTGTAAAAAGAAGTTAACTATTGTTTATACCTGTATGTTGCCGTAAAATGACCAATAATAAAAACAAAATTTGATTTAAAAGTTATTTAAGTAAAATGACAAGTGTAAAAATAAGCGAATGTTACTCTGAAATGTAAAAACAAGTTTTTGTTTTTAAGGTGTAAAAATGACTAAAATGTAAAAACAAGTTGATTTTGTTACAAGCATAAAAACAAGCTAATTTTACTGTAAAATGTAAAAAAAAGCTAATATTACAGTAAAATGCAAACAACTGTTTTAATACAAGTATAAAAACAAGCCAATATTTTTTTAATATGTAAAAACCAGCTAATACTACTGTAAAATGTAAAACAAGCTAATATTACTTTAAAATGTAAAAAATTGTTTTAATACAAGCATAAAAACAAGCAAATATTTTTTGAATATGTAAAAAACAGCTAATACTACTGTAAAATGGAAAAAAAGCTAATATTACTTTAAAATGTAAACACAAGCTAATTTAACTGTAAAATGTAAAAACTAGTTGTTTTATTACAAGCTTAAACAATCAAATATTACTTTAAAATGAAAAAAAACAGTTAATATTACTGTAAAATGT
>NC_084617.1:9914097-9971597 GCF_033978795.1 Nerophis ophidion | reverse complement strand
AAAGTGGAATTCTTTCCCATTCTTGTTTTATGTAGAGCTTCAGTCGTTCAACAGTCCGGGGTCTCCGCTGTCGTATTTTACGCTTCATAATGCGCCACACATTTTCGATGGCAGACAGGTCTGGACTGCAGACGGGCCGGGAAAGTACCCGCACTCTTTTTTTACGAAGCCACGCTGTTGTAACACGTGCTGAATGTGATTTGGCATTGTCTTGCTGAAATAAGCAGGGGCGTCCATGAAAAATACGGCGCTTAGATGGCAACATATGTTAATCCAAAACCTGTATGTACCTTTCAGCATTAATGGTACCTTCACAGCTGTGTAAGTTACCCATGCCTTGGGCACTAATGCACCCCCATACCATCACAGATGCTGGCTTTTGAACTTTGCGCGTATAACAATCCGAATGGTTATTTTCCTCTTTGTTCTGGAGGACACCACATCCTCTGTTTCCAAATATAATTTGAAATGTGGACTCGTCAGACCACAGAACACCTTTCCACTTTGCATCAGTCCATCTTAGGTGAACTCGGGTCCAGCCAAGTAGGCGGCGTTTCAGGATATTGTCTACTTTGCATAGTAGAGTTTTAACTTGCACTTACAGATGTAACAACCAACTGTAGTTACTGACAGTGGTTTTATGAAGTGTTCCTGAGCCCATGTGGTGATATCATTTACACACCGATGTCGGTTTTTGATGCAGTACCGTCAGAAAGATCAAAATCTGCAATGATTTCTCCAGATTCTCTGAACTTTTTGATGATTTTACGGACCGTAGATGGTAAAATCCCTAAATTCCTTGCAATAGCTTGTTGAAAAATTTTCTAAAACTGATCGAAAATTTGTTTACAAATTGGTGACCCTCGCCCCATCCTTGTGTGTGAATTACTTAGCATTTCATGGAAGCTGCTTTTATACCCAATCATGGAACCCACCTGTTTCCAATTAGCCTGCACACTGGTGGGATGTTCCACATAAGTGTTTGATGAGCATTCTTTAACTTTTTCAGTATTTATTGACACTTTTCCCAACTTTGTTGTCACGTGTTGCTGGCACCAATTATAAAGTTAATGATTATTTGCACACACAAATTTTTTTTTATCAGTTTGAACATCAAATATGTTGTCTTTGTAGCATATTCAACTGAATATGGGTTGAAAATTATTTGCAAATCATTGTATTCTGTTTATATTTACATCTAAAACTGTTTTCCAACTCATATGGAAACGGGGTTTGTACTTACATATATATATATATATATATATATATATATATATATATATATATATATATATATATATTTCAAGTAGAATTTAAGTGTTAAAAATCAACATGACAGATTACAATTATACAAATAGGACCGCTTTATGGTTGTTTTTAAATGCTGTAGCTGAAATACCTTTGTAGCAGTTTAGTAGGAAATGTCACCAAAGCTGAAGAACTTTTGTACAAAAAAAAGGTGAATCCATTCCATAAAGATGGCGGATGTGCTACATTGAAAACATATTCATGCTACGAAAACAATGAATTTGCTCATATTTTCAAAGTAAGTTTGGATATAGTATTTTAATTATACTAAACTTATAATTAATACAATTATTAAATGAATATTTAATACATTTAGACTTTATTACATAATTATAATTAAAAAAAACCTTTTTTTTAATGTTGGGAACATCCTACTAAATTCTTATGATAAACAACAGTCATTAATGACATTCACCATCATTTTTGTTATGTCATTTTCCCATAATATATTTTTAATTCAATATATTCCATCATGAAAGTTAGGGTCGTGAATCCTTGGGCACTAAACGATTCGATCCAATTCCGATTTGACCCGGAATCAATTCTCGATTCAACACGATTCGTGAAATGTATTATTTGGTTTAATAACTAGAATAAACATTTTTTAAAACAGGTTAGAAAAGCTCCTTCTTGTTGCATGGAAATGTGAAAACCTGATTCCTATATAACAGGGGTCGGCAACCCGCGGCTCTTTAGCGCCGCCCTAGTGGCTCTTTTGAGATTTTTCAAAAATATATGAAGAATGGAAATGATGACGGGAAAAAAATTTTTTTGCTTTAATTTGATTTCTGCAGGAGGAAAAACATGACACAAACCTCCCTAATTGCTATAAAGCACACTGTTTATCTTAAACATGCGTCACTGATTCAACTATTTAGCCAGCGCCGTTTTGTCCCACTGATTTTGGCAGTCTTTGAACTCACCTTAGTTTGTTTACATTCATAACTTTCTCCGACGTGATTTATGCCACTTTTTTTTGTCTCATTTAGTCTACCGAACTTATAAAGTTGGGCATGAATGCACAAAGGTGAGTTTTGTTAATGTTATTGACTTATGTGGAGTGTGCTAATCAGACATATTTGGTCACTGCATGACTGCAAGCTAATCGATGCTAACATGCTAATCGATGCTAACATGCTAATCGATGCTAACATGCTATTTAGGTTAGCTGTATGTACAAATCGCATCACTATGCCTCATTTCTAGCTATATTTGAGCTCATTTAGTTTCATTTAAGTCCTCATAATTCAATTCTCATGACACACTATCTGTATGTAATATGGCTTTTAATTTTTTGCGGCTTCAGACGGATTTTTTTTTTGTATTTTTGGTCCAATATGGCTCTTTCAACATTTTGGGTTGCCGACCCCTTCCATATAATATATCGATTTTTTAAATGTATGAATTTTTTTGTGCACGATGGTAATTATATTTTCCGAATAAATTGTTGCATTTAAAAAAATATACATAATCATTTACAAAAAAATAAAAAACAATACAGCAACTAAACGGCTACTGACATCCACTTTCTATTAATATATTATGCAAAATGATAAATAGCTCCAATGCCTAATTATTATTTTTTTACATATATTTAAAAAAAATATAGATCGGCAATTAAGGAATAAACAAACTAGTATAATAGCTACAAATACGTTGATGGTGATGTAAGATTTGGTCCTTTCACGTCGTTCTAAAGTTATTTTAGTGACCTGAGCCGCCCCCTCCAAAACCGATCTGAAAGTGACGCAAGTGTCGATCAAAATGTCGGCGTCGAACCCCTCGGCCTCGCACAAACACACTGAGGTAAAGATCGGAGACTTTGACTGGATGCTACTCGCACAAAATAGTCGCTTACACCATCATATCAAACACACGCCAGAGATAACGTTACAAAATATAGACTAGTCACATTCAGTATAGAAGAGTAGACCGTTACTAAAAAAAATAGGCTTGCACTGTGACGGGACGCTAGCAACTTGTCATTTTGGTCCCAACAAACAATGAAAGATGGTTTAGATAAAGAAGTGGGGGGAAAAAAAGAAGTACAGTCGGGCAAAAAAGTATTTAGTCAGCCACCGATTGTGCAAGTTATCCCACTTAAAATGATGACAGAGGTCTGTAATTTTCATCATAGGTACACTTCAACTGTGAGAGACAGAATGTGAAAAAAAAATCCAGGAATTCACATTGTAGGAATTTTAAAGAATTTATTTGTAAATTATAGTGGAAATAAGTATTTGGTCAACCATTCAAAGCTCTCACTGATGGAAGGAGGTTTTGGCTCAAAATCTCACGATACATGGCCCCATTCATTCTTTCCTTAACACGGATCAATCGTCTTGTCCCTTTATCAGAAAAACAGCCCCAAAGCATGATGTTTCCACCCCCATGCTTCACAGTAGGTATGGTGTTCTTGGGATGCAACTCAGTACTCTTCTTCCTCCAAACATGACGAGTTTGATACTTGATACAGCAGAGGATTGGGAAAATGTCATATGGTCAGATGAAACCAAAATAGAACTCTTTGGTATAAACCCAACTCGTCGTATTTGGAGGAAGAAGAATACCGAGTTGCATCCCAAGAACACCAAACCTACTGTGAAGCATGGGGGTGGAAACATCATGCTTTGGGGCTGTTTTTCTGCTAAGGCATGGGTTTAAAAAAAATTGGCCCGCCGTGTACTTTCATTTGGCCATTGAGGCAATATCAAATTAACATTAGAGCTGGCCCGCCGGTATTATACAGCGGCGGTGTCGCTAATACTCATACTTGCTAACCCCCCCGCCCCCTGATTTTCCAAGCAGACTCCCAAATTTCAGTGCCCCTCACGAAAATCACAGGGGGCAACCATTCTCCCAAATTTCTCCCGATTCCCACCTGGACAACAATATTGTGGGCGTACCTTAAAGGCACTGCCTCAAGCATCTTCTAAAACCTTTCGTCACGTCCGCTTTTCCTACGTAGAAACAGCGTGCCGGCCTAGTCACATGATATATGTGGCTTTTACACACACACACACACGCTAATGCAATGCAAGCTTGGTCAACAGCCATACAGGTCACACTGAGGGTGGCCGTATAAACAACTTTAAGATTGTTACAAATATGCGCCACATTGTGAACCAACACTAAACATCCGCACTGTAACACAACATAAACACAACAGAACAAATACACATAACCCCTTGCAGCACTACCTCGACCTGGACGCTACAATATAAAAATGTATTATTAGCCTGTGGGAAAAGTTTATTTTGATATTGTCAGGCTTTGACATGGATTGAGTGTGCTCCTTCGACGCTGCGGGATTACAGGACGAGCCAGGCGTGAATTCAGGTACATGTTTTTATTTAAACCCTATAGTCAAAAATAATCAAACTAAGGGCGCTCACAAAGAGGAAGAGACTTGGCTAAACAGTACAAACGTGAAACAAAAACACCTGCTCGTTGGCATGAAAGACAATTTAACTATAAACTTAAACAGCACGATGGCAAAACTAAAGACGTGGAACAAAAGAGTGCACTGTGGCATAAATATATAAACTTACTCGGCATGGAACTGTGGACGAGGACGTGAAGGTTTGAACAGCATGGGTAGGGTGCGTGTGAGTGTGAAGATCCCAGGACGAAGACAAGAAAAAGAGTGACTTAAATAGCTGTGATGATTAGTGAAAACAGGTGAGGCTGAGAACAGGGATGTGACAGGTGAAAACTAATGAGGTTGGCATGGAAACAAACAAAACCAGGAAGTGCAAAACGTGACTGATCGTCCAAAATCAAAAACATAACATGACAAAACAAAACGTGATCCATAGGTGTGACAGATATTTACCTGAGAAGGCTGCAAATAGAAAAGAGGCATTCAATTTCTATTTAAATTTGATTTGATATGCCATTGCTATGGGCTTCACGGTGGAAGAGGGGTTAGTGCGTCTGCCTCACAATACGAAGTTCCTGCAGTCCTGGGTTCAAATCCAGGCTCGGGATCTTTCTGTGTGGAGTTTGCATGTTCTCCCCGTGAATGCGTGTGTTCCCTCCGGGTACTCCGGCTTCCTCCCACTTCCAAAGACATGCACCTGGGGATAGGTTGATTGGCAACACTAAAAATGGCCCTAGTGTGTGAATGTGAGTGTGAATGTTGTCTGTCTATCTGTGTTGGCCCTGCGATGAGGTGGCGACTTGTCCAGGGTGTACCCCGCCTTCCGCCCGATTGTAGCTGAGATAGGCGCCAGCGCCCCCCGCGACCCCGAAAGGGAATAAGCGGTAGAAAATGGATGGATGGATGCCATTGCTATTTTTAAATTATTAGTATTATTTGAAACTCAATTTCGCATGTCACTATAAAGTTATATTAGTCTCGCTTGTTCAATATTCGATGCAAAACTTGTTTGGGTCCCTATTAAAAGGTTCATTTCTTCAACCTTCAGTTTAAAATTTTGGCCCACTCTGTATTTGAGTTCGATACCCCTGTGGTAAGGGGACAGGACGATTGATCCGTGTTAAGGAAAGAATGAATGGGGCCATGTATCATGAGATTTTGAGCCAAAACCTCCTTGCATCAGTGAGAGCTTTGAATGGTTGACCAAATACTTATTTTCCACCATAATTTACCAAAAAAAAAATATTTAAAATTCCTACAATGTGAATTTTTCCACGTTCTGTCTCTCACAGTTGAAGTGTACCTATGATGAAAATTACAGACCTCCGTCATCATTTGAAGTGGGAGAACTTGCACAATCGGTGGCTGACTAACTACTTTTTTGCCCCGCTGTATAATTGTAAACATGGAACCGGTACAAGAGCACAGGTGGCAACAGGCGGTCAAAGTACATCGATACGCGGCGCTCACTCCTCCTCCATGGACTTCTCAATCTCCTTCAGCCTGCGGACAAACTCCTGAGCCTCCCTGTCGCCGACACGGGCGTCCAGCAGACTCATGATGGGTTTCTCTGCAAGGGAGCAAGCAAACCATTTTGTTACACTTGAAAAGTTCGACTAAAAATAGAAAACGGTTCGATACGTTTTTATTGTTTTTTAGTTTTACGGCTGGGGTCTCAAACCCAATTTACCTGGAAGCAGAAACTGGGTGAGGCTGGGCCGCGAGAAAAGATTTCTTAAAAAAATCGAACATGCACTTTTTAATGAATTCACCTTCTATGAATGGCTTAAGCCAGGGGTCCATCCATCCATCCATCCATCCATCCATCATCTTCCGCTTATCCGAGGTCGGGTCGCGGTGGCATCAGCCTAAGCAGGGAAGCCCAGACTTCCCTATCTCCAGCCACTTCGTCTAGCTCTTCCCGGGGGATCCCGAGGCGTTCCCAGGCCAGCCGGGAGACATAGTCTTCCCAACGTGTCCTGGGTCTTCCCCGTGGCCTCCTACCAGCTGGACGTGCCCTAAACACATCCCTAGGGAGGCGTTCGGGTGGCATCCTGACCAGATGCCCGAACCACCTCATCTGGCTCCTCTCGATGTGGAGGAGCAGCGGATTTACTTTGAGTTCCTCCCGGATGGCAGAGCTTCTCACCCTATCTCTAAGGGAGAGCCCCAAACTCATTTCGGCCGCTTGTACCCGTGATCTTATCCTTTCGGTCATGACCCAAAGCTCATGACCATAGGTGAGGATGGGAACGTAGATCGACCGGTAAATTGAGAGCTTTGCCTTCCGGCTCAGCTCCTTCTTCACCACAACGGATCGATACAACGTCCGCATTACTGAAGACGCCGCACCGATCCGCCTGTCGATCTCACGATCCACTCTTCCCCCACTCGTGAACAAGACTCGTGAACAAGCCAGGGGTGTCAAACTCAAATACAGAGCGGGCCAAAATTTAAAACTGAACAAAGCCGCGGGCCGAGGTTGAACAAATTAACCCTTTAATAGGGACCCAAACAAGATTTGCAATGAATATTGACCAAGCAAGGCTTATATAACTTTATAGTGACATGCAAAATCCAGTTTTAAATAATAATAATTAAAAAATATCAATAGCATATTAAATTAAATAAAAACACAAATTTAAGGCCTTTTTTTGGCGGCGGGTTTGAGTTGGGGCGGGGTTTGGTGGTAGCGGGGGTGTATATTGTAGCGTCCCGGAAATACTTAGTGATGCAAGGGGTTCTGGGTATTTGTCCGGTTGAGTTTATGTTGTGTTAGGGTGCGGATGTTCTCCCAAAATGTGTTTGTCATTCTTGTTTGCTGTGGGTTCACAGTGTGGCGCATAATTGTAAGAGTGTTAACCTTGTTCATACGGCCAACCTCAGTGTGACCTGTATGGCTGTTGACCAAGTATGCCTTGCATACACTCGTGTGTGTGTGTATGAGCCGCATATATTATGTAAGTGGGCCGACACGCTGTTTTTATGGATGAAAAGCGGACGTGGCGACATGTAGAGAACGCCAAAAGCAGTGCTTTTACGGCCCGCCCCCAATATTATTGTCCGGGTGGAAATCGGGAGAGGCAATGAACTTCGGGAGTCTCCCGGGAAAATTGGGAGGGTTGACGAGTATGAGTATACCGGTGAATGTGGTGTTACAGCGGCGGGCCAGCTCTAATTTTGATTTGATATTGCCTCAAGGGCCAAATGAAATTACACGGCGGGACAGAGTTTGACACCCATGGCTTAAGCCAACCCTCAAGATTTTTCCGGGAGACTCCTGAATTTCAGTGCACCTCCCGACAATCTACCGGTGCAACCATTTTCCCGAATTTGGCCCAATTTTCACCCGGCCGACATTATTAAGGGCTGGCGTGACTGCACTGCCTTTAACGTCCTCTACAACAGTGGTTCTCAACCTTTTTTCAGTGATGTACCCCCTGTGAACATCATGTTAGACCCACTCGAGATCCATTGCTTTCGGTCCCCTAGAAGTGGGGGGTTGCCCACATTTGAGGTCCTCTCCAAGGTTTCTCATAGTCATCATTGTCAAGTCGTCCCACTGGGTGTGAGTTTTCCTTGCCCTTATGTGGGTTCTTCCGAGGATGTCGTAGTCGTAGTGGTTTGTACAGTCCTTTGAGATATTTGTGATTTAGGGCTATGTAAATAAACATTGATTGATTGATTGATTGAAGTACCCCCTAATCAGAACAAAGCATTTTTGGTTGAAAAAAAGAGAAAGAAGTAAAATACAGCACTATGTCATCAGTTTCTGATTTATTAAATTGTATAGCAGTGCAAAATATTGCTCATTTGTTGTGGTCTTTTTCTTGAACTATTTGGAAAAAAAAGTTCTAAAATTAACTAAAAAACTTGTTGAAAAATAAACAAGTAATTCAATTAAAAATAATACATATAGAAGTAATCATCAACTTAAAGTGCCCTCTTTGGGGATTGTAACAGAGATCCATCAACTTAATTCTAAACATTTCTTCACAAAAAAGAAATCTTTAACATCAATATTTATAGAACATGTCCACAAAAAATCTATCTGTCAACACTGAATATTGCATTGTTGCATTTCTTTTCACAGTTTATGAACTTACATCCATATTTTGTTGAAGTGTTATCATGTATGACTGCAAATTTTTAGAATATTTTTGATAAATCTCCCTTAAACCCTGGCATACCTTGGCGTACCATCAATAAGAGGACTACTGCGCTGCAACTCGTCATTGCGCACGCTTTTACATCACACAACCAAAGTGACAGCTCTATATAATGTTGTGCAAGTCTTGAGTAGAACGTTAGTGGCTGTAAAACGTACTTATTCAACAGCCATACAGGTCACACTGAGGGTGGCCGTATAAACAACTTTAACACTGTTACAAATATGCGCCACACTGTGAACCCACACCAAACAAGAATGACAAACACATTTTGGGAGAACATCTGCACCCTAACACAACTTAAACACAAGAAAACAAATACCCAGAACACCTTGCAGCCCTAACTCTCCCGGGCTACAATATACACCACCTCAACAGACGCAAGGGTGGGTGCGTGGGGGGTTGGTGTTAGTCGGGGTGTGTATATTGTAGCCCGGAAGAGTTAGGGCTGCATGGGATTCTGGGTATTTGTTCTGTTGTGTTTATGTTGTATTACGGTGCGACTGTTCTCCCAAAATGTGTTTGTCATTCTTGTTTGGTGTGGGTTCACAGTCTAGCACATATTTTGTAACAGTGTAATTGTTTTTTTTTTACGGCCACCCTCAGTGTGACCTGTGTAGTTGTTGATCAAATATGTCTTGCAACATCACACGTGTGTACTGCACAACCACATGCAACAAATAAGTGGGCTTGCACACTGTCTGTACAGGATGTAGAGGGCGTTTAAAAGCAGTGCCATTATGGCACCCCATGAGTATTGCTGATTGGGTAAAAATCGGCAGGGATCTCTAGAGAATGGATGCCTTGAAATTAAGGGGACCCCGGGAAAGTATGAGCCTGTCAAGCTCCGTTCATATTAAACTCGTGGGCCGCACATACATTAAATTGTCATATCAAAGTGCGGGCTGCAAAATAAAGTCTTGCGGGCTGCAATTGGCCTGCGGGCTGCATGTCTGAGACCCCTGGTCTACAATTTGCCTTCTCGTTTGCTCCTCATATTGTAAGAGGCTTCTGCAGATCCACGGAAGTGACTGCAAGACATACTTGATCAACAGCCATTCAGGTCACACTGAGGGTGGTCGTATAAACAACTTTATCACTGTTACAAATATGCGCCACACTCTGAACCCACACCAAACAAGATTGACAAACACATTTCGGGAGAACATCCGCAGGGATCTCTAGAGAATGGATGCCTTGAAATTAAGGGGACCCCGGGAAAGTATGAGGCTGTCAAGCTCCGTTCATATTAAACTCGTGGGCCGCACATACATTAAATTGTCATATCAAAGTGCGGGCCGCAAAATAACGTCTCGCGGGCTGCAATTGGCCTGCGGGCCGCATGTTTGAGACCCCTGGTCTACAATTTGCCTTCTCGTTTGCTCCTCCATATTGTATAAGGCTCCTGCAGATCCACGGAAGTGACTGCAAGACATACTTGATCAACAGCCATTCAGGACACACTGAGGGTGGCCGTATAAACAACTTTATCACTGTTACAAATATGCGCCACACTCTGAACCCACACCAAACAAGATTGACAAACACATTTCGGGAGAACATCCGCAGGGATCTCTAGAGAATGGATGCCTTGAAATTAAAGGGACCCCGGGAAAGTATGAGGCTGTCAAGCTCCGTTCATATTAAACTCGTGGGCCGCACATACATTAAATTGTCATATCAAAATGCGGGCCGCAAAATAACGTCTCGCGGGCTGCAATTGGCCTGCGGGCCGCATGTTTGAGACCCCTGGTCTACAATTTGCCTTCTCGTTTGCTCCTCCATATTGTAAGAGGCTTCTGCAGATCCACGGAAATGACTGCAAGACATACTTGATCAACAGCCATTCAGGTCACACTGAGGGTGGTCGTATAAACAACTTTATCACTGTTACAAATATGCGCCACACTCTGAACCCACACCAAACAAGATTGACAAACACATTTCGGGAGAACATCCGCAACAGAACAAATACCCAGAATCCAATGCAGCCCTACCTCTTCCAGGCTACAATACGAGGCGGCGTTGGGCGTGTATATTGCAGCCCGGAAGAGTTAGGACTGCAAGGGTCCGCGGGAAATTTAAAATTGTAATTTAGTAAACTAAAAAGGCCGTATTGGCATGTGTTGCAATGTTAATATTTCATCATTGATATATAAACTATCAGACTGCGTGGTCGGTAGTAGTGGGTTTTAGTAGGCCTTTAAACCAAAATTCACAATCAAGTGCAAGGTAAAGGATTTACGCATTTTGCTTTTTCTTGGGCTACTTGTTTACAAAAAAAGTTCAGAAAAGAAAGGTAACTTCTTTTTACACTTTTTTGTCGGTTAAGCTTATTAAAGACCTTATTCTCCCATTTGCACTTAAGTTTTTTCTTCACACTTTACAGCTGAATATTAACAGTGCTTGTCTCATATTTACACTCACTTGTACATTTGTGTACCAACCTTTTGAAACCAAGAGCTACTTCTTGGGTACTGATTAATGCGAAGGGCTACCAGTTTGATACACACTTAAATAAATTGCCAGAAATAGCCAATTTGCTCAATTTACCTTTAATAAATAAATCTATATGTATAAAAAAAATGGGTATCTTTGTCTGTCATTCCGTCGTACATTTTTTTTTCCTTTTACGGAAGTTTTTGTTGTAGAGAATAAATGATGAAAAAAACACTTAATTGAACAGTTTAAAAGAGGAGAAAACACGAAAAAAAATTAAAATTAAATTTTGAAACATAGTTCATCTTAAATTTCAACTCTTTGAAATTCAAAACTCAACTGAAAAAAATGGAGAAAAACTAGCTAATTTGAATCTTTTTGAAAAAATTTTAAAAATAATTTATGAAACATCATTAGTAATTTTTCCTGATTAAGATTAATTTTAGAATTTTGATGACATGTTTTAAATAGGTTAAAATCCAATCTGCACTTTGTTAGAATATATAACAAATTGGACCAAGCTATATTTCAAACAAAGACAAATCATTATTTCTTCTAGATGTTCCAGAACAAAAATTTTAAAATCAATTCAAAACACTTTGAAATAAGATTTAAATTTGATTAAATTTGATGTGTGAATGGGTAAATGTGGAAGTAGTGTCAAAGCGCTTTGAGTACCTTGAAGGTAGAAAAGCGCTATACAAGTACAACCCATTTATATTATACAGATTTTCTAGATTTACCAGAATAATTTTTTGGAATTTTAATCAAGAAATATTTCACAAATATTTTTCATCGAAAAAACAGAAGCTAAAATGAAGAAAAAAATTAAAATGTATTTATTATTCTTTACAATAAAAAAAAAAACTTGAACATTGATTTAAATTGTCAGGAAAGAAGAGGAAGGAATTTAAAAGGTAAAAATGTTTGTGTTTAAAAATCCCAAAATCATTTTTAAGGTTGTATTTTTTCTCTAAAATTGTCTTTCTGAAAGTTATAAGAAGCAAAGTAAGAAAATAAATGAATTTATTAAAACAAGTGAAGACTAAGTATTTAAAATATTTTCTTGGATTTTCAAATCCTATTTGAGTTTTGTCTCTCTTAGAATTAAAAATGTCGAGCAAAGCGAGACCAGCTTGCTAGTAAATAAATACAATTTAAAAAATAGATGCAGCTCACTGGTAAGTGCTGCTATTTGAGCTATTTTTAGAACAGGCCAGCGGGCTACTCATCTGGTCTTTATGGGGGCTGCCTGGTGCCCGCGGGCACCGTGTTGGTGACCCCTGCTGTAGAATATAATGGAGACACATTTATTTGCATTATTTCCTACGAAAGTGTTGGACTTCCTGCCCTGCGTGATTATTATCATTATCCTTATTGTTATTATTGAAAGTGGCAGACATACCGCTGGGTTTGCTGCGAGACAGGTGGAGGATGAAAGGCTGCACGCTCTTGCCGGCCGCCGTGGCGTTGGGCCTCCCTGGCCAGCAGAAGTCGCTGAGGGGGGCCACAGCCTCGCCGGCGAAGTCGTTGGTGGAGAGCCAGTCGTAGTCCATCACAGTGAAGGTCAAACAGGCGAATCTGTGTCGGTACTGCTCGGGGCTCACGTGGCTGCAGAACAGTTTCACAGCACAACTATATATACAGTAGTATATACATCATCGCAATATCACATACTATATCACAATTATGGTGCACAAAGCACACTTGGAGATGTTCTTAATATTTAGTTATCTTTATTAAGCTATATTAAACAGTCACAATATTACAAACAGGGCAGCTAACTACAACTACATTATGCATACTGTATACAAAAAAATACGCATATATTTTTTTGAACATTTAAATTAATAATTTTTAGTATGTCCAACATTTTGAAATTGTTTAAATATTGTGAATATTTTATAAATATATTTTTTGAATAAAATAATGAAAAGACACTTTGATTATCGTAGAACTCTTGCATTATTTATATTTGTTTTAAAATAGCATTATTTGTCATTTTAAAATTATTCATAATTCTGTACATATATTGTATGAAGATATCTTTATTAAAATAATAAAACGACACCTTTGATATACAACTCATGCATAATTGTTTTTTTTTATAAAATGGCATGTGCAATTGTAAAACAATTTAAAACAGGTTGTAATATCCTATAAATATTATACATTTAAAAAAATTAAATAATGAAAATTCTCCTTGAATATCATACTACTCTTGCATCATTAATATTTTTGAAAAAGGCATTTTTTATCATTTTACTTTTTTTTTGCATAAATCTTATAAATATATATATTTTAATAAGTTAATTAAGACACCATCAGTATTTTAAAAAAAAGTACACATATATTCATGTACATATAAACATCCATCCATCCATTTTATACCGTTTGTCCCTTATGGTGTTGCAGGGGGTGCTGGAGCCCATCATATATACTTATAAATATATATACACACATATGCATAAACAGTATATACATATACACATACATATATATATATGCATATATACATATATATACATGTATATACACACATATATATATATATATGTGTATACATGTATATATATATATGTATGTATATATATGTATATATGTGTATGTGTATATATGTATGTATATATATACATAGATACATATATATATATATATATACATACACATATATATATGTATGTATATAGATACATATATATATATATATACATACATATATACATATATACACACATATATATATATATATATGCATATATATACATACATATATATACATATATATACATACATATATATACACATATATATACATACATATATATACACATATATATATATATACATATATACATACATGTATACATATATACATATATATACACATGTATATATATGCATGTATATATATACATATATATATAAATATATATACACACGTATATATATATATATATATATATATACACATATACATATATATATATATATATATACATATATACATACATATATACACATACATATATACATATATATATACACATATATATATATACATATACATACATATATACATATATATACACATATATACATTCACATACATACATACATACACATACATATATATATATATACATACATATATATATATATATATATATATATATATATATATATATATTATATTATATTATATATATAGTTCTTTATTTTTTTCCCAACAAGAAAAGACTATTTTTAACTGCGCGCGTCATTCAGAGTTTGGGTGGTGCTTCACTTACCTGTTCAGATTACTGTTAAGGTGCAATGATAACATAACATTTTTTTTTTTGTTACTGCGACTGCTTTAGTAGGTAAGATGACAGAAAAGCTCAACATAAAAGAAAGACGGTCGGCAGGATGTCAAAAGGAGACTTTTTTTTTTTAATTGCAAACAGTCGATCTGACATCAAAACACTTCAGAACACACCGATTTTGAGTTAAGTATGAACAAAATGTTATTAATCGCGATTAAATAGTTTATATGTTTGACAGCCTTAGTTAATATATATACACACATATATACATAATGTTTTTACAAAGAATATCCATAAAAAAATTCAAAACAGTTTCATAAAATGACTGTGTAAACTAATTCAAAAGTACTTCATAAAATTATGTACAGAATACATATATTTGAATTATTATTGTATTTTTTTACATTTTTTTTAATACAGTATAAAAATTCCTAGAACTTTTCTTTTCCCTAATCATATATTTGTAAAATACTATATCAACAAATAAAAAATAAAATAAAAAAAATCCAAGCATTTGTAAGAACACTTTATTATAATTGATAAAAAATATATAGTTTAAAACAGGGGTGTCAAACTCAAATACAGAGTGGGCCAAAATTTAAAACTGAACAAAGCCGCGGGCCAAGGTTGAACAAATTAACCTTTTAATAGGGACCCAAACAAGTTTTGCAATACACATTGAACAAGCAAGGCTTATATAAATTTATAGTGACATGCAAAATTGAGTTTATAATAATAATAAAAAAATATCAATGGCATATCAAACTAAATTTAAATACAAATTTAATGCCTTGTTTCTATTTGCAGCCTTCTGAGGTAAATATCAAAATATATTGTAGCGTCCCGAAAGAGTTAGTGCTGCAAGGGGTTCTGGGTGTTTGTTCTGTTATGTTTATGTTATGTTACAGTGCAGATGTTCTCCCGAAATGTGTTTGTCATTCTTGTTTGGTGTGAGTTCACAGTGTGGCGCATATTTGTAACAGTGTTAAAGTTGTTTATACGGCCACCCTCAGTGTGACCTGTATGGCTGTTGACCAAGTATGCTTGCATTCACTTATGTGTGTGTAATAGCTGCATATATTATGCGAGTGGGCCTGCACGCTGTTTGTAAGGAGGAAATGCGGACGTGACGACAGGTTATAGAGAATGCCTTTAAGGCAGGCCCTCAATATTGTTGTGCGGGTGGAAATCGGCAGAATGCTTGCCCCGGGAGATTTTCGGGAGGGGCACTGAACTTCGGGAGGATTGGCAAGTGTGAGAAATTGCGGTGTTACATCGGCACCGCTGTTGTGTAATGACGGCGGGCTGTCACGCCTATGGTTCATGTTTTGTTTTGGTCATGCTATGTTTAGTTTTTTTGGGACATTTTAGTTCTGTTTTGCATTTCCTTGTTTGTCTTACCATGCCAACTGATTTAGTTTTCTGTCATGTCTGATCATGAGTTTTGTATGGCCATATTACCCTGATTATCCCCAATCTTATCTGTTCTCAAAGCTAAGCAGTGTCTGGCCTGGTTAGTACTTGGATGGGAGACTGCCTAGGAATACCAGGTGCTTTTGACCCTTTGGACTCTTAAGTTCCTTTTTTTTTCTCTACTCCCTGTTTTGTTACCATGACAACCAATCAGTTCACCTGTCTTGTCTCACACCTGTTTTCACTTATCATGTTCATTATTTAAGCCACAGTTACCAGATAGTCAGTCTGGCAACATCACCTCATTCACGCCCTCGATTATCTGCTTCATGCCTTGCAATGTTGTCCATTTTGTCCACGTACGTTTTTGTTATTCATGCCACCGCGCAAGTGTTTTTGTTTCATGTTTGTAGTTTATAGCCTTTGTGCTAGTCTTTTGTTTCATAGCCCAGTTTTTTTGTACCGCCATTGTGCGCGCTTTTTGTTGGTTCCAGTTTTTAGTTTTAGTGTTAAAATAAAGATGTCTTTACCTTCACGCCGTTTCCACTCCATTCGCTTTGCACCTCGGGAAAACAAACCAAGACCAAGTCCAAGCCGGATACGGGCCAGCTGTAATGTTAATTTGATATTGCTCAAGGGCCAAATTAAATTACACAGGCCAGAGTTTAACACCCATGGTTTAAAACGTTATGGAACTTATATAATTTATCTAAATTAATACTTAATTTCAACATAGTAGTTTTTTTTACACGTTAGGTCAGGGGTCGGGAACCTTTTTGGCTGAGAAAGCCATGAAAGCCAAATATTTTAAAATGTAATATCCGTAAGAGCCATATAACATTATTAACAACAATTACAACTGTCAGGTTCAAACACTGATGACATCTATTAAACAGACAAGAAGCAAGGAATTAAACAGAGACAGGAATCAATTTAGCTCAATGAGGAGAAAAAACCCGTAGACCTGTACACTTGTACAATTCTACGCCTCCTCGTTCATTTGGACTTTCCCAGATTACAACAACTAAATGTGTGCATCTCCTATTCTTTTTAATGACATTGTTATTCTGAAGTTAGCTATACTTTTGACCATTAATGCGACTTCTTGAACAGGTGCGTTAGAACTGGATGGATAGATTAAAATGCATGAGAATGTTTTATATTTTGAAGAATATTTTTAACACTGTGATTACCAGCGGAATTATTAAATACTTATCCTGGTAAGCAACGTCAGCTAAAATTTATCTGAGAGCCAGGTGCGGTCATCAAAAGAGCCACAGGTTCCCTACCCCTGCGTTAGGTGTTCCTAAATCATCAATGAATCAATCGTTTATTTATATAGCCCTAAATCACGTGTCTCAAAGGGCTGCACAAGCCACAACGACATCCTCGGTTTAGATCCCACATAAGGGCAAAGAAAAACTCACAACCCGGGGAGAACAAATAGAGATCAAGTTCTGCGTTAAAGAAGTCAGTGTAGGTGTTAAAGTGCACATGCAGTGCGGACCTTTTAAAAAAGAAGAACTCACAAGTAGAAGAGCTCGTCAAAGACGGGGTGGAGCGTCTTCAGCTTCACTTGCGTGCGTTGACTCTTGGCCAGAGGGAAGAGGTGGTGAGGACACAGCTCCACGATCACAAACGGGTCGCTTAGACCTAACGGACACAATCAGTGAAAATAAAAATCCCCTAAATATAAACTTTCGGATACACCGTTTACCGTTAGCGTCCAGCGCCATGATGTCGGCGGCGTGCAGAATCTCCACGGTCAGCCGCTGCTCGGGAGCGTCGTAGTAACATTTGACGCTGATGCGACCGAAGCGTGTGTGTTTGAGAGTTTTCTGCAGAGAAAAATGCACGTAGGCTACCACTATGTATCCCACCCGACATCTTTAGGATTCTTAGATTGAGGTTTTCGAAAGTCTTTTCTCATATTTTAGCCGATGCCTTTTGAAATGGCTGTCTCAAAAGCGGTAATTGCCATCACGGACACCTGAGAATGTGCGATAATTAAGATAAAAAAAAAAATATATATATATATATGTATATATATACACATATATACCGTATTTCCTTGAATTGCAGCCGGGGCGCTAATTCATTTAAAACCTCTTCTCTTCCCCTCCTGCGCTTACCAAAGGCATGCGGTAAAAGTAAGCATGTGCTAATTATTTTAAAACCTCCTCTCGCCCCGGCACTTACCAAAGGCGTGCGGTAAAAATTTGAGTGTGATGTAAGCTTGGTCCTTAAATCCTACTGAATAGCTCTTAATCTTCTTCCCTTTATGCGATTTCAAATTACTGGTATTGGAATCAGCCTCCCAACACTAAATTGGCCCTAGTGTGTGAATGTGAGTGTGAATGTTGTCCGTCTATCTGTGTTGGCCTTGCGATGAGGTGGCGACTTGTCCAGGGTATACCCCGCCTTCCGCCCGATTGTAGCTGAGATAGGCGCCAGCGCCCTCCGCGACCCCGAAAGGGAATAAGCGGTAGAAAATGGATGGAGGGATGGATGGATGGAAATCAGCCTCCCTCCATTTTGAAAATGATGACAGGGGAAGTGTCACTCGTGACGTCACGAGTTTGACCAGGCGGTAATACTAAGCATGCGCTAATTATTTTAAAACCTCTTCTCACTCCGGCATTTACCAAAGGCATGCGGTAAAAATTTGAGTGTGATGTAAGCTTGGACCTTAAATCCTACTGAATAGCTCTTAATCTTCCTCCCTTTATGCGATTTAAAATTACCGGTATTGAAATCAGCCTCCTCCCTTTTGAAAACGATGACGGGGGAAGTGTCACTCGTGACGTCACGAGTTTGACCAGGCGGTAATACTAAGCATGCGCTAATTATTTTGCGAAGCGAGTTTGTCCCGGCAGTAATTCAAGGCAGGTGCATACTATATGCTCTGCGACAGTTCAAGGAAATACGGTATATATATATATATTATATTATATTATATTATATATATATATATATATATATATATATATATATATATATATATATATATATATATATATATATATATATATATATATATATATATATATATATAAAATCATACAATTAGTAATGTGAATCCGGGAAAAAATACATTACAGACAAAATCGATCCCTGAGGCGGTACTGCATCAAAAAGCGACATCAGTGTGTAAAGGATATCACCAAATGGGCTCAGGAACACTTCAGAAAACCACTATCAGTAACTACAGTTGGCCGCTACATCTATAACTGCAAGTTAAAACTCTACTATGCAAAGCGAAAGCCATTTATCAACAACACCCAGAATCTCCGCCGGCTTCGCTGAGCCCGAGCTCATTTAAGATTTACTGATGCAAATCGGAAATGTGTTCTGTGTGTCTGACGAGTCCACATTTTAAATTGTTTTTGGAAACTGTGGACATTGTGTCCTCCAGACCAGAGGAAAAGTACCATCCGGACTTTTATGGGCGCCAGCATCTGTGATGGTATGGGGGCACATTAGTGCCCAAGTCACGGGTAAGATACACATCTGTGAAGGCACCATTAATGCTGAGAGGTACATGATGCCATCCAAGCAACGTCTTTTTCAAGGACGCCCCTGCTTATTTCAACAAGGCAATGCCAAGCCATGTGTTACAACAGCGTGGCTTCCTAGTAAAAGAGTGCAGGTACTAGACTGGCCTGCCTGTAGTCCAGACCTGTCTCCCATTGAAAATGTGTGGCGAAATATAAAGCCTAAAATACCACAACGGAGACCCCATTGTCTAAAATATGAGAAAAGACCAAACTTGGAGGACATTTAGATGTTAACTGGCTGTCAACTTTGCACAGGTAAATGCACTATACTCAATATAATATATTTGTTTTGTTGCTGATATCCGACTGATATCTGATATCGGGACACCCATAATTTACCCACAAATCTGCTATAAAAAAACACAATACAGCAACATGTCATTTCATTGAAGTAATTTTTTTGAATGTTTCAGAGAAGGATGAGGACGTGATGAGTAGTGGACATAAACAGGTTCCCGCGTAGTTTTTCAGTGATGCAGTTTGGTTCAAATGCAAGGAAGAAAAGAGAGATATGTCGTGCGGAAGGATCGATGCCCGTCATGGCGGTCGACGAGGCGGAACGCACCTGCAGGGAGATCTTCTCCAGGTAGTATTGTTCGATCAGCTCGAAAGAGGAACATTTGTTCAGCTTCAGCTCCTCCTCCAGCACCTGAAGCAGCGTCAGGACGAAGGAAGACATACATGTTGTATTTCTTAGGTGCAGCAATGTTATTATGTGGTATTTTTGCCGGATAGGATTATAAAAATACATGAAACGTTTAGCATTAATAGAAAGGGGAGCTGTAATTGCAGTGTGCCAATTAGTAGAATGGAATAATAAAGCATAAAAGAAGGTAAACAGTTTGTTTGTGTTTTAGTTGTTTCCTCCGTGTGTGTAGTATTTCCTGTCAGTGCTCTTATTTTGTCTGTCTTTCTCCCTGAGTGCTGTTTCCCCTCAGTTGCTGCTGATTGGCACCTGGCCACACCTGGTGTCAATCAGCCCGCTCCTATTTAGACCTGTTTTCTCCTCCAGTCAGTGCTGGATTATTCTGTCAGAGTTAAGTTTGTGACGAACCCCAAGATGCAGAGAAGGAGGCAGGCATTTTGCAGGGAGAGGATGGTGGCGCCCCCTGATGCTGGCCCACCGGAGAGGATGGTGGCGCTCCCTGCTGGTGGTCCACCATCCTCTCCCTGCAAAATGCCTGCCTCCTTCTCTGCATCTTGGGGTTCGTCACAAACTAACTCTGATAGAATAATCCAGCACTGACTGGAGGAGCAAACAGGTCTAAATAGGAACGGGCTGATTGACACCAGGTGTGGTCAGATGCCAATCAGCTGCATCTGAGGGGAAACAGCGCTCAGGGAGAAAGACAGGAAACAGACAAAATAAGAGCACTGGCAGGAAATGCTACACACACAGAGGAAAAAACTAAAACACAAACAAACTGTCAGGGGCAAGCCGGACAATTTGAAATGTCAGACAGGCCAGTAATGAACAATAAAATAGGTTTAAAGTAAATATTTGTCTTGAACTAACATATTGGAACCGGCTTTATGAAATATAGTGTGTTCTTTATTATACTTTATGTTGTGAGAACCACCTTATGTAGTTAGTAATAATGAAAATTCTGAATGAATGAATAATTTTGCAAATACAAAATAAGAACAAAACATTGATTGCGTTTGAAATATTTATGAGTTAAAAGGGTAAATATTATTCATGAAATAGATGAGTACAAAGGCTGTGATTCATTCACCAAAAATATTCCAAAAAACATGTGAAAAAAGTATTTCTTGTGTATTATATATGAATAATAATAAAAATAATACATTTTATTTGGTATGTCGCTTTTATGAATACTCAGACGCTTTACTGGATAAACAAAATACAATATATAAAAGTTGAAAGTAATACAATAAAATACAGAAAATATAAAAGTACATTGTAAAATACATAATAATACAAGACAAGAATACTGTATGTGTTGTGTATATTAATTGCACCTATTATGATATTCCTACAGTATATCTAATTTTTAGAAAAATCTTAAAACATGACTAAGTATAAAAAATATATATTCCGTATTAATTACATATTTTTTTTCAGTGAAGTAAACCGGACCATGTTATGGTTCTATGTATGAATACATATGATGAGTAATATTTACACGTTTAAAATATGCAATGTTTACATTACATTACTTATTTTAGTAAAAATAAAAAAAAATAAAAAGTGTGAAAAAAATTCTAATATATTTGAAAAATGATTAACAAAAGAAAGTTAACTAAACCATTTTATTGTTCTGTGTATGAGTATGTGTCATAATTTTATGAGTAATGATTACACATTTTAAATATAGTGCCATTCTTATGGTATATTTGATTTTCTTTTTTTGGAAAAAAATTCCCCAAAATCTTGCAGTGCAAAACATTCAACTAAAAAGTTCATCCAACCATCAATTCTTTTGCCACTTGTCGACTTGTCCAGGGTGTACGCTGCCTTCCGCTCGAATGCAGTTGAGATAGGCTCCAGCACCCCCCGCCACCCCAAAAAGGGACAAGCAGTAGAAAATGGATGGATCTACTAAGACATCACATTATTATGTACCTTCCCTTTAGGGCAGGGGTCCCCAAACTTTTTGAGTCCGCATTGCGTTAAAACAATTTTGCTGGGGGCCGGGCTATACACACACACATATACATACATATATATATATATATATATATATATATATATATATATATATATATATATATATACATATATATATATATATATGTATATATATATATATACATATATATGTATATATATATATATATATACATATATATGTATATATATATATATATATACATATATATATACATATATATGTATATATATATATATACATATATATGTATATATATATATATATATATATATATATATATACATATATACGTATATATATATATATACATATATATACATATATATGTATATATATATACATATATATATACATATATATATATATATATATATATATACACATATATATATATGTATATATATATATGTATATATATACATACATACATACATACACACACATATATACATACATATACTGTATATATACATACATTCATCCATATATATACATACATACATACACACACATATATACATATATACATACATACATATACACACATATATACATATATATACATACATACATACATATACACACACATACAAATATTTGGTTTTATATGTGTGTGTATATATATATATATATACATAAATATACATACATATATATATATAAATATATATAGACATATATACATATACGTATACATATATATACATACATACACACACATATACATACATACACACACATATACATACATACACACACATATACATACATACACACACATATACACATATACACATATATATATATATATATATATATATATATATATATATATATATATATATATATATATATATATATATATATATATATATATATATATATATATATATATATATATTCCCCACGCACCAATTGACTTAAAGAGTACACTAGCTGCATGTCACGTTATCGATGGTAAAATGCACTTTTAGACTATGATTTGCTGGTGCAAAATGGACTAGTAAGGACAGATTTTAAATAAAAAGAATAATAACAATATAAAAAGCTTATAGTTTTTAACTTGGGACTTCCCGCGGGCCATAGTTTGGACACCCCTACTTTACGGGATTACAGGACCTAATCAGGAAGTGAGTAACTTTTTAAACAAGCAAAAATACAAATAAAAATACAGTTTGGCATTTAAGCGAATGATATTAATATGGTTGATGTCATTTTGCATGTTTTTCACCATTATTCAGCCTCCGCATAAACAAATGTCCTCATGCTGACGGACTATTATGAATCCACATTAAAGATCCAGTAGTTGTGTAAGAAGTGTGTGTTAAATGACCTTGTAGTCGCCACTCTTCATGTCTTCCAGGGACAAACCCTTCCCGTTGTCATGGAGGAACTGCAGCAGCGTCTACATCACAGACAGACAAAAAAAGGCACATTAACCCTTTACGAGTCCAGGGTAGGATTTATTGGTTTGACATACTTTTGAGTTTACCTTAAAGGCGTACTGAAAGCCACTACTACCGACCACGCAGTCTGATAGTTTATATATCAATGATGAAATATTAACATTGCAACACATGCCAATACGGCCTTCTGTTTACTAAATTGCGATTTTAAATTTCCCGCGGAGTTTCTTGTTGAAAACGTCGCGGAATGATGACGCGTGCTTGTGACGTTATTGGTTGGAAGGGACATACTAGCCCAGCACCACTTACAGCTAAAAGTCGTCTCTTTTCATCGCATAATTACACAGTATTTTGGACATCTGTGTTGCTGAATCTTTTCCAATTTGTTCAATTAATAATGGAGACGTCAAAGAAGAATGCTGCTGGTGGATTGCAGCTGTTTTTAGCACCGAGACACAGCCGGTGTTTCTTTGTTTGTTGTGAAGCTTTAACACAGAGCAGTCAAGCTACCATGTTTCTCTATGTCAACCAGCATGTTTTTGGATGGGAAAATTGTAATATATATCTTACCGGAGACATCAGTGGACTATGCGTCCTCCTGCAGTAGCTGTCAAAAAAGGCAGTTGCGAGTTTGTCTCCTCGCCTTCTCTCTGAGACACTGGCGTGTTCACCGCAGCCATCCGACTTTGAGGTATGTCTTTACAATCTCACTAAAACACTATTAAAAAAATACGCAGATAATTGGATCTTCTAGAATTATCCTAGTAAATGTGTCTAATTACATCTGAAATGCTCACAATGCCGCCGCCCGGAGCCGTCGCTTTTTATTTTATTTTTTTCCTAGTCCTTCACTATCAATATCCTCATCCACAAATCTTTCATCCTCGCTCAAATTAATGGGGAAATTGTCGCTTTCTCGGTCCGAATCGCTCTCGCTGCTGGTGGCCATGATTATAAACAATGTTCAGATGTGAGGAGCTCCACAACCCGTGACGTCACGCGCACATCGTCTGCTACTTCCGGTACACGCACGTTTTTTTTATTAGCGACCAAAAGTTGCGAACTTTATCGTGGATGTTCTCTACTAAATCCTTTCAGCAAAAATATGGCAATATCGTAAAATGATCAAGTATGACACATAGAATGGACCTGCTATCCCCGTTTAAATAGGAAACTCTCATTTCAGTAGGCCTTTAAAAAAACGGTTTATCTTGTCTTATTTTAGTACGACCTCGGGTGTGTGACTACAGTTATTTTTTTTCATTTTGACATATGCACCTCTTGAGTCAAGAACGACCTCAAATCTGGTGAAAATGACGGATCATAAATCTGGTTTTAAATGAGCAACATTGAAATGCAGCGCGATTGCGTCATCAGGCTGCATCTGCGTAGTAGACCTCTGAGAGTTTTCATATGAGAGACTTTTATTATTCTTGTCTGGGGGGATTTTGTGCACAACATGGGAATAATCCCAGGCAAGAAACCACGTCATCAACTGACCTCCACTGTGTATTGGAAGCGGTTGTAGAACTCCACCTGAATGCCTCGGTTCTCGGTCACCGAGTCCAGGATCATGCGCACCAAGAGCTCCCACAGACTCTGCAGAACTCTGGAACAAGTCGACGACACCAAAATTTAAAAAACACACAACGAAATACCTATGAGGGCATCAATCAAAAACACAGCATTTTTGTTGTTACAAACCCCGTTTCCATATGAGTTGGGAAATTGTGTTAGATGTAAATATAAACAGAATACAATGATTTGCAAATCCTTTTCAACCCATATTCAGTTGAATGCACTACAAAGACAACATATTTGATGCTCAAACTCATAAACTTCATTTGTTTTTGCAAATAATAATTAACGTAGAATTTCATGGCTGCAACACGTGCCCAAGTAGTTGGGAAAGGGCATGTTCACCACTGTGTTACATCACCTTTTAACAACACTTAATAAACGTTTGGGAACCGAGGAAACTAATTGTTGAAGCTTTGAAAGTGGAATTCTTTACCATTCTTGTTTTATGTAGAGCTTCAGTCGTTCAACAGTCCGGGGTCTCGCTGTCGTATTTTACGCTTCATAATCCGCCACACATTTTCGACGGGAGACATGTCTGGACGGCAGGTAGGCCAGGAAAGTTGAAGAATGCTCATCAAACAATTATTTGGAACACCCCGCAGGTGTGCAGGCTAATTGGGAACAGGTGGGTGCCATGATTGGGTATAAAAGCAGCTTCCATGAAATGCAAAGTAATTCACAAGCAAGGATGGGGCGAGGGTCACCAATTTGTAAACAACTTGTCGAACAGTTTTAGAACAACATTTCTCAACGACCTATTGCAAGGAATTTAAGGATTTGACCATCTACGCTCTGTAAAACCATCAAAAAGTTCAGAAAATCTGGAGAAACCACTGCACGTAAGCGATGATATTACGGACTTTTGATCCCTCAGGCGACATCAGTGTGTAAAGGATATCACCACATGGGCTCAGGAACACTTCATAGAACCACTGTCAGTAACTACAGTTGGTCGCTACATCTGTAAGTGCAAGTTAAAACTCGACTATGCAAAGCCAAACCCATTGGCTGGGCCCGAGCTCACCTAAGATGGACTGATGCAAAGTGGAAAGGTGTTCTGTGGTCTGACAAGTCCACATTTCAAATTATATTTGGAAACAGAGGACGTGGTGTCCTCTAGAACAAAGAGGGAAATAACCATTCGGATTGCTATAGGCGCAAAGTTCAAAAGCCAGCATCTGTGATGGTATGGAGGTGCATTAGTGCCCAAGGCATGGGTAACTTACACATCTGTGAAGACACCATTAATGCTGAAAGGTCCATACAGGTTTTGGAGCAACATACGGGGCGGCAAAGCTCAGTTGGTAGAGTGGCCGTGCCAGCAACTTCAGGGTTGCAGGTTCGATTCCCGCTTCCGCCATCCTAGTCACTGCCGTTGTGTCCTTGGGCAAGACACTTTACCCACCTGCTCCCGGTGTCAACCACACTGGTTTAAATGTAACTTAGATATTGGGTTTCACTATGTAAAGCGCTTTGAGTCACTCGAGAAAAGCGCTATATAAATATAATTCACTTCACAAATGTTCGTTATCATTGACGCCCCTGCTTATTTCAGCAAGACAAGTGTTACAACAGCGTGGCTTCATAAAAAAAGAGTGCAGGTACTTTCCTGGCCCGCCTGCAGTCCAGACCTGTCCCCCATGGAAAATGTGTGGCGCATTATGAAGCGTAAAATACGACAGCGGAGACCCCGGACTGTTGAACGACTGAAGCTCTACATAAAACAAGAATGGGAAAGAATTCCATTTACAAAGCTTCAACAATTAGTTTCCGCAGTTCCCAAACGTTTATTGCGTGTTGTTAAAAGAAAAGGTGATGTAACACAGTGGTGAACATGCCCTTTCCCAACTACTTTGGCACGTGTTGCAGCCATGAAATTCTAAGTTATTTATTATTAGAATTTTTTTTTTTTTTTTTTTTACGAGTTTGAACATCAAATATCTTGTCTTTGTAGTGCATTCATTTGAATGAAAAGGATTTGCAAATTATTGTATTCCTGTAAGAAGTGTGTGTTAAATGACCTTCACGGTGGCAGAGGGGTTAGTGCGTCTGCCTCACAATACAAAGGTCCTGCAGTCCTGGGTTCAAATCCAGCCTCGGGATCTTTCTGTGTGGAGTTTGCATGTTCTCCCCGTGAATGCGTGGGTTCCCTCCGGGTACTCCGGCTTCCTCCCACTTCCAAAGAAATGCACCTGGGGATAGGTTGATTGGCAACACTAAATTGGCCCTAGTGTGTGAATGTGAGTGTGAATGTTGTCTGTCTATCTGTGTTGGCCCTGCGATGAGGTGGCGACTTGTCCAGGGTGTACCCCGCCTTCCGCTCGATTGTAGCTGAGATAGGCGCCAGCGCCCCCCGCGACCCCGAAAGGGAATAAGCGGTAGAAAATGGATGGATGCATGGATGTATTCCGTTCATATTTACATCCAACACAATTTCCCAACTCATATGCAAAACGGGGTTTGTACATGAAGTTAAATAGAAAAAAGAAGGTAATTACCGAGCCAGGTTGTCTTTGACCAGTGTGTCAGTGAGGATGACCACGGTGTCCTGGAGGTACTTCATGAGCGGGGCCACAGCCTGACAACGACACACAAACACTAAAGTATGACGCAGCGTCATTTTAAACACGATGTACTTAAGCTGCCTCGAGACGTACGTCGTCATTGTTGATGGAGTCTGGGGACAAGCTGATGTGTTGGATGTACCGTCTCAGCTCAGGCAGCATCTGGACACAAGTCATGCAGATAAAAATAACAATAATATCATGTTTGTTTGTTTTTTTAGCATAGTGGAGCTCACTAAATGTGCACATTTTAAACCCGAGGAACTCAAATGTTACCATGGGGTAAAAAAACGAGTAAACATAACCACTGATATTTAGTTGACAGGTTAAAAGTGCGTAAGAAAATTGACAGTTTTTATAGCAATATGACTCTTAGAGGCCTACTGAAACCCACAACTACTGACCACGAAGTTTGATAGTTTATATATCAATGATGAAATATTAACATTGCAACACATGCCAATACGGCCGGGTTAGTTTACTAAATTGCAATTTTAAATTTCCCGCGAGGTATCCTGTTGAAAACGTCGCGGAATGATGACGTGTGCTTGTGACGTTATTGGTTGGAGCGGACATTTCAGCCCAGCACCACAGACGGCTAAAAGTAGTCCATTTTTATCGCATAATTACACGGTATTTTGGACATCTGTGTTGCTGAATCTTTTGCAGTTTGTTCAATTAATAATGGAGACGTCAAAGAAGAATGCTGTTGGTGGAAAGCGGTGCCTTTAGCAACCGGAACAGAGCCGGGGTTTCTTTGTTTGTTGTGAAGCTTTAACACAGAGCGGTCAAGCGAACATGTTTCTCTACGTCAGGGGTAGGGAACCTATGGCTCTCGAGCCAGATGTGGCTCTTTTGATGACTGCATCTGGCTATCGGATCAATCTTAGCTGACGTTGCTTAACAGGATGAGTAATGAATAATTCCGCTTAATCACAGTGTTAAAAATAACGTTCAAAATATAAAGCATTCTCATGCATTTGAATCCAACCATCCGTTTCTACTGCACCTGTTCAAGAAGTCCCATTAAAGGTCAAAAGTGTTTTATTTATTATTGGTTAGCTTCAGAATAACAATGTTATTAAAAAGAATAAGAGATGCACGGATTTAGTTGTTGTAATCTAGGAAAGTCCAAATGAAAGAGCTCTTGTCAGAGCGTGGGATGACACTGTACAAAGGTACAGGTCTACGGGTTTCTCCTTATGGAGCTAAATTGAATCCAGTCTCTGTTTAATTCCTTGCTTCTTGTCTGTTTAATAGATGTCATCACTGTTTGAACCTGACAAATATATTCGGTGTTAAAAATCATTTACGGCTCTCACGGAAATACATTTTAAAATATTTGGCTTTCATGGCTCTCTCAGCCAAAAAGGTTCCTGACCCCTGCTCTACGTCAACCAACAAGTTTTTGGATGAGAAAAATTGTGATATTAAGTCGGCTCTTACGGGAGACATGAGCGGATTATGCGACCTCCTCCTGCAGCTGTCAAAAAGGCAGCTGTGATCTTGGCTCCTCCATTGGCTTCTCTCAGAGACACTGGCGGTCACCGCAGCCCCCCGACTTTCAGGTATGACTTTATAATCTCACTAAAACACTATTAAGACAATAAGCAGATAAGGGATTTTCCAGAATTATCCTAGTAAAAGTGTCTAATATCATCTGAATCGGCGGCATAGCTCGGTTGGTAGAGTGGCCGTGCCAGCAACTTGAGGGTTGCAAGTTCGATTCCTGCCTCCACCATCCTAGTCACTGCCGTTGTGTCCTTGGGCAAGACACTTGCCCAAGTGTCTTGGGCAAGTGCTCCCAGTGCACCCCAGTGCACCTGCTCCTAGTGCCACCCACACTGGTTTAAATGTAACTTAGATATCTGGTTTCACTATGTAAAGCGCTTTGAGTCACTTGAGAAAAGTGCTGTATAAATATAATTCACTTCACTTCCACTGCCGTCGCCTTTTTTTAGTGCTTCACTCTAACTTTCCTCATCCACGAATCTTTCATCCTCGCTCAAATTAATTGGGAAATTGTCGTTTTCTTGGTCCGAATTGCTCTAGCTGCTGGTGGCCATGATTGTAAACAATGTTCAGATGTGAGGAGCTCCACAACCCGTGACGTCACGCGCACATCGTCTGCTACTTCCGGTACAGGCAAGGCTTTTTATTAGCGACCAAAAGTTGCGAACTTTATCGTCGATGTTCTCTACTAAATCCTTTCAGCAAAAATATGGCAATATCGCGAAATGATCAAGTATGACAGATAGAATGGACCTGCTATCCCCGTTTAAGTAAGAAAATCTCATTTCAGTAGGCCTTTAAAGTTAAAGTACCAATTATTATTAATACACACACTAGGTGTGGTGAAATTTGTCCTCTGCATTCAACCCATTCCC
This sequence comes from Nerophis ophidion, assembly GCF_033978795.1. Taxonomy (NCBI): domain Eukaryota; kingdom Metazoa; phylum Chordata; class Actinopteri; order Syngnathiformes; family Syngnathidae; genus Nerophis; species Nerophis ophidion. The sequence continues at coordinate 9,941,450 of NC_084617.1, read as the reverse complement.
TTGTTCACCCCCTGGGAGGTGAGGGGAGCAGTGAGCAGAAGCTGTGCCACGCCCGGGAATCATTTTTGGTGATTCAACCCCCAATTGCAACCCTTGATGCCGAGTGCCAAGCAGGGAGGTAATGGGTCCCATTTTTATAGTCTTTGGTATGACTCGGCCGGGGTTTGAACTCACAACCTACCGATCTCAGGGCGGACAATCTAACTAAAGTTCTCATATCGAACCATACTTGCCAACCTTGAGAGCTACGATTTCGGGAGGTGGGTGGTGGGGGGCGTGCTTAAGAGGGGAGGAGTATATTTACATCTACAATTCACCATCTCGAGTATTTCATACATATATATACATATATATATATATATATATATGTATGAAATACTTGACTTTAAGTGAATAGTTGAATTTCAGACGCCACCTATCAAATACACAGTAATAAAAAACACAGTTCTACTAACTGTACTGTGCTTGCTGGTTACTAAAAAAAAACCAACAACAACACTTACCTTTCACTATTTGAATAACCTTTGTTCTGCCATTTGCGTACTGGCGAGAGTCACTTGCCGTCAGGTGCGCAACACCACGTAAATCGTTGGCCAATCAAAAAGCAACCCCATAACGCTATAGGCAACATTCACCAGGAGATGGCGACAGACAACATAGATTCACTCTATGGCTTTAACTTCCTCGTTCTTCTGCTTCGTCTCCTTGTGTGTGCAGTTTTTTATTAAAATCCGTAGATATCGTAACATGATTGGGCAGGCAGGCTGTTTATATTGTGGGAAAGCGGACTTGAAAACAGGCTGTCCCCACTGAGGTCCGCATGGAGCTGGAGGGGACGTGGCCTCCAGCTCCGCTGAATTTCGGGAGATTTTCGGGAGGAAATTTCTTCCGGCAGGTTTTCGGTAGAGGCGCTGAATTTCGGGAGTCTCCCGGAAAATCCGGGAGGGTTGGCAAGTATGTATCGAACTAAACCCGTGTCGTACCTTGTCAGTGAGCAGCGCGGTGAGGCGTTTAGCCTCCCTCTGCAGGTCCAGGTCCATGTTGAAGAGCTGCCCGTTGAGGGCCTTGTAGACCTGCTCCTTGCCCTCGGCCCCGCACGACTCCTCCATGGCGCGCTCCACGCCCGACCAGTCCAGGTCGCGAGGCAGGTGACCCAGGAAGACCCGCACGTGCTCCACGTTGTTCAGGGCCACGCAGAGCTGGCGGGCAAGCGAGGAGGAGGAAACGAGAAAAGAAAGAAGGGCGGAGGTGGAGAAAAGCCGAAGGAAAAGAAACAGGGCTACAGACAGCAAAGGGGCGAGGGTGTGAATGATTGACAGTTGACAAGAGGCAATTTGCTTTTTTTTTTTTTGTTTGTGAACGCATCAGGCGCACTTTTCCCCTGCTGGGACGCCACGCCAAGGCCATGGCTGACATTTGCTTCCCACGTCAACCCGCGCCCTCCGCCACCTTCGCCTTGCTATGGGCGTTACCTGCAGTATGAAGCTTTTGTGGTCTCGGCCCAGCTGGTTCCTCTCAATCTTGCGTGTCAGCAGCTCCGAGTAGCTCACGGCCTCGCTGCAAAAATTCTACGGCAAAGAAGCTCCAGATTAGTCCTGCGTGATTGCAACATTAGGACATCATTTTGAAGAATTCACAGACATAAAGTGGTAACTTGGACAATCGCAAAATTTATTTACATTTTTTTATGTTTGATTTACATATACAAAGTACATTATAATGTCTGAAAATAACTATTGTATTATTATTACTAAATAGTATTTTAATTATTATGATCATCAATATAATTACTATTTGCAGTAGTAGTCCTATCCTTTTAATACTTAATATCTTCAAAGTACATTTTAATACATTAGCTGTAAACGTAGTAGTGGTAGTATAATTTCTTATTTTACTTGTTTATTTTGTTAGAGTTATGTCTATTTACATTTTATACATTAAAATTGTATTATAGTATTATTAATATAACTTTCTATTATTGTTATCACTAAATATTAATACTATTCGTGTTACTATTATTAGTACCAGCAGATGTAGTAGTAGTAGACGTAGAGGAAGTGTATTTTTTTATTTTAGTCTTATTTTGTATTAGTATTATTTATATATATATATATATATATATATATATATATATATATATATATATATATATATATATATACATATATACATATACATATATATATATATACATGTATATATATACATATATACTGTATACATACATATATACATATATATATATATACATATATATATACATATATATTTAGATATGTATATATACATATATATATACATACATATACACATATACATACATATACACATACATACATACATATACATATATACATACATACATATACATAGATATACACATACATACATATATATACACACACACATACATACATACATACATATACATATATACATACATACATATACATATACACATATACATACATATATATATATATATATACACACACACACACACACATATACATATATATATATACACACACATATATATATATATACATATATATATATATATACATAAAATGGTAAATGAGTTGTACTTTTGTAGCGCTTTTCTACCCCTTTTTAAAAGGAGCCCAAAGCGCTTTGACAGTATATCCACATTCACACACACATTCACAGACACATTCACACACTGATGGCGGGAGCTGCCATGCAAGGCGCTCACCAGGACCCATCAGGAGCAAGGGTGAAGTGTCTCGCCCAAGGACACAACGGACGTGACTAGGATGGTAGAAGGTGGGGATTGAACCAGTAACTCTCAGATTGCTGGCACAGCCACTCTACCAACTTTAGTGGAAATAATGAACATATATACACTATATTTATGAATGTATATATATATAATGTAATCTAATATTTTATATATTTGTTTTATATTTATGCAATTCATGGCTTTTTTGAAATTATTCTATTATCAAATTTCATTCAGGTTTCCTCATTAAAAATTCCAATGAACAACTGAAAGCAGCAATTTCTGTGGTAGTCACGATTTCACACTGCAAGATTCTGTCGATCCCTGAATTTATAAAAGCTCTGCTTCTTCCTGCTTGTTAAACTGTGTGAGTAGAATTGGAACTGAGTGACTGACGCATGTTGGAAATGAACCAAACCGCCACTTATAACCTTTTCAAAAGGTCGGAGGTCAAACGTAAACGTCGCTTACGTCGGTCAGGCGGGTGACGAAGATGAAGGCGCCCGCGGAGTCCGGCCAGGCCAGCTGCAGCCAGATGTCTCTCACTTGTCTGAAGCAGGACGTCACCTCCAATGCCGAGGAGCTGTGGCGCTCCTGCTGCACCGCCTCCATCTGACCACACGAGCAATAATATTAATAATAGGGGAAGCTTGGAAGAAATTGTCACTGGAATGACATTCTTGTTTGGACACACTGAAACAATCAGTCCGTTCGTCCCTAGTGGAGATCACAGAGCGGTTACCACGGTTACCAGAGTCTTTCTGCATCTTTTACCTTGTCTGTTTCCACCGCCTTACAGATCCTGTCACATGAGCGGTCGTGGACCACCTGCAGGAACTTGTGGATGGACGACTTGAACCAGTTGTGGAAGCTCGTCAAGGCCAACATCTTTGCATCTCTGCGGAGGACAACAAGGCAAAAGAAGTGAGAATGGGAGAGAACATGGCGCCTGGGAAGACTTTTTTAAGCGGAATATTTTTTCTCGGCCGGTCCTCTGGCACAGAGGTTGAAAATCCAAGCATTATAGAAGGTACTTATACAAACAAAACATCTTAAAGAAGGTATGAAGTGGGAAAATAACACATTGAGTTGAAATAATTTGCTGACAGTTTGGACCTGCCCCTCCCGAGGTCATACACGCTCAGAAACAACATAAACATGAAAACAATGGAGGGAGGTACTGTAGATCAGGGGTCACCAACGCGGTGCCCGCGGGCACCAGGTAGCCTGTAAGGACCAGATGAGTCGCCCGCTGGCCTGTTCTAAAAATAGCTCAAATAGCAGCACTTACCAGTGAGCTGCCTCTATTTTTTAAATTGTATTTATGTACTCGCAAGCTGGTCTCGCTTTTCTTGACATTTTTAATTCTAAGAGAGACAAAAATCAAATAAAATTTGAAAATCCAAGAAAATATTTTAATGACATGGTCTTCACTTGCTTAAATAAATTCATTTTTTTTTTTTTACTTTGCTTCTTATAACTTTCATAAAGACAATTTTAGAGAAAAAATACAACCTTAAAAATTATTTTAGGATTTTTAAACACATATACCTTTTTACCTTTTAAATTCCTTCCTCTTCTTTCCTGACAATTTAAATCAATGTTCAAGTAAATTTATTTTTTTTATTGTAAAGAATAATAAATACTTTTTAATTTAATTCTTCATTTTATGATTTTTAAGACTTATTATGATTAAAATTGAAAAAGAAATATTCTGGCAAATCTAGAAAATCTGTAGAATCAAATTTAATAATAATAATAATAATGGATTAGATTTATATCGCGCTTTTCTCACAATACGAAGGTCCTTCAGTCCTGGGTTCAAATCCAGGCTCGGGATCTTTCTGTGTGGAGTTTGCATGTTCTCCCCGTGAATGCGTGGGTTCCCTCCGGGTACTCCGGCTTCCTCCCACCTCCAAAGACATGCACCTGGGGATAGGTTGATTGGCAACACTAAATTGGCCCTAGTGTGTGAATGTGAGTGTGAATGTTGTCAGTCTATCTGTGTCGGCCCTGCGATGAGGTGGCGACTTGTCCAGGGTGTACCCCGCCTTCCGCCCGATTGTAGCTGAGATAGGCGCCAGCGCCCCCCGCGACCCCAAAAGGGAATAAGCGGTAGAAATGGATGGATGGATTTTCTATTGTTAGATACTCAAAGCGCTCACATTGAAGTGGGAACCCATCATTCATTCACACCTGGTGGTGGTAAGCTACATCAGTAGCCACAGCTGCCCTGGGGTAGACTGACGGAAGCGTGGCTGCCAGTTTGTGCTTACGGCCCCTCCGACCACCACCTACCATTCATTCATCATTCATTCACCAGTGTGAGGGGCACCGGGGGCAAAGAGTGAAGTGTCCTGCCCAAGGACACAACGGCAGCGAATTTTTTGAATGTCAATAGGTGGGAAGCAAACCTACAACCCTCAGGTTTCTGGCACGGCCGCTCTACCCACTACGCCATGCCGCCCCGATTTAAATTTAAATCTTATTTCAAAGTCTTTTGAATTTCTTTTAAAATTTTTCTTGTGGAAAATCTAGATGAAATAATGATTTGTCTTTGTTAGAAATATAGCTTGCTCCAATTTATTATATATTCTAACAAAGTGCAGATTGGATTTTAACCTGATTAAAACATGTCATCAAAATCCTAAAATTAATCTTAATCAGGAAAAATTACTAATGATGTTCCATAAATTCTTTCTTACATTTTTTCAAAAATATGTCATCAGTTTCTGATTTATTAAATTGAATAACAGTGCAAAATATTGCTCATTTGTAGTGGTTTTTCTTGAACTATTTGGAAAAAAAGATATAAAAATAACAAAAAATGTGTTGAAAAATAAACAAGTGATTCCATTATAAATAAAGATTTCTACACATAGAAGTAATCATCAACTTAAAGTGCCCTCTTTGGGGATTGTTGTCAGAAAAGTTCTGTGTAAATTATCAAATAAAACCTTGTATTACATTGTGTTCCTGACGAGAAGAAAAAAGGCTGGAGCTTTCCAAGAAGTATGCTGGACTTCCAGGCGGACAGATGGCAGAATCTGCCCAACTTCCAGAGGAACTCTTTTAAGTATTTTTACAACCCTCTTTGATCATGCTGCCGCTGGGTGACATCATACGCAAATACAGTGTTAGCTTTCACTGTTATGCTGATGACACCCAACTCTACATGCCCCTAAAGATGACCAACACGCCGGATTGTAGTCAGCTGGAGGCGTGTCTTAATGAAATTAAACAATGGATGTCAGCTAATTTTTTGCAACTTAACGCCAAAAAAACGGAAATGCTGATTATCGGTCCTGCTAGACACCGACCTCTATTTAATAATACAACTTTAACATTTGACAACCAATTAATAAAACAAGGTGACTCGGTAAAAAATCTGGGTATTATCTTCGACCCAACTCTCTCCTTTGAGTCACACATTAAAAGCGTTACTAAAACGGCCTTCTTTCATCTCCGTAATATCGGTAAAATTCGCTCCATTTTGTCCACTAAAGACGCTGAGATCATTATCCATGCGTTTGTTACATCTCGTCTCGATTACTGTAACGTATTATTTTCGGGTCTCCCCATGTCTAGCATTAAAAGATTACAGTTGGTACAAAATGCGGCTGCTAGACTTTGGACAAGAACAAGAAAGTTTGATCACATTACGCCTGTACTGGCTCACCTGCACTGGCTTCCTGTGCACTTAAGATGTGACTTTAAGGTTTTACTACTTACGTATAAAATACTACACGGTCTAGCTCCAGCCTATCTTGCCGATTGTATTGTACCATATGTCCCGGCAAGAAATCTGCGTTCAAAAGACTCCGGCTTATTAGTGATTCCTAGAGCCCAAAAAAAGTCTGCGGGCTATAGAGCGTTTTCCGTTCGGGCTCCAGTACTCTGGAATTCCCTCCCGGTAACAGTTCGAGATGCCACCTCAGTAGAAGCATTTAAGTCTCACCTTAAAACTCATCTGTATACTCTAGCCTTTAAATAGGCCTCCTTTTTAGACCAGTTGATCTGCTGCTTCTTTTCTTTTTCTCCTATGTCCCCCCCTCCCTTGTGGAGGGGGTCCGGTCCGATGACCATGGATGAAGTACTGGCTGTCCAGAGTCGGGACCCAGGATGGACCGCTCGCCTGTGTATCGGTTGGGGACATCTCTACGATACTGATCCGCCTCCACTTGGGATGGTTTCCTGTGGACGGGACTCTCGCTGCTGTCTTGGATCCGCTTTGAACTGAACTCTCGCGGCTGTGTTGGAGCCACTATGGATTGAACTTTCACAGTATCATGTTGGACCCGTTCGACATCCATTGCTTTCAGTCCCCTAGAGGCCTCAAATGTTGCCTACATTTGAGGTCCTCTCCAAGGTTTCTCATAGTCCGCATTGTCACTGGCGTCCCACTGGATGTGAATTCTCCCTGCCCACTGGGTGTGAGTTTTCCTTGCCCTTATGTGGGTTCTTCCGAGGATGTTGTAGTCGTAATGATTTGTGCAGTCCTTTGAGACATTTGTGATTTAGGGCTATATAAATAAACATTGATTGATTGATTGATTGATTGATTTATCTATTTTAAGGGATTCTCTGTGATCTATTTTATGGGACATTCCTTGATCTGTTCGGGAACCGAAGGCAATGCTGGTCACGACCCACTTCCTTGAAGAAGCAGCTGTGGGTAGGAGGGGGGTGAAAATCAAATAAAGAAGCACGAGAACGATCTTGGATTACAACAGGGGTCGGGAACCTTTTTGGCTGAGAGAGCCATGAAAGCCAAATGTTTCAAAATGTATTTCCGTAAGAGCCATATAACGTTTTTCAACACTGCATACAACTAAATTTGTGCATTTTTAAGTATGACCAACATTTGTAGAGTATAATAAGTCTCTTATTCGTTTTAACAACATTGTTATTCTAAAAGTCAACCAATAATAAATATAATACTTCTTACCATAAATGCGACTTCTTAAACAGGTGCGGTAGAAAACGGATGGTTGGATTAAAATGCATGAGAATGTTTTATAATTTGAACGTTATTTTTGAGACTGTGATTACCAGCGGAATTATTCATTACTTATCGTGTTAAGCAATGTCAGCTAAGATTTATCTGGGAGCCAGATGCAGTCATCCGACTCTAGAGCCATAGGTTCCCTACCCCTGCTTTAAGCATTAGACACATTTTTACCTGCACCCTGCCTCCCGCTGTTTCCCAGATCTACAAAGCAATTAGCTACCGACTGCCACCTACTGATATGGAAGAGTATTACACGGATACTCGGCTTAGCCCGGTTAGGAGAGTGGCCGTGCTAGCAACCTGAGGGTTCCAGGTTCGATTCCCGCTTCCGCCATCCTAGTCACTGCCGTTGTGTCCTTGGGCAAGACAATTTACACACCTGCCCCCAGTGCCACCCACACTGGTTTAAATGTAACTTAGATATTGGGTGTCACTATGTAAAGCGCTTTGAGTCACTAGAGAAAAGCGCTATATCAATCAATCAATCAATCAATGTTTATTTATTTAGCCCTAAATCACAAATGTCTCAAAGGACTGTACAAACCATTACGACTACGACATCCTCGGAAGAACCCACAAAAGGGCAAGGAAAACTCACACCCAGTGGGCAGGGAGAATTCACATCCAGTGGGACGCCAGTGACAATGCTGACTATGAGAAACCTTGGAGAGGACCTCAGATGTGGGGTAAAGCAATGGATGTTGAGCGGGTCTAACATGATAATGTGAAAGTTCAATCCATAGTGGCTCCAACACAGCCGCGAGAGTTCAGTTCAAAGCGGATCCAAGACAGCAGCGAGTCCCATCCACAGGAAACCATCCCAAGCGGAGGCGGATCAGCAGCGTAGAGATAAATATAATTATCTGAGAGCCATATGTAGTCATCAAAAGAGTTCCCTACCCCGGGGTTAGAGCATGTTGCGGGATGTGTACAGGCAGTACAATGACTATGCCACTCCTCGGATCCGAGTATAAATTTAATCCTGTCTCTGTTTGATTCTTTGCCTTTTTGTCTTGTTTAATAGATGTCATCAATGTTTGAACCTGACAATTGTAATAGAGATACATCTGGATTCATCAACTTCATTCTAAATATTTCTTCAGAAAAAAAGAATATTTTTGGGGCAGCATAGCTCGGTCGGTAGAGTGGCCGTGCCAGCAACTTGAGGGTTGCAGGTTCGATTCCCGCTTCTGCCATCCTAGCCGCTGCCGTTGTGTCCTTGAGCAAGACACTTTACCCACCTGCTCTCGGTGCCACCCACATTGGTTTAAATGTAACTTAGATATTGGGTTTCACTATGTAAAAAGCGCTTTGAGTCACTAGAGAAAAGCGCTATATAAATATGATTAACTTCACACATTTTAAACGTAAACAATATTTACACAAAATCTAGCTGTCAACATTGAATATTGCATCGTTGCATTTCTATCCACAGCTTATGAACTTACATTCATATTTTGTTGAAGTATTATTCAATAAATATATTTATAAAGGATTTTGGAATTGTTGCTATTTTTCAAATATTTTTAAAAAAATCTCACGTACCCCTTGGCATACCTTCAAGTACCCCCATTTGAGAACCACTGCTCAAATTTGGTAACTGGTGATTCATTTAAGCTAATGTCCCAATACTTTTGTGTGTTTCATGCAGCGGCGTAGTGACCCACTTGAGCGGAAGAAACTCCCGGAAGCCCTTGAGGCTTTTCAACGACATGAAGAGCTCGAACACGGTCTCGCCCGTAGTCTGCGTCAGTCTGGAACTTTCCTGCTCCAAGGTGCCGCACAGCCTCTCCATGGCCACGTTGACATCATCGGCCACCTGTTGCAAGAGGAGGAACATGTAGTCTGGAACCACGTTCTAACATTAATATGTGTCCCGAGAGGAGGGGTGTCCAAACTAAGCCCCGCCAGTGTCCTCAATCTGGCCTGCGAGACCTCCAAAAACACATTAAAGTTGATCCGCAGCACACATACCGTATTTTCCGGACCATAGGGCGCACCGATTTAAAAGGAGTAATGCCGATAAACTGGTCTTGGTTAGGTCTATTTTCATATAAAAGGTGCACCGGATTATAGGGCGCATTAAAGGCCTACTGAAATGAGATTTTCTTATTTAAACGGGGATAGCAGGTCCATTTTATGTGTCATACTTGATCATTTCGCGATATTGCCATATTTTTGCTGAAAGGATTTAGTAGAGAACATCCACGATAAAGTTCGCAAAAAAAAAGCCTTGCCTGTACCGGAAGTAGCAGACAATCATGGCCACCAGTAGCTAGAGCGATTTGGACGGAGAAAGCGATGATTTCCCCATTAATTTGAGCGAGGATGAAAGTTTTGTGTCACGCCCGGACCTGGGTTTGTTTTGCTCCTTCGACGCAGAGGGAATACGGGACGAGCCAGGCGTGAATTCAGGTACATGATTATTTATTTATACACTACACAGAAAAATAAGCAAACTAAGGGCGCTCACAAGGAGGTATAAAACTTGGAAACAAAAACACTTGCACGATGGCATGAATGAACTATGAACAGAAACAGCACGATGGCATGACTAGAAACGACTAAAACAAAACAATTACTGTGACGAAAAAAAAAACAGGAGGAAAGAATAGCAAGGTGCGTGGCAGGTGATCGTGGGCATGGAGAATGAGCAGCATAGGCGTAGCTCGGTTGGTAGAGTGGCCGTGTCAGCAACTCGAGGGTTGCAGGTTCGATTCCCGCTTCCGCCATCCTAGTCACTGCCGTTGTGTCCTTGGGTTAAGACACTTTACCCAGCTGCTCCCAGTGCCACCCACACTGCTTTAAATGTAACTTAGATATTGGGTTTCACTATGTAAAGCGCTTTGAGTCACTCGAGAAAAGCGCTATATAAATATAATTCACTTCACTTCATAGGTAGGCAATGCAATGAAAGCAAATAGCAAAGTTCCCAGGACGAGGACAGAAACAGAATGCTATAAATAGCAGCTATGATGATTAGAAACAGGTGTGGGACTGAGGGCTGGGCGTGACTTGGAGACCAGGTGGAAACTAATGGGTTACTATGGAAAAAAAACAAAACCAGGAAGTGTAAAACGGGAAACAGGAGTCCAAAAACAAAACAAACATGATCAAACTTAAAACTGAATTACAGGCATGACAATTTGTGGATGAGGAAAGTCAGAGTGAAGGACTAGAGAAAAAAACTAGACGGCAGAGCGATTCAGATGTTATAAGACAAATTTACTAGGATAATTCTGGAAAATCCCTCATCTGCTTATCGTGTTACTAGTGTTTTAGTGAGATTATACGGTCGTACCTGTACAACCTGAAAGTCGGAGAGGTGTGGCGACCGCCAGTGTCTCCGACGGAAGCCACGTTTCTCGACGAGGCAAAGGCAGCTAGTATGAATGGTATAAATAGCAGCTATGATGATTAGAAACAGGTGTGGGACTGAGGGCTGGGCGTGACTTGGAGACCAGGTGGCAACTAATGGGTTGCTATGGAAAAAAACAAAACCAGGAAGTGTAAAACGGGAAACAGGAGTCCAAAAACAAAACAAACGTGATCAAACTTAAAATTGAATTACAGGCATGACAATTTGTGGATGAGGAAAGTCAGAGTGAAGGACTAGAAAAAGAAAAAAACAGACGGCAGAGCGATTCAGATGTTATTAGACAAATTTACTAGGATGATTCTGGAAAATCCCGTATCTGCTTATCGTGTTACTAGTGTTTTAGTGAGATTATATGGTCGTACCTGTACAACCTGAAAGTCGGAGAGGTGTGGCGACCGCCAGTGTCTCCGAGGGAAGCCACGTTTCTCGACGAGGTGAAGGCAGCTAGTATGGCCGGGCTGAGATTATTTTTTTCCCCCCCTCCTCCACAGTGGAAGCATCCGACAGTCGGGGGCGGCCGGTGGGAGGAGGCAAGAGAGTCCACAGCTGCCTCTTCGACAGGTGCAGGAGAAACGACGCAAGCTCTCCGCTCATGTCTACGGTAAGAGCCGACTTCTTACCACTATTTTCTCACCGAAACCTGCCGGTTGACATGTGGTAGGGCAGGGGTCGGGAACCTTTTTGGCTGAGAGAGCCATTAAAGCCACATATTATAAAATGTATTTCTGTGAGAGCCATATAATATTTTTTAAAAGTGAATACAACTAAATGTGTGCATTTTTAAGTAACATTGTTATTCTGAGGCTAATCAATAATAAATAAAATACTTCTTGATTTGACTTCTTGAACTGTTGGGATACAAAACAGATCGATGGATTAAAATGCATGAGAATTTTTTTTATATTTTCAACGTCGTTTTTAACGCTTTAACACGTACCATGAATTGATTTACGTGGACCCGTTATTCGGGTGTTAGCATTTAGTGGTCAATTGGACGGAATATGTACTGTAATGTGCAATCTACTAATACAAGTTCCATTCAATCAATCAAAACTGTGATTACCATCTGAATTATTCATTACTTATCGTGTTAAGCAATCTCTGCTAAGATTTATCTGAGAGCCAGAAGCAGTCATCAAAAGAGCAGCATCTGGCTCGAGAGCCATAGGTTCCCTACCCCTGTGGTAGGGAATCATGTTCGCCTGACCGCTCTGTTCCATAGTAAAGCTTCACCGTCATCTTTCGGGAATGTAAACAAGTAAACACCGGTTGTGTTTGTGTTGCTAAAGGCGGCCGCAATACACCGCTTCCCGCCTACATCTTTCTTCTTTGACGTCTCCATTATTCATTGAACAAATTGCAAAAGATTCAGCAACAAAGATGTCCATAATACTGCGGAATTATGCCATGGGTGTCAAACTCTGGCCCGCGGGCCAAATTTGGCCCTCTGTGTAATTTCATTTGGCCCTTGAGGCAATATCAAATTAACATTAGAGCTGGCCCGCAGCTGTAACACCGCATTCACCACTTATACTTGTCCACCCTCCCGATTTTCCCGGGAGACTCCCGAACTTAAGTGCCCCTCCGGAATTTCTCCCGATTTCCACCCGGACAATAATATTGGGGGCGTGCCGTAAAAGCACTGCCTTTGGCGTTCTCTACATGTCGCCACGTCCGCTTTTCCTCCATACAAACATAATATATGCAACTTATACACACACACAAGTGTATGCAAGGCATACTTGGTCAACAGCCATACAGTTCACACTGAGGGTGGCCGTATAAACAACTTTAATACTGTTACAAATATACGCCACACTGTGAACCCACAGCAAACAAGAATAACAAACACATTTCGAGAAAACATCCGCACCGTAACAACATAAACACAACATAAACACAACCGAACAAATACCCAGAACCCCTTGCATCACTAACTCTTCCGGGATGCTACAATATACACCCCCGCTACCACCAAACCCCGCCCCAACTCAAGCCCTGCGCCGAAAAGAGGCATTCAATTTGTATTTTTATTTCATTTGATATCCCATTAATATTTTTTAATTATTATTATTTTAAACTTGATTATGCATGTCACTATAAAGTTATATAAGCTTTGCTTGGTCAATATTCAATGCAAAACTTGTTTGGGTCCCTATTAAAGGATTAATTCTGGGGTGCCCACACTTTTTCTGCAGGCGAGCTACTTTTCAATTGACCAACTCGAGGGGATCTACCTCATTTATATATATCATTTATATTTATTTATTTATGAAAGAGACATTTTTGTAAACAAGTTAAATGTGTTTAATGATAATACAAGCATGTGTAACACATATAGATGTCTTTCTCTCACGAAGACAAGAATATAAGTTGGTGTATTACCTGATTCTGATGACTTGCATTGATTGGAATCAGACAGTAATGATGATAACGCCCACATTTTCAAATGGAGGAGAAAAAAGTTGTCCTTTTTGTACAATACCACATGAAAGTGGTTGGTTTTTGGCATCTAATTCATCCAGCTTCCATACACTTTACAAGAAAAACATTGGCGGCAAATTCCGTAGCTTGCTTGATTGACATTCACGGCACCCGAGGGTCTTGTGAGATGACGCTGGCTGCTGCCAGTTCATTATTATGAAAAAATGACAGAGAGGAAGGCGAGAAACACTTTTTATTTCAACAGACTTTCGCGCCATCCCTTCCGTCAAAACTCTAAAGGCCGACTGCACATTTCCTATCTTCACAATAAAAGCCCTGCTTCATGCTGCCTGCGCTGACAAAATAAGAGTCTCGGAAAGCTGGCGTGCACAAGTGATGTGCACGCCAGCTTTCTGAGGGATCACTTGTGCACGCCAGTTTTCCGAGACTCTGTATTTAGTTAGCGCAGGCAGCATGAAGCAGGGCTTTTATTGTGAAGATAGGAAATGTGCAGTCGCTCTTTAGAGTTTTGACGGAAGGTACGGCGCGAGAGTCTGTTGAAATAAAAAGTGTTTCTCGCCTTCCTCTCGGTCATATTTTCATAATAATGATCTTGCAGCAGCCAGCGTCATCTCACAAGACCCTCCGGTACCGTGAATGTCATTTAAGTGACGTCTTGGTGAAGATTGATGATCACTAATTTTTAGGTCTATTTTTTTTTAAAAGCCTGGCTGGAGATCGACTGACACACCCCCCGCGGTCGACTGGTAGCTCGCGATCGACGTAATGGGCACCCCTGGATTAATTTGTTCAACCTCAGCCCGCGGCTTTGTTCAGTTTTAAATTTTGGCCCACTCTGTATTTGAGTTTGACACCCCTGAATTATGCGATGAAAAGAGACGACTTCTAGCTGGGAACGGTGCTGGAACAAGATGTCCTCTACAATGCGTGACGTCACGCGCAGGCTTCATCATACCGCGACGTTTTAGCATATACTTTCGCGCGAAATTTCAAATTGCAATTTAGTAAACTAAAGCGGCCGTATTGGCATGTGTTGCAATGTTAGGATTTCATCATTGATATATAAACTATCAGACTGCGTGGTCGGTAGTTGTGGGTTTCAGTAGGCCTTTAAAGTCCAACAAAATACGGTATCCTCCTCTTTAGGCTTCGCTACACGTCTTAAAAATCTGCTGTTTAAACGGAATGGAGACATACCAGTTTCTCCAGCTGCCTGTAGGAGACGCTGAAGAAATCCACTTTGACCGCGCTGCAGAAAACAAGCGGGAAGTCAATTCCGGTGCAACAAAGATGCGAGGGCGCATTCCTGCTGGCTGTTCACCTGTAGAAGAGTTTGTTGTAGACGTTCTGGGCTCTCTGCATGTCGGCACACACGGCGTCCACCACCAGAACCAGCTTCTTCAGCAGCTCCTCCAGAGACTGCACAACCTTGTTAGTTTTTGCACAACTCAAGTACGGTGCAAAAACTGGCCGTGTGCACATACCCCGTCTTCCGGTTTGTGTTGCGCGATGAGGGCCTCGTACCACTCCGAGGTTCCTTTCTGTGGAGAGCGTGCAGTCATTAGCAAGCGGCTCGTTATTAACGTGCCCGAGCGGGTTAATTACGGGACTTCAAAGCCATGTTTCCACCAGGCGGTTCACAGGCTGACTGAGGAGAGTACGCACTTTATTTTGCACAGGGGACTCCGGTTGGCGTACTCAAGTGTTTCATGGCACTTACCTTCACAGCAGAGGTGATGTCCAAGTGCAGCTCGTTCCGCAGAGGACAAACGGTCTTAAACGCCCGCATGTTTTGCATGTAGCCAATCCCCCTGGAGGCCATAAAAAAATGTGTCCTGTTAGAAGTCAACCACAGTAAGACTAGGGTACTAAGCTTTAAAATAAATAATATATACAGTGGGGCAAAAAAGTATTTAGTCAGCCACCGATTGTGCAAGTTCTCCCACTTCAAATGATGACAGAGGTCTGTAATTTTCTTCATAGGTACACTTCAACTGTGAGAGACAGAATGTGAAAAAAAAAATCCAGGAATTCACATTGTAGGAATTTTAAATAATTTGTAAATTATGGTGGAAAATAAGTATTTGGTCAACCATTCAAAGCTCTCACTGATGGAAGGAGGTTTTGGCTCAAAATCTCACGATACATGGCCCCATTCATTCTTTCCTTAACACGGATCAATCGTCCTGTCCCCCTAGCAGAAAAACAGCCCCAAAGCATGATGTTTCCACCCCCATGCTTCACAGTAGGTATGGTGTTCTTGGGATGCAACTCAGTATTCTTCTTCCTCCAAACACGACGAGTTGAGTTGATACCAAAATGGATACATGGATGATACAGCAGAGGACTGAGAGAATGTCATGTGGTCAGATGAAACCAAAATAGAACTTTTTGGTATAAACTCAACTCGTCGTGTTTGGAGGAAGAAGAATACTGAGTTGCATCCCAAGAACACCATACCTACTGTGAAGCATGGGGGTGGAAACATCATGCTTTGGGGCTGTTTTTCTGCTAAGAGGACAGGACGATTGATCCGTGTTAAGGAAAGAATGAATGGGGCCATGTATCGTGAGATTTTGAGCCAAAACCTCCTTCCATCAGTGAGAGCTTTGAATGGTTGACCAAATACTTATTTTCCACCATAATTTACAAATAAATGATTTAAAATGCCTACAATGTGAATTCCTGGATTTTTTTTTTCACATTCTGTCTCTCACAGTTGAAGTGTACCTATGATGAAAATTACAGACCTCTGTCATCATTTTAAGTGGGAGAACTTGCACAATCGGTGGCTGACTAAATACTTTTTTGCCCCACTGTATATATTTGATACATACTGTATACTTGTTTAATTAAATGTTAAAATAAATAATATATATATTTGATATATATATTTGTTTAATTAAATGTTCTACATTTGTTATATTTTTTTTTATTTTTTTTTATGTGATTGTATTTTATAAACACTTCTTTACTTTTTAGGGTTTTAGTTGTCAGGCTTGTCCCTGACAGTTTGGTTTTGTTTTAGCTTTTCTTCTGTGTATGGCTTTGTTTCCTGTCAGCGCTTTTATTTTGGTTATTTCCTGCTTTTCTCCCTGAGCGCTGTTTCCCCTCAGCTGCGGCTGATTGGCACCTGGCCACACCTGGTGTCAATCAGCCCTCTCTTGTTTAAACCTGCTTTGTCGTCCAGTCAGCGCTGGATTATTGTCGTTGCTACCTGTTGTGTATTGTCGTGTCGTGTAAATGCGGCGTTGCGGTAAGCTATATTCGGTAGCTGTTCCAGTTTTATTTGTTCATAGCCAAGTTTGTACCCTTTTGTTTGTTCTTGTTTAGTATTTTATTAAATCATGTTTTCTTACTCGATGCCTGCCTCCATCTGTGCATCTTGGGGTCCGTCACAAACGAACTCTGACAATAGTAAGCTTAGAATCAGAGTAAACTGCGAAAAAAAACACCTCACACTAGCTTGATGCTAATTTACTTTGGATTTGCCATAGACATGCTACTATTAGCATTGGCAATTTTACATGGTTATTTCCACGCCTCTAGATTTGGAAGTGAACACTACAACTAAGATTAATGTTACAAGTAAACAGCTGGTGTGTAATGAGTACAATATTTAGAGTATGAACAGGTTGTAGGGCGCAACATGACACATTGAGCCTCATGGAAAAAGCTACTTCCTACAAAACACAAACCGTGCCGTTCAATTGAATATTACCTATCATCAAAAGGTTCAGATAATCTGGATAAATCAATCAATCAATCAATGTTTATTTATGTAAATCTAAAGTGTCTCAAAGGGCTGCACAAGCCGTAACAACATCCTCGGTTCAGATCCCACATAAGAGCAAGGAAAAACTCACAACCCAGTGGGATGCCAATGTGAATGACTATAAGAGGACCGCAGACGTGGGTGAGCCCCCAACTCTAGGGGGAGACCGGATGCAATGGACGTCGAGTGGGTCTCGCATAATATTAGGAAATCACTGCACGTAAGCGGCAACGCCGAAAACCCACATTGAATGCCCGTGACCTTCGATCCTTGCATCAGTGTGTAAAGGATATCACCACATGGGCTCAGGAACATTTCAGAAAACCACTGTCAGTAACTACAGTTGGTTGTTACATCTGTTAAGTGCAAGTTAAAACTCTACTATGCAAAGCGAAAGCCATTTATCAACAACACCCAGAAACTCCACCGGCTTTGCTGGGCCCGAGCTCATCTTAGATGGTCTGATGCAAAGTGGAAAAATGTTCTGTGGTCTGACGAGTCCACATTTCAAATTGGGGTTTGTAAATAGTTAATCGAAGTTAGGAAAAAGAAAAGCTCCACTGTGTACAACTTCTAAGCATTTTTAATTTATTTCATTTAGAGATGTCCGATAATGGCTTTTTTGTCCTTTTTCTTTTCTTTTTTTTTTTTTTTCTTTGTCATGAAAAAGGGATGTTTTTGTCATGAAAAAGGGAGTTTTTTGTGGTCGGTGCACTAATTGTAAGTGTATATTGTGTGTTTTTTATGTTGATTATATTAACAAGTAAATAAATAAATATATATATTTTTTTTAAATAAAAATTTATAAAAAATTCTTCTGTGGCGTGGTACCAATCAGACCACGGCCCGGTACCGGCCCCTGGTTGGGGACCACTGGCTTAGTTAGTACCTGCCAGTAGCTGGTTTAGAGGTACCGTGCAGTAAAAAAAGACAAAACATTAATTCCTGCATGAAAAGTTCAAGCATGTCACGTCGATAGCAAACAACGCGTTGGCGGCGAAGGTACGTTACCTCAACATAAGTTCGTAGCGCGTTACGGCGGCGGCGCTGGTGCAAGGGAACACCTGCCTCATGTTCTTCATCAGGCACAGGCAGTGCTCCGTGTACAGCCTGAAACTGTCCGAGAGCTGCCTCTCCTGGACACAGGAAGCCCCCCAGGTTACGCTGTGAGACATTTTTGACTGGAGCAAAAAAGCCTCAATGAATGTCAATGGCGAGCTAATGAGGCGCCCGTTTCTGCGGAAACGTTGTGCTTTTTAAACCCCCCCCCCCCAACCCACCAGGTCTCCTCTCACAGAGGGAGGGTCCCACTCTGCATCGATGGCCCTCAGGAGGCGCAGCAGCAGGGAGTAGCACACACGCTGGGTTCGGTGGTGGCCGCTGTAGCACTGCCAGCGACTGCAAACCAAGACGGGTTTTTAAGAGCTTCCTTTTTGGACGTCCGACGTGTTTTTACTCACATGATGGCCTGTTGGAGGCGGGTGAGGTCCGTCTGCATGGCGTGGTGAGTCAGCGTGGTCCACGCCGGGGGGCTAACCTGCCCGTTCCAGTTGTACGGCTCCCGCTGGCAGAGTACATAAAACTATTATTGTGTGAATGCTCCAAAAAGTTTTCTATCTTATTAGTTATTCAACTTCTTTTTGTCCCGGTCAGGGCGCTTTCCAATGCGTCCTCATCTGTGCCTCATGCGCTCTCTCAGCAGACAGCGCGCTCGGACGCGCCCCTGCTGGCGCTGAGAGCAGCACGCCCACGCAGCTACAAGCCTGTAGACGATTTCCTTTCTACACACCTGGAATTAATGAGGGCGAGCTGCTTAAGAGACCAAGAGAATTATAAGCTCGGCTTCTTCCTACTCCTTTTCGAAAATGTTGAAAAGAGAAACTGGGAATTGTGATGAATCATGTTGTATGCTTGCATGTTCGAAATAAACTCAAACTCAAGTTCAAGTTTATTCACAATACCATATAACAATTTCAATAGTAGTGAATATCATCAATTAAAGATGTTGGTACGTGAAAGGGTCCCCCAAATAAGCTAGAAGAAGCTTTTGACAGGGGGTCCAGCGCTGAGAGCAGCACGCCCACGCAGCTACAAGCCTGCAGACGATTACTTTTCTACACACCTGGGATTAATGAGGGCGAGCTGCTTAAGAGAGCAAGTTCAAGTTCAAGTTTATTCACAATACCATATAACAATTTCAATAGTAGTGAACATCATCAATTAAAGATGTTGGTACGTGAAAGGGTCCCCCAAATAAGCTAGAAGAAGCTTTTGACAGGGGGGTCCAGCGCTGAGAGCAGCACGCCCACGCAGCTACAAGCCTGCAGATGATTACCTTTCTACACACCTGGAATTAATGAGGGCGAGCTGCTTAAGAGAGCAAGTTCAAGTTTATTCACAATACCATATAACAATTTCAATAGTAGTGAATATCATCAATTAAAGATGTTGGTACGTGAAAGGGTCCCCCAAATAAGCTAGAAGAAGCTTTTGACAGGGGGGTCCAGCCCCGAGAGCAGCACGCCCACGCAGCTACAAGCCTGCAGACGATTACCTTTCTACACACCTGGAATTAATGAGGGCGAGCTGCTTAAGAGACCAAGAGAATTATAAGCTCTGCTTCTTCCTACTCCTTTTCGAACATGTTGAAAAGAGAAACTGGAAATTGTGATGTATCATGTTGTAAGCTCGCATGTTCGAAATAAACTCAAACTCAAGTTCAAGTTCAAGTTTATTCACAATACCATATAATAATTTCAATAGTAGTGAATATCATCAATTAAAGATGTTGGTACGTGAAAGGGTCCCCCAAATAAGCTAGAAGAAGCTTTTGACAGGGGGTCCAGCCCTGAGAGCAGCACGCCCACGCGGCTACAAGCCTGCAGACGATGATGACCTTTCTACACACCTGGAATTAATGAGGGCGAGCTGCTTAAGAGACCGAGTTCAAGTTCAAGTTTATTCACAATACCATATAACAATTTCAATAGTAGTGAATATCATCAATTAAAGATTTTGGTACGTGAAAGGGTCCCCCAAATAAGCTAGAAGAAGCTTTTGACAGGGGGTCCAGCGCTGAGAGCAGCACGCCCACGCAGCTACAAGCCTGCAGACGATTACTTTTCTACACACCTGGGATTAATGAGGGCGAGCTGCTTAAGAGAGCAAGTTCAAGTTCAAGTTTATTCACAATACCATATAACAATTTCAATAGTAGTGAACATCATCAATTAAAGATGTTGGTACGTGAAAGGGTCCCCCAAATAAGCTAGAAGAAGCTTTTGACAGGGGGGTCCAGCGCTGAGAGCAGCACGCCCACGCAGCTACAAGCCTGCAGACGATTACCTTTCTACAAACCTGGAATTAATGAGGGCGAGCTGCTTAAGAGAGCAAGTTCAAGTTTATTCACAATACCATATAACAATTTCAATAGTAGTGAATATCATCAATTAAAGATGTTGGTACGTGAAAGGGTCCCCCAAATAAGCTAGAAGAAGCTTTTGACAGGGGGGTCCAGCGCTGAGAGCAGCACGCCCACACAGCTACAAGCCTGCAGACGATTACCTTTCTACACACCTGGAATTAATGAGGGCGAGCTGCTTAAGAGAGCAAGAGAATTATAAGCTCTGCTTCTTCCTACTCCTTTTCGAACATGTTGAAAAGAGAAACTGGAAATTGTGATGTATCATGTTGTAAGCTCGCATGTTCGAAATAAACTCAAACTCAAGTTCAAGTTCAAGTTTATTCACAATACCATATAATAATTTCAATAGTAGTGAATATCATCAATTAAAGATTTTGGTACGTGAAAGGGTCCCCCAAATAAGCTAGAAGAAGCTTTTGAGAGGGGGTCCAGCGCTGAGAGCAGCACGCCCACGCAGCTACAAGCCTGCAGACGATTACCTTTCTACACACCTGGAATTAATGAGGGCGAGCTGCTTAAGAGACCAGGAGAATTATAAGCTCGGCTTCTTCCTACTCCTTTTCGAACATGTTGAAAAGAGAAACTGGAAATTGTGATGTATCATGTTGTATGCTTGCATGTTCGAAATAAACTCAAACTCAAGTTCAAGTTTATTCACAATACCATATAATAATTTCAATAGTAGTGAATATCATCAATTAAAGATTTTGGTACGTGAAAGGGTCCCCCAAATAAGCTAGAAGAAGCTTTTGACAGGGGGTCCAGCGCTGAGAGCAGCACGCCCACGCAGCTACAAGCCTGCAGACGATTACTTTTCTACACACCTGGGATTAATGAGGGCGAGCTGCTTAAGAGACCGAGTTCAAGTTCAAGTTTATTCACAATACCATATAACAATTTCAATAGTAGAGAATATCATCAATTAAAGATGTTGGTACGTGAAAGGGTCCCCCAAATAAGCTAGAAGAAGCTTTTGACAGGGGGTCCAGCGCTGAGAGCAGCACGCCCACGCAGCTACAAGCCTGCAGACGATTACTTTTCTACACACCTGGAATTAATGAGGGCGAGCTGCTTAAGAGACCAAGAGAATTATAAGCTCGGCTTCTTCCTACTCCTTTTCGAACATGTTGAAAAGAGAAACTGGAAATTGTGATGTATCACGTTGTATGCTTGCCTGTTCGAAATAAACTCAAACTCAAGTTCAAGTTTATTCACAACACCATATAACAATTTCAATAGTAGTGAATATCATCAATTAAAGATGTTGGTACGTGAAAGGGTCCCCCAAATAAGCTAGAAGAAGTTTTGACAGGGGGGTCCAGCGCTGAGAGCAGCACGCCCACGCAGCTACACGCCTGCAGACGATTACCTTTCTACATACCTGGGATTAATGAGGGCGAGCTGCTTAAGAGACCGAGTTCAAGTTCAAGTTTATTCACAATACCATATAACAATTTCAATAGTAGTGAACATCATCAATTAAAGATGTTGGTACGTGAAAGAGTCCCCCAAATAAGCTATAAGAAGCTTTTGACAGGGGGGTCCAGCCCTGAAAGCAGCACGCCCACGCAGCTACAAGCCTGCAGACGATTACCTTTCTACACACCTGGAATTAATGAGGGCGAGCTGCTTAAGAGACCAAGAGAATTATAAAATCGGCTTCTTCCTACTCCTTTTCGAACATGTTGAAAAGAGAAACTGGAAATTGTGATGTATCATGTTGTATGCTCGCATGTTCGAAATAAACTCAAACTCAAGTTCAAGTTTATTCACAATACCATATAACAATTTCAATAGTAGTGAATATCATCAATTAAAGATGTTGGTATGTGAAAGGGTCCCCCAAATAAGCTAGAAGAAGCTTTTGACAGGGGGTCCAGCGCTGAGAGCAGCACGCCCACGCAGCTACAAGCCTGCAGACGATTACTTTTCTACACACCTGGGATTAATGAGGGCGAGCTGCTTAAGAGACCGAGTTCAAGTTCAAGTTTATTCACAATACCATATAACAATTTCAATAGTAGTGAATATCATCAATTAAAGATGTTGGTATGTGAAAGGGTCCCCCAAATAAGCTAGAAGAAGCTTTTGACAGGGGGTCCAGCGCTGAGAGCAGCACGCCCACGCAGCTACAAGCCTGCAGACGATTACTTTTCTACACACCTGGGATTAATGAGGGCGAGCTGCTTAAGAGACCGAGTTCAAGTTCAAGTTTATTCACAATACCATATAACAATTTCAATAGTAGTGAATATCATCAATTAAAGATTTTGGTACGTGAAAGGGTCCCCCAAATAAGCTAGAAGAAGCTTTTAACAGGGGGGTCCAGGGATCCTCGTGGGAACTTAGTTCTCACATGGTGAACCGTATGCTCTATTTTTGTTTCCTCTCCGTGGCTTGATGCGTCCTTTGTCTTCTCCCGTGTTTCAGCAGGGTTTTCCTTCCCTTGCCCTGGATTTTCGACTGCCTCCCCTCGTTCCTCGACTCCTCGCTCGCCCCTGGACTCTGACGCCTCTCTCTCGCCCCTGATCCTGCCTGCCCCATTGACTTCCTCGCTCCTTTGCTCTCGTCGACACTTTGGTAACACACACTTCAGCTACACACATAGTCACACGCATACACTCTTGGATTTTGTCACACTTCATTATATACTTCCATAGTATTGTTTGTTATTATTATATATACATTGACTATATATATATAAAATCAATTTATGAACATTAAACCCCCTAGTGTCAGTCTACCGTCACTTCCCTTGCAATCCATAACACTTTTTCTTCTCTAATTTTTGGCGCGCTTTACCTTTCACATTTTTACCCAAAATTCCAGGTTTTCCGGGACATTTTTCCCAACCAAAATGAATTGGCCATTTTTCAAACTTCCACCATTTCCTCATTTTTCAACCCATTCAAACCATTCTACCTTCAACATATTGTACTCATCCTGGAAATTCCAAATATAATTTTTCCAAGTTCAAAATAATTCCAGGAATTCCGAGAATACCCCTTTTTTCAAACTCTTTTTTGACCCTTTTTTCTGGCGACTACTCCTTCCACATTTTTCAACCCACTTCAACCGTTCCACCGTCTAAACATTCTTCTTCATCAGGACAAAAAACTAAGTTGTTTTATGAACAGGAAAAATTCACGGTTTTCCTGAAATTCCAGGAATTCCACAATACAATTTCTGAATTAAAAATGTTACTAATTTAACATTTTTAGACCGTTTGAAAAAGTTTCAACATCAACCATTTCGAATCATTCAGAACAATTTTTTCAGTCTGTTGACATTTTTCAAAAAATTCTCACTTTTCCCGAAATTCCCGAATTTACACGACAATCCCATTGGAACATTTTTCAAAGTTCCAAAACTCCCGACGTTTTTCATACAATTCAAACCGTTTCAACGTCAAAAGGTTCAAATTTCCGGATTTCCCAGAATTCCAGGTTTTCCGGGACATTCAAAATGAAATGGCCACTTTTACAAATTTCCACCATTTACACATTTTTCACCTTCAACACATTCCACTCATCCTGGACATTCAAACTATTATTTTTCAAAGTTCAAAAAAATTCCAGGAATTCCCCTTCAAACCTTTTTTTGACCCTTTTTTCTGGCGACTACTCCTTCCACATTTGTCAACCCACTTCAACCGGTCGACTGTCCAAACAATCCTCTTAATCAGAAAAATTCCGGAAATTCCAAGAATTCCATAATACCATTTCTGAATTAAAAATGTTACTATTTCAACATTTCTCGACCATTTTGAAAAGTTCCAACACCAACTCATTCAGAACATTTAAGCCTTTTAACATTTTTCACAAAATTGCCACTTTTCCCAAAATTCCCATGAACTGGAAACATTCCCGGTTTTCCCAAAATTCCAGGAATTCCATAATACCATTTCTGAATTAAAAATGTTACTACTTCAACAATTTAAGGAAGTTCTAACACCAACCATTTTAACTCATTCAGAACATTTAGGTCTTTTAACATGTTTAAAAAAATTCACACATTTCCCGAAATTCCCAAATTTCCATGACATTCCCATTGAAATGAATGGGACATTTTTCAAAGTTCCACAACTCCCACATTTTTCATCTCATTTGAATCGTTCCAACTTCACAATATTCAAATTTCCAGATTTCCCAGAAATCCAGGTTTTCCGGGTGATTCAAAATGAAATGGCCATTCTTCAAACTCCCACCATTTACACATTTTCCCCTTCAACACATTCCACTCATCAATTTTTCCAAGTCCAAAAATATTCCAGGAATTCCCCTTCAAACCCTTTTTTAACCTTTTTTTGGCGACTCCTCCTTCCACATTTGTCAACCCACTTCAACCGGTCGACTGTCCAAACATTCCTCTTAATCTAAAAAAATTCCTGAAATTCCAGGAATTCCATAATACCATTTCTGAATTAAAAATGTTACTATTTCAACATTTCTCGACAATTTTGAAAAGTTCCAACACCAACCATTTAACTCATTCAGAACATTTAAGTCTTTTAACATTTTTCACAAAATTGCCACTTTTCCCGAAATTCCCATGAACTGGAAACATTCCCGGTTTTCCCAAAACTCCAGGAATTCCATAATACCATTTCTGAATTAAAAATGTTACTACTTCAACAATTTAAAAAAGTTCCAACACCAACCATTTTAACTCATTCAGAACATTTAGGTCTTTTAACATGTTTCAAAAAATTCACACATTTCCCGAAATTCCCATGACATTCCCATTGAAATGAATGGGACATTTTTCAAAGTTCCACAACTCCCACATTTTTCATCTGATTTGAATCGTTCCAACTTCACAATATTCAAATTTCCAGATTTCCCAGAACTCCAGGTTTTCAGGTGATTCAAAATGAAATGGCCATTCTTCAAACTCCCACCATTTACACATTTTTCCCCTTCAACACATTCCACTCATCAATTTTTCCAAGTCCAAAAATATTCCAGGAATTCCCCTTCAAACCCTTTTTTAACCTTTTTTTGGCGACTCCTCCTTCCACATTTGTCAACCCACTTCAACCGTTCGACTGTCCAAACATTCCTCTTAATCAAAAAAATTCCTGAAATTCCAGGAATTCCATAATACCATTTCTGAATTAAAAATGTTATTATTTCAACATTTCTTGACAATTTTGAAAAGTTCCAACACCAACTATTTTACTCATTCAGAACATTTAAGTCTTTTAACATTTTTCACAAAATTGCCACTTTTCCCAAAATTCCCCTGACATTCCCATTGAAATAAATGGGACATTTTTCAAAGTTCCACAACTCCCACATTTTTCACCCAATTCAAACCGTTCTGACTTAAAAACCCTTGAAAAATTCCAACAATTAACAGATTTCCCAAAATTCCAGGTTTTCCGGGACATTTTTCCCGTTCAAAATGAATTGGCCATTTTTCAAACTTCCACCATTTTCCACCTTTTTCAACCGATTCAAACAATTCCACCTTCAAATTATCAACATATCTCATCCTGTAAATTCAAATTATATTTTTTCAAGTTGAAAAAAATTCCAGGAATTCCCAGAATTCCCCTTTTTCCAAACCCTTTATTCTGACGACCACTCCTTCCACATTTTTCAACCTACTTCAACCGTTCCACCATCCCAACATTCCTCGTAATCAGGAAAAAAAAAACTAAGTTGTTTTATGAACTGGAAAAATTCCTGGTTTTCCCGAAATTCCAGGAATTCCACAATAGAGTTTCTGAATTAAAAATGTTACTACTTCAAAATTTCTCAACCATTTTGAAAAGTTCCAACACTAACCATTTCAACTCATTCAGAACATTCTCATAACATTTTTCAAAAAATTCACACATTTCCCGAAATTCCCATGACATTCCCATTGAAATTAATGTTCCTCAACCCCCACATTTTTTACCCGATTCAAACTGTTCCAACTTCAAACTGTTCAGCCTATTCGGGAATCGCGGGCTTTTCCTTGACAAATTCCAAAAATTCCCAGATTTCCCAGAATTCCAGGTTTTCCGGGACATTTTTCCCATTCAAAATGAATTGGCCATTTTTCAAACTTCCACCATTTTCCAGTTTTCAACCGATTCAAACAATTCCAGATTGAAATTATCAACATATCTCATCTTGTACATTCAAATTATATTTTTTCACGTAAAAAAAATTCCAGCAATTCCCAGAATTCCCCTTTTTCCAAACCCTTTTTTCTGACGACTTCCCTGCTTAGGGTGCTGCCCCCGCGACCCGACCTCGGATAAGCGGAAGAAGATGGATGGATAGATGGATGGATATATATTACATACTGTATATATAGTATGTAAATATTACATATATGTTATATTTTATATTGCTACTATGGTACATTTTTAGTTTACCTTATACCTGATTTATCCTTTCTATCTTTACCTTTTCCATCCTTTGTAATTCTTTGAGCTACTGTGTGGAACAATTTCACTTGTGGATCATTAACCTTGGTCTAAGTCAGGCTATCCATATCCGTAGCTGACTGATGGACAGCTGGTGGGCTTCGTTTTAAGATGTGCAGAAAAGCCTGATTTTATTTGTTGTTTTACAAAGC
>NC_084617.1:9876597-9909097 GCF_033978795.1 Nerophis ophidion | reverse complement strand
CACAGCTCATTTGCATCCTGGTCTGCCAGAGAATAAGAAGACAGTGTTGCCATCCAGGCTAACTACGTGTTAGCGATCCCTTTCAGTGTACATAATATTCATTGTCAGAGTTAGTTTGTGACGAACCCCAGGATGCAGAGAAGGAGGCAGGCATTGCGTAAGAAAGCATACTTTAATTTAACACTAAGACAAAACCGAACAAAAAGGGTGCAAACAAAAGGCGCGCACGAGGCGGATAACAAACTAAAAGAGCTAGCAGATAACGAGCAAGAAACATGAGTCGTTACTTGTAGTATGAAAACAAACTGGAAGCAGGGAACAAACAAAAAAACAGTAAGCTACAAACAGCTACCGAAATATAGCTTACCGCTACGCTGCAAAGACACGACACGACAGGAGCGACAATACATGACAATAATCCAGCCCAGACTGGAGGAGAAAACAGGTCTAAATAGGAACGGGCTGATTGACACCAGGTGTGGCCAGGTGCCAATCAGCCGCAGCTGAGGGGACACAGCACTCAGGGAGAAAGACAGGAACCCAACAAAATAAGAGCGCTGACAGGATACACTACACACTAAGAATATAGGTTGAATAGGATTTGCAAATCATTGTATTCTGCTTTGATTTACCATTTACACAACGGGCCAGCTTCCGTGGTTTTGGGGTTTTGTGCATACTTTGCGTTACACTGAAGGCTGTTTCGAATATTCTGCTGGATCTATGAGGTGTACTTAATATCGTGTCCGGCGGTCCATCCATTTTCTTCCGCTTATCCGAGGTCGGGTCGCGGGGGCAACAGCCTAAGCAGGGAAACCCAGACTTCCCTTTCCCCAGCCACTTCGTCTAGCTCTTCCCGGGGGATCCCGAGGCGTTCCCAGGCCAGCCGGGAGACATAGTCTTCCCAACGTGTCCTGGGTCTTCCCCGTGGCCTTCTACCTCTCTCCCTAAGGAGGCGTTCGGGTGGCATCCTGACCAAATGCCCGAACCACCTCATCTGGCTCCTCTCCATGTGGAGGAGCAGCGGCTTTACTTTGAGTTCCTCCCGGATGACAGAGCTTCTCACCCTATCTCTAAGGGAGAGCCCCAAACTCATTTGGGCCGCTTGTACCCGTGATCTTATCCTTTCGGTCATGACCCAAAGCTCATGACCATAGGTGAGGATGGGAACGTAGATCGACCGGTAAATTGAGAGCTTTGCCTTCCGGCTCAGCTACTTCTTCACCACAACGGATCGGTACAACGTCCGCATTACTGAAGACGCCGCACCGATCCGCCTGTCAATCTCACGATCCACTCTTCCCTCACTCGTGAACAAGACTCCTAGGTACTTGAACTCTTCCACTTGGGGCAGGGTCTCCTCCCCAACCCGGAGATGGCACTCCACCCTTTTCCGGGCGAGAACCACGGACTCGGACTTGGAGGTGCTGATTCTCATTCCGGTCGCTTCACACTCGGCTGCGAACCGATCCAGTGAGAGTTGAAGATTCCGGTCAGAAGCAGAGACCTAATCCTGCGGTCACCAAACCGGAACCCCTCAACGCCTTGACTGCGCCTAGAAATTCTGTCCATAAAAGTTATGAACAGAATCGGTGACAAAGGACAGCCTTGGCGGAGTCCAACCCTCACTGGAAACGTGTCTGACTTACTGCCGGCAATGCGGACCAAGCTCTGGCACTGATCATACAGGGAGCGGACCGCCACAATCAGACAGTCCGATACCCCCATACTCTCTGAGCACTCCCCACAGGACTTCCCTCGGGAAGTCCTGTGGAACGTTGACAATGGTAAAGATGGGAGTTACTGGCATGTGTCCGGCGGTTTCTGTCCAAAATACATCAAGTCAATGAAGACATTATTAGAGTGACACCATATTTCACATGCCAATCAAAGCTGCTCACACGGTCAATAAGGTGGCCACTGTGTTTGCCAGATCAACTTAATGTGTATTATATTTATCCATGACAGCATTTTTGTTGTAAATTGTGACAACCAATGATTTGTACGTATTATTTTCGGGTCTCCCCATGTCTAGCATTAAAAGATTACAGTTGGTACAAAATGCGGCTGCTAGACTTTTGACAAGAACAACAAAAGTTTGATCACATTACGCCTGTACTGGCTCACCTGCACTGGCTTCCTGTGCACTTAAGATGTGACTTTAAGGTTTTACTACTTACGTATAAAATACTACACGGTCTAGCTCCATCCTATCTTGCCGATTGTATTGTACCATATGTCCCGGCAAGAAATCTGCGTTCAAAGGACTCCGGCTTATTAGTGATTCCCAAAGCCCAAAAAAAGTCTGCGGGCTATAGAGCTTTTTCATTTCGGGCTCCAGTACTCTGGAATGCCCTCCCGGTAACAGTTTGAGATGCCACCTCAGTAGAAGCATTTAAGTCTCACCTTAAAACTCATCTGTATACTCGAGCCTTTAAATAGACTCCCTTTTTAGACCAGTTGATCTGCCGTTTCTTTTCTTTTTCTTCTATGTCCCACTCTCCTTTGTGGAGGGGGTCCGGTCCGATCCGGTGGCCATGTACTGCTTGCCTGTGTATCGGCTGGGGACATCCCAAGCCTCCGCTTGGGATGGTTTCCTGCTGGCTCCGCTGTGAACGGGACTCTCGCTGCTATGTTGGATCCGCTTTGGACTGGACTCTCGCGACTGTGTTGGATCCATTATGGATTGAACTTTCACAGTATCATGTTAGACCCGCTCGACATTCATTGCTTTCCTCCTCTCCAAGGTTTCTCATAGTCATCATTGTCACCGATGTCCCACTGGGTGTGAGTTTTCCTTGCCCTTATGTGGGCCTACCGAGGATGTCGTAGTGGTTTGTGCAGCCCTTTGAGACACTAGTGATTTAGGGCTATATAAGTAAACATTGATTGATTGATACAGTGACACCATATTTATCATGCCAAAGGACATAGGTCACGTTTTCATGACTACATTTTTTTATTTATTAATAATAATCTTACCAAATATCCAAATGTAGGAGATCATTGTGCACATCGTCCACTTCACTGCGAGGACAAAACCGAAGAGAAAATCCACCATGTGACTGTGCAAATATTATTATGATGTACATGATGTACGCCGTCTCAAACTCACAAGACAAAGTGTTCGTCCCAGACCGGGTTGAGGGTCTCCGGCTTGACCTCGGTCACCTGGATGCACCTGGCCGGC
This sequence comes from Nerophis ophidion, assembly GCF_033978795.1. Lineage (NCBI taxonomy): Eukaryota > Metazoa > Chordata > Actinopteri > Syngnathiformes > Syngnathidae > Nerophis > Nerophis ophidion. The sequence goes on along the minus strand of NC_084617.1, from coordinate 9,905,907 downwards.
AAGGCCTCCTTGGTGCTGGAGCGTTTCTCCAGCTTGTCCTTCCTCTTCCTGAAGCTGAACTTCCTCTCCTTCTTCTCCTCCGGCTCCCGGGGGCTCTGGCCCTCCAGGATACCCAGCATGCAGTAGGGGTCGCTGTAGCCTGGACTCCCGGATCAGACAAAAGAGAAAGACAATTTGCATGTACTTTAGAGTAGTCAGTGTACAGCGTATAGCTGTATCGATATACGAAATATGAACACGCAGTTGTTAAATTGTGCCCTTGGTTTGAATATTTAGGGTAAGCATTGTTATTAAGGCGTACCGATACAACTCCGATATGATACCGATATTGGAGCGTTGGCCCATACCAATTTGATCCGGTACGATATCAGCAGGAATCATCCATATCTTTATTATTTTCTCGTGTTTCATGAGTTCCCGGCGAGAAGACACAAGCTGTCTTTGTTCCTACCAAGAAGAAGGTTTGTAAAAACTCTCCACTGTGTAGGATGGGAAGCAACATGAAGGTGTTCTGTCTCTTTGATGTATTGTAAGCCACTGTTTTACGAACTTTTCTTTGAACTGTTGTTAATTGAAGGCAATGGCTGTTTATGACCCCCCTCCCTTTGAACTGTGTTTAATCGAAGGCAATGGATGTTTATGACCCCCCTCCCTTGGAACTGTGTTTAATCGAAGGCAATGGCTGTTTATGACCCCCCTCCCTTGGAACTGTGTTTAATCGAAGGCAATGGCTGTTTATGACCCCCCTCCCTTGGAAACAGCTGTTGCCATGTGATCAGGGAAAGTCCAAATAAAAAAGGAGGCAGAGCGTGGAACACCATACAAGGATACAGGTGTACACGTTTCTACTCATTTAGCCAAACTCCTTACTGTTATACTCATTCATTATGTCCATTCATCATCCATCCATCCTTTTTCCCTTCCTTCGTATTCGCTCCTCCATTATGACATCCATCCATCATTCATCCTTCCTATTTCACTCCTCCATAATGACAGCCATCCTTTCTTTCCTTCCTCTTTCACTCCTCCATTATGTCCATCTTTCATCCATCCTTTTTTCACTCCTCCATAATGACATCCATCCTTTTTTCTTTCCTTCCTCTTTCACTCCTCCATTATGTCCATCCTTTATCTGTCCTTCATTCGCTCCTCCATTATGACATCCATCTTTCATCCTTTCTATTTCACTCCTCCATAATGACATCCATCCTTCCTTCTTTCTTTCTTCGTTCACTCCTCTATTATGTCCATCCTTTGTTTTTCCATCCATCAATCCTTCTTTCTGTCCTTCTTTCGCTCCTCCATTATGACATCGATCCATTATCCATCCTTCCTATTTCACTCCTCCATAATGACATCCATCCTTTCTTCTTTCCTTCCTTTTTTGCTGCTCCATTATGTCCATCCTTCATCCATCCATCCTTATTTTGCTCATCCATTGCGACGTCAATCATCAATCCTTTCTTCTGTACTTTTTTATTTCCTCCATTATGACAACCATCCTTCTTATTTCACTCCTCCATAATGACATCCATCCTTTCTTCTTTCCTTCCTTTTCACTTCTCCATAATGTCCATCCTTCATCCATCCATATATGAAATCCATCTTTTATTCCTCTTTCACTCATTCATTATGTCCAGCCATCTTTCCTCCCTTCCTGTTTGCTCCTCCATTATGACATCCATCCATCATTCATCCTTCCTATTTCACTCCTCCATAATGACATCCATCCTTTCTTTCCTTCCTCTTTCACTCCTCCATTATGTCCATCATTCATCCATCCTTTTTTCACTCCTCCATAATGACATCCATCCTTTTTTCTTTCCTTCCTCATTCGCTCCTCCATTATGACATCCATCTTTCATCCTTCCTATTTCACTCCTCCATAAAGACATCCATCCTTTCTTCTTTCCTTCCTTTTGCTCCACAATATGTCAATCCTTCATCCATCCATCCATCTTTCCTTCTTTTGCTCCTCCATTGTGACGTCCATCCATCTTTACTTCTCTATTTTGACATCCATCATTCCTTCCTCTTTCACTCATTCATTATGACGTTCTTCCACCTGTCTCATTCCTTCCTTCCTTACCATTCGCTCCTCCATTATGACATCATCCATCATCCATCCTTTCTATTTCACTCCTCCATAATGACATCCATCCTTCCTTCTTTCTTTCTTCGTTCACTCCTCTATTATGTCCATCCTTTGTTTTTCCATCCATCAATCCTTCTTTCTGTCCTTCTTTCGCTCCTCCATAATGACATCCATCCTTCCTTCTTTCTTTCTTCGTTCACTCCTCTATTATGTCCATCCTTTGTTTTTCCATCCATCAATCCTTCTTTCTGTCCTTCTTTCGCTCCTCCATTATGACGTCCATCCATTATCCATCCTTCCTATTTCACTCCTCCATAATGACATCCATCCTTTCTTCTTTCCTTCCTTTTTTGCTGCTCCATTATGTCCATCCTTCATCCATCCATCCTTATTTTGCTCATCCATTGCGACGTCAATCATCAATCCTTTCTTCTGTACTTTTTTATTTCCTCCATTATGACAACCATCCTTCTTATTTCACTCCTCCATAATGACATCCATCCTTTCTTCTTTCCTTCCTTTTCACTTCTCCATAATGTCCATCCTTCATCCATCCATATATGAAATCCATCTTTTATTCCTCTTTCACTCATTCATTATGTCCAGCCATCTTTCCTCCCTTCCTGTTTGCTCCTCCATTATGACATCCATCCATCATTCATCCTTCCTATTTCACTCCTCCATAATGACATCCATCCTTTCTTTCCTTCCTCTTTCACTCCTCCATTATGTCCATCATTCATCCATCCTTTTTTCACTCCATAATGACATCCATCCTTTTTTCTTTCCTTCCTCTTTCACTCCTCCATTATGTCCATCCTTTATCCGTCCTTCATTCGCTCCTCCATTATGACATCCATCCATCTTTCATCCTTCCTATTTCACTCCTCCATAAAGACATCCATCCTTTCTTATTTCCTTCCTTTTGCTCCACAATATGTCAATCCTTCATCCATCCATCCATCTTTCCTTCTTTTGCTCCTCCATTGTGACGTCCATCCATCTTTCCTTCTTCGTTTCACTTCTCTATTTTGACATCCATCATTCCTTCCTCTTTCACTCAATCATTATGACGTTCATCCACCTGTCTCATTCCTTCCTTCCTTACCATTCACTCTTCCATAATGACATCCATCCTTCCTTCTTTCTTTCTTCGTTCACTCCTCTATTATGTCCATCCTTTATTTTTCCATCCATCCATCCTTCTTTCTGTCCTTCTTTCGCTCCTCCATTGTGACGTCCATCCATTATCCATCCTTCCTATTTCACTCCTCCATCCTTTCTTCTTTCCTTCCTTTTTTGCTCCTCCATTATGTCCATCCTTCATCCATCCATCCTTATTTTGCTCATCCATTGTGACGTCAATCATCAATCCTTTCTTCTGTACGTTTTTATTTCCTCCATTATGACATCCATCCTTATTTCACTCCTCCATAATGACATCCATCCTTTTTTCTTTCATTCCTCTTTCACTCCTCCATTATGTCCATCCTTTATCTGTCCTTCATTCGCTCCTCCATTATGACATCCATCTTTCATCCTTCCTATTTAACTCCTCCATAATGACATCCATCCTTTCTTCTTTCCTTCCTTTTTCACTTCTCCATAATGTCCATTTTTCATCCATCCATCCCTCTTTCACTTCTCCATTATGACATCCATCTTTCATCCTTCCTATTTCACTCCTCCATAAAGACATCCATCCTTTCTTCTTTCCTTCCTTTTGCTCCACAATATGTCAATCCTTCATCCATCCATCCATCTTTCCTTCTTTTACTCCTCCATTGTGACGTCCATCCATCTTTCCTTCTTCGTTTCACTTCTCTATTTTGACATCCATCATTCCTTCCTCTTTCACTCAATCATTATGACGTTCATCCACCTGTCTCATTCCTTCCTTCCTTACCATTCACTCTTCCATGACATCCATCCTTCCTTCTTTCTTTCTTCGTTCACTCCTCTATTATGTCCATCCTTTATTTTTCCATCCATCCATCCTTCTTTCTGTCCTTCTTTTGCTCCTCCATTGTGACGTCCATCCATTATCCATCCTTCCTATTTCACTCCTCCATCCTTTCTTCTTTCCTTCCTTTTTTGCTCCTCCATTATGTCCATCCTTCATCCATCCATCCTTATTTTGCTCATCCATTGTGACGTCAATCATCAATCCTTTCTTCTGTACTTTTTTATTTCCTCCATTATGACATCCATCCTTATTTCACTCCTCCATAATGACATCCATCCTTTTTTCTTTCATTCCTCTTTCACTCCTCCATTATGTCCATCCTTTATCTGTCCTTCATTCGCTCCTCCATTATGACATCCATCTTTCATCCTTCCTATTTCACTCCTCCATAAAGACATCCATCCTTTCTTCTTTCCTTCCTTTTGCTCCACAATATGTCAATCCTTCATCCATCCATCCATCTTTCCTTCTTTTGCTCCTCCATTGTGACGTCCATCCATCTTTACTTCTTCGTTTCACTTCTCTATTTTGACATCCATCATTCCTTCCTCTTTCACTCAATCATTATGACGTTCTTCCACCTGTCTCATTCCTTCCTTCCTTACCATTCACCCCTCCACAATGACATCCATCCTTCCTTCTTTCTTTCTTTCCTCGTTCACTCCTCCATTATGTCCATCCTTTATTTTTCCATCCATCCATCCTTCTTTCTGTCCTTCTTTCGCTCCTCCATTATGACGTCCATCCATTATCCATCCTTCATATTTCACTCCTCCATCCTTTCTTCTTTCCTTCCTTTTTTGCTCCTCCATTATGTCCATCTTTCATCCATCCATCCTTATTTTGCTCATCCATTGTGACGTCAATCATCAATCCTTTCTTCTGTACTTTTTTATTTCCTCCATTATGACATCCATCCTTATTTCACTCCTCCATAATGACATCCATCCTTTCTTCTTTCCTTCCTTTTTCACTTCTCCATAATGTCCATCCTTCATCCATCCATCCCTCTTTCACTTCTCCATTATGAAATCCATTTTTTATTCCTCTTTCACTCATTCATTATGTCCAGCCATCTTTCCTCCCTTCCTGTTTGCTCCTTCATTATGACATCCATCCATCCATCAATCCTTCCTATGTCACTTCTCCATAATGACATCCATCCTTTCTTCTTTCTTTCCTCTTTCACTCCTCCATTATGTCCATCCTTCAATTTGTCATCCTTCCTCTTTCGCGCCTTCCTCATGACATCCATCCATCATCTATTCTTCCTATTTCACTCCTCCATAATGACATCCATCCTTCTTTCTTTCCTTCCTCTTTTGCTTCTCCATTATGTCCATCCTTTCTTCATCCATCCATCCATCCATCATCCTTCCTTCCTATTTCACTCCATTCCATTCTTTCTTCTTTCCTTCCTCTTTCACTCCTCCTTTGTATCTATCCTTCATTTTATCCATCCTTCCTTCTTTCCTTCCTCTTTTACACCTTCATCATGACATTCATCAATCATCCATCCATCATATTTAACTCCCACATAATGACATCCATCCTTTCTTATTTTCTTCCTCTTTCACTCCTCCATTATGCCCATCCTTCACGCTATCCATCCTTCCTTCTCTCCTTCCTCTTTCGCGCCTTAATCATGACATCCATCAATCCTCCATCCATTCTATTTAACTCCTCCATAATGACATCCATCCTTCTTTCTTTCTTTCTTTCTTTCCTCTTTCACCCCACAATTATGCGCATCTTTCACTCTATCCATCCTTCCTGTTTTCCTTCCTCTTTTGCGTCTTCACCATGACATCCATCAATCATCCATCCATTGTATTTAACTCCTCCATAATGATATCCATCCATCAATCCATCCCTTTCTTTCTTTCTTTCTTGCCTCTTTCCCGCCTCCATTATGCCCATCCTTCACTCTATCCATCCTTCCTTCTTTCCTTCCTCTTTCGCACCTTCCTCATGACATCCATCCTATTTAACTCCTCCATAATGACATCCATCCTTTATTTTCTTCCTCTTTCACTCATCTATTATGCCCATCCTTCACTCCATCCATCCATCCTTCCTTCTTTGCTTCCTCTTTTGCAAGGCGCCTTCCTCATGACATCCATCAATCATCCATCCATCCTATTTAACTCCTCCATAATGACATCCATCCATCCATCCATCCAACCATCTTTCTCTCTTTCTTTCTTTACTCTTTTGTGCCTTCCTCATTACATCCATCAATGATCCATCCATCCTTTTTTAACTCCTCCATAATGACATCCATCCTTTCTTATTTCCTTCCTCTTTCACTCCTCCATTATGTCCATCCTTTATTCATCCGTCCATCCATGCATCATCCTTCCTTCCTTCATTCTGTCCTTCTTTCGCTCCTCCATTATGACATCCATCTTTCATCCATCATCCATTCTTCCTATTTCACTCCATTCCATTCTTTCTTCTTTCCTTCCTCTTTCACTCCTCCTTTGTATCCATCCTTCCTTCTTTCCTTCCTCTTTTGCACCTTCTTCATGACATCCATCAATCATCCATCCATCCTATTTCACTCCCCCATAATGACATCCATCCTTCTTTCTTTCCTTCCTCTTTCGCTCCTCCATTATGTCCATCCTTTATTCATCCATCCATTGTCCTTCCTTCCTTCCTTCTTTCGCTCCTCCATTATGACATCCATCTTTTATCCATCCATCCTATTTAACTCCTCCATAATGACATTCATTCATCCATCCATCCATCCATCTTTCTTTCTTTCTTTCCTCTTTCGTGCCTCTATTATGCCCATCCATCACTCTAACCATTCTTCCTTCTTTTTTTCCTCTTTCATGCCTTCCTCATGACATCCATCAATTATCCATCCATCCTTTTTTTAACTCCTCCATAATGACATCCATCCTTTCTTATTTTCTTCCTCTTTCACTCCTCCATTATGTCCATCCTTTAGTCATCCATCCATCATCCTTCCTTCCTTCCTTCCATTCTGTCCTTCTTTTGCTCCTCCATTATGACATCCATCTTTCATCCATCCATCCTATTTCACTACATTCCATTCTTTCTTCTTTCCTTCCTCTTTCACTCTTCCTTTCTACCCATCCTTCATTTTATCCATCCTTCCTTCTTTCCTTCCTCTTTTACACCTTCTTCATGACATCCATCAATCATCCATCCATCCTCTTTAACGTCTCCATAATGACATCCATCCTTTCTTATTGTCTTCCTCTTTCACTCCTCTGTTATGCCCATCCTTCACTCTATCCATCCTTCCTTCTTTCCTTCCTCTTTCGTGCCTTAATCATGACATCCATCAATCATCCATCCATTCTATTTAACTCCTCCATAATGACATCCATCCTTCTTTCTTTCTTTCTTTCTTTCCTCTTTCACCCCTCAATTATGCGCATCTTTCCCTCTATCCATCCTTCCTTTTTTCCTTTCTCTTTTGCGCCTTCATCATGACATCCATCAATCATCCATCCATTCCATTTAACTCCTCCATAATGATATCCATCCATCCCTTCCTTTATTTTTTTCCTCTTTCGCGCCTCTATTATGCCCATCCTTCACTCCATCCATCCATCCTTCCTTCTTTGCTTCCTCTTTTGCAAGGCGCCTTCATCATGACATCCATCAATCATCCATCCATCCTATTTAACTCCTCCACAATAACTTCCATCCATCCATCTTTCTTTATTTTTCTTTCTCTCTTTCTTTCTCTGTCTTTCTTTTTTCCTCTTTCACGCCTCTATTATGCCCATCCTTCACTCTAACCATCCTTCCTTCTTTCCTTCCTCTTTCGTGCCTTCCTCATGACATCCATCAATCATCCGTCCATCCTTTTTTAACTCCTCCATGACATCCATCCTTTCGTATTTTATTCCTCTCTCACTCCTCTTATGTCCATCCTTTATTCATCCATCGATCCATTCATCATCCTTCCTTCCTTCATTCTGTCCTTCTTTTACTCCTCCATTATGACATCCATCTTTCATCCATCATCCATTCTTCCTATTTCACTCCATTCCATTATTTCTTCTTTCCTTCCTCTTTCACTCCTCCTTTGTATTCATCCTTCCTCTTTTACACCTTCATCATGACATCCATCAATCATCCATCCATCCTATTTAACTCCTCCATAATGACATCCATCCTTTCTTATTTTCTTCCTCTTTCACTCCTCCATTATGCCCATCATTCATTCTATCCTTCCTTCTCTCCTTCCTCTTTTGCGCCTTAATCATGACATCCATCAATCATCCATCCATTGTATTTAACTTCTCCATAATGACATCCATCCTTCTTTCTTTCTTTATCATTCTTTCTTTCTTTCTTTCTTTCCTCTTTCATCCCTCAATTATGCCCATCTTTCACTCTATCATCCTTCCTTTTTTCCTTCCTCTTTCAAGCCTTCATTATGACATCCATTAATCATCCATCCATCCTATTTAACTCCTCCATAATGACATACATCCATCCATCCAACCATCTTTCTCTCTTTCTTTCTTTCTTTTCTCTTTCACCCCTCAACTATGCCCATCTTTCACTCTATCATCCTTCCTTTTTTCCTTCCTCTTTCGCGCCTTCATCATGACATCCATCAATCATCCATCCATCCTATTTAACTCCTCCATAATGACATCCATCCCTTATTTTCTTCCTCTTTCACTCCTCCATTATGCCCATCCTTCATTCTATCCATCCTTCCTTCTCTCCTTCCTTTTTCGCGCCTTAATCATGACATCCATCAATCATCCATCCATTCTATTTAACTCCTCCATAATGACATCCATCCTTCTTTCTTTCTTTCTTTCCTCTTTCACCCCTCAATTATGCCCATCTTTCACTCTATCCTTCCTTTTTTCCTTCCGCTTTCAAGCCTTAATCATGACATCCATCAATCATCCATCCATCCTATTTAACTCCTCCATAATGACATCCATCCTTCTTTCTTTCTCTTTCTTTCTTTCCTCTTTCACCCCTCAATTATGCCCATCCATCACTCTAGCCATTCTTCCTTCTTTTTTTCCTCTTTCGCGCCTTCCACATGACATCCATCAATTATCCATCCATCCTTTTTTAACTCCTCCATAATGACATCCATCCTTTCATATTTTCTTCCTCTTTCACTCCTCCATTATGCCCATCCTTCACTCTGTCCACCCTTCCTTCTTGCCTTCCTCTTTCGCGCCTTAATCATGACATCCATCAATCATCCATCCATTCTATTTAACTCCTCCATAATGACATCCATCCTTCTTTCTTTCACCCCTCAATTATGCGCAGCTTTCACTCTATTATTCTTCCTTTTTTCCTTCCTCTTTTGCGCCTTCATCATGACATCCATCAAACATCCATCCATTCCAATTCAACTCCTCCATATTGATATCCATCCATCCATCCCTTCCTTTCTTTCTTTCCTCTTTCGCGCCTCCATTATGCCCATCCTTTACTCTATCCATCCTTCCTTCTTTCCTTTCTCTTTTGCACCTTCCTCATGACATCCATCCTATCTAACTCCTCCATAATGACATCCATCCTTTATTTTCTTCCTCTTTCACTCCTCCATTATGCCCATCTTTCACTCCATCCATCCTTCCTTCTTTGCTTCCTCTTTTGCAAGGCGCCTTCATCATGACATCCATCAATCATCCATCCATCCTATTTAACTCCTCCATAATGACATCCATCCAACCATCTTTCTCTCTTTCTTTCTTTCTTTCTTTCCTCTTTTGCACCTTCCTCATTACATCCATCAATTATCCATCCATCCTTTTTTAACTCCTCCATAATGACATCCATCCTTTCTTATTTTCTTCTTCTTTCACTCCTCTTTTATGTCCATCCTTTATTCATCAATCCATCCATCCATCATCCTTCCTTCCTTCTTTCTGTCCTTCTTTCGCTCCTCCATAATGACATCCATCTTTCATCCATCATCCATTCTTCCTATTTCACTCCAATCCATTATTTCTTTTTTCCTTCCTCTTTCACTCCTCCTTTGTATCCATCCTTCATTTTATCCATCCTTCCTCCTTTCCTTCCTCTTTTACACTTTCATCATGACATCCATCAATCATCCATCCATCCTATTTGACTCCTCCATAATGACATCTTTCTTTCCTTCCTCTTTCACTTCTCCAGAATGACTTCTTTCCTCATCTTGCATCATCATATGTATTTTTGCATGTAAAAAAGATTCCCTACAAATTGTGTTGAGCTTCATCATGTTCAGGTGTCTGGGACATTGAAACTGCAATATTTCTTACCATGAATATTGATTGAGTTTCAGTACAACCGGGTCTTGGTCTGCCCTTTCAGAAGCCAGCACCAGCACAAAGGGATTAGTAGAGTCTAAAGGCTGCGACTGTTTCAACGCCTTTAAAACGCTTACGGGACTATTTTTCTGCACATGTAAACAACTCGACGGTAAGTACCATTCAAGAGCTTTCCAGTGGAATAATAACGGCGAGTAGAAAGAGGAAAATTAGTACTTGTGACAATCTTACCGTTGGCGTCCTTCGCCAGCAGACTCTTGGCTTTCAGGACGGAGACTCTCAAAGAGAAAGTGGCTCTCTGCGGAAGAAAAACGTCAATAAACGCAAACAAATCCTGCAAATTCCACTCCCACCTTAAACTCCCGCACTTTCTGAAGTATGATGTCGTGCTCCTCCTCGCCCATATCGAACACCTCGAGGGAAGAAGACGTGCATAAGTTATTATCACGAGCGAAAAGGATTAAAAAGGAAAAAAATTCCTTTTGTGCGAGGTGCGGTGTGGCCGGCGGGCTGCAGGGAACGGTCGTGCGATTCGAATAAAGGACGCCAGACACAAAAAGGAGCCTTAGAATCACTTTCCCGGCGGGTGAATGGATGTAGTAAAATAAAGTATATATCGGCTTTTTGTCGTGTTTGATCACAGCATCTGCTTCGGATTCTTACCATGAATTGATTAACGTGGACAAGTTGAAAAACTTATTCGGGTGTTATCATTTAATGCTCAATTGTACGGAATATGTACTGTGCTGTGCAATCTACTAATAACATTTTCAATCGATCAATCATGTCATGATCCGCTGCTCAGATCATGTCATATTCTGGTTTTGTTCCGTTTATTGTATTCTTTTGGCATTTGACTTCCTTAGTTCCTGGTGGCACTTCCTGTTTTGTTCTGTTTTTTTTTTTTTTTTTTTTTTTCTCCCCTTGGCCCCAGTCTGCACCCCCACTCCAGGGCCCAGGCTAAGACCGATTTTTATTTTTTTATTTTTTTTTATTTTATTTTAATCTTCTATTCTTTTCTCCCCCCTCCTGTTTACCTGTATCTCATCTTTTTTGTAAGGGGCGCTGGAAGCCGGCAGACCCGTCAGCGATCCTGTTCTGTCTCCCTGTAATGTTTGTCTGATCTTGAATGGGATTGTGCTGAAAATTGTAATTTTCCTGAAGGAACTCTCCTGACGGAATAAATAAAGTACTATCTAATCTAATCTAATCTAGTTACGCATTTGTGTCACCTGCCTTTTGTTTTTTACGCGCACCTGCCTCGTATTTACTCTCCTTATTTAAGCCTGCCCTTTCCGTTTACTCGGCCTCGCATCCTAGTTTCTGTTCCATGCAACAGGTGACGACGCCGATTCCCGATTGTGGTAAAGAACTGTTTTTGTACTTGCTAGCTTCCGCGCTATGCTCCCTTTGTTTGTTCTCTAGCTCACATGCTAGCGCTTTTAGTTCTTTCTAGCTCCCATGCTAGTTCTGTTTGTTTTGTCTTTAGTGCCTTGTGCAAGTTTTTCTGTTCTTAGTCTGTTCTTTAGTATAAATAAATCATCATTTCTTACCTTCACGCTGTGTCCAAGTCCGACTGCCTATTAGACAGAACGAACCCGCACCACGATGCCAGATAACCGTCACAAATCAATTAATCAATCCAATATTGCCTTGGTAAAGGGCAAATATGGCCCCAAAAACTGGTTTATGCAATGTTGTTTTTAAGCTACACACGTTACACATTACTTACTCATCACTTTCACTGATATAAAATGTGCTAACTTGTTGATGTAGTGCTCCTGTAATGGAGGTTAATTTGTGTCTTTGTTACAAAAGCTTTTTTTTACACATTTTTACCCATAACATTTTTTTTACAGATTTTTTTTTTCATCAAATTAATTTGACGATTTTACAAAAATGTAATTTCGTTTTGTAAATTTGTTTAATATATACTGAATTTTTGAAACACAATTTTATTACTAAAAGCTTTTTTTGACACCGAATTAATGGAACTGAACTTCTTGCATCGGAATTTTGTGAACGGTCATTTTTTATACATCAAATTATACTGACAATTTCCATTCATCCATCCATTTTCTACCGCTTGTCCCTTTTGTGGGGGGTTTGGGGGGCGCTGGAGCCTATCGCAGCTGCATTTGGGCAATTTCATTGAAAAAAAAAATGTGTTATAAAATTTAGTGTTTAAAATTTTTTGTGTAAAAACTGGTGTATTAAAAAAAAATCAGTGTAAAAAAAAATCCAGTGCAGAACAAATCTTTTTTCTTACACTGAATTTTAATAAACTAAACTTTTGTACACTTCATTTTTTTGGGACAATTTTTTTACACAGAATTTTAAAACAGAATTTTTTTAAATGAAATTGTCAGCATAATTTGATGTAAAAAAAAAAATAAAAAAAAAATCAGTTCACGAAATTAAAATGCCAAAAAGTCTGTTATAGAGATTAATTGTAAAAAAAAAAAAAAAAAAAAGGCTTTTGTAATAACAACAACAATTAACCTCTACTACCAGGCGAGGAAGAAACTCACCAGCATGAATTACCATAAATTGATTAACGTGGACCCAATTAGACAAGTTACCATTTAGTGGTCAATTGTACAGAATATGTACTGTACTGTGCAATCTACTAATAAAAGTTTCAATCAATCAATTTTCACAAGCAAAAAGTTCTTAGGTTATGTTTTACAGATCATCTTCAAGTCGCTTTCTGACAGTCGCTTCAGGATGCGCCGTTTTGTGGGCGGTCTTATTTACGTGGCTCATCTTCGGCAGTGTCTTCTCCCCGTTATCTTTGTTGTAACCGTGTAGCGTGCAAGGACAGGAGTGGAAGAAGTGTCAAAAGATGGAGCTAACTGTTTTAATGACGTTCAGACTTTGCTTCAATCAATAACGGAGCAGCATTTCCTCATCCGGAAACAACAACAACAACTCTCTAATAACTTAAAGTTCCTTGGGTGAATAATGTAAACTCACTACACCGGTAGTTTTTAGCGCTTCCATAGCGAATCTCCTGACTGATATAAGTAAGAACTTTATGCTACTTTATATTAGAAATGGCAACAGCGAAGGATGAATGTCCCATAACGAAAGGATAGAGAAAAATAAGAGGCTTATTGGCTACGGTTTCGGAACGGACTACAGTGGCGGAAGCAAAGTTGTTTTTTACCCTTCACTGTTTTTGTTGCATTTTTGTTGTGTTTCGCTTGATTATAAATTATATCAATTAAGAGTGGGTGTGACGTCCATATGTTGTCAATATTCAGTGTTTTATCCTTCATAGTTAATATTGTAAATCCCACATTCTTTATTTTCATGTACATTCTGGGTGTCTCATTTAGTAAAAAACAATGTAAAATTCCATTCCGTTTAAGGCGGTCTCTCATAACGTTTTTAGCATTCAAGTTTTGTATTAGTGTTCCGAAAAATCAGATAAACAAACACATTTTTTTCTCTAAATTTGACTCTCCGAGTGAATTATAAAAGCTTAGTTATATATCAGATATTAGGTGTTTTTTTTGTTGTTGTTTTTTTTACCCTTCGCGTTCATATTTAGCTGTTTTTGTTGCATTTTTGTTCTGTTTCGCTTGATTGTAAAATATATGTCAGGCTGGCCCCTGACAGTTTGGTTGGGTCTTAGTTTTTTCCTCTGTGTGTGTAGTACTTCCTGTCTATAGTTCCTGTCAGCGCTCTTATTTTGTCTGTGTCCTGTTTTTTTCCCCCTAGACGCTGTTTCCCCCCCAACTGCGGCTGATTGGCACCTGGCCACACCTGGTGTCAATCAGCCCGCTCCTGTTTGAACCTGTTTTGTTCTCCAGTCGGTTGCTGGATTATTGTCGTTGCTACTTGTGATGTCGATGTCGCTCTTGTAGTTGCTACCTGTCGTGTCGTGTCTTGTCAATGCAGCGTTGCGGTAAGCTTTATTTGATTGCGGTTTTTAGCTTACTGCCTTTTGTTCCCTGCTTCCAAGTTTGTTTTCATATTTCATGTACGACTTCTGTTTCCTGCTCAAGACCTGCTGGCTTCCACGCTAGGCCTTTTTGTTTTTGCTAGCTTCCATGCTAAGCTCCGTTTATTTTCTAGTTCCCATGCTGGCTCCCTTAGTTTGTTATCCGCCCACGTGCGCGCTTTTTGTTTGTACCCTTTGTTTGTTTTTGTTTTAGTGTTTTAAATTAAATCATGTTTTCCTGCTAAATGCCTCCCTCCTTCTCTGCATCTTGGGGTTCGTCACAAACAAACTTTGACAATATTTGGATTAAAAGGGGGTGTAACGTTTATATATGGTCAATTTTCAGTGTTTTATCCTTCATAGTTAATATTGTAAATCCCACATTCTTTATTTTCATGTACATTCTGGGTGCCTCATTCTGTAAAAAAAAATGTAAAATTCCATTCCGTTTAAGGTGGTCTGTCATGTTTTTAGCATTAAACCAGATATTATTTTGAGCTTTTGTATTAGTGTTCCTAAAAATCAGATATACCGGCCCCCAAACAAATTTTTTTCTCTAAATTTGACTCTCCGAGTCAATTATAAAAGCTTAGTGATATATATATATATTTTTTGTTTTTTTTACCCTTCGCGTCCATATTTAGCTGTTTTTGTTGCATTTTTGTTCTGTTTCGCTTGATTATAAAATATATGTCAGGCTGGCCCCTGACAGTTTGGTTGTGTCTTAGTTTTTTCCTCTGTGTGTGTAGTATTTCCTGTCTATAGTTCCTGTCAGCGCTCTTATTTTGTCTGTTTCCTGTTTTTTTCCCCCTGAACGCTGTTTCCCCCGCAGCTGCGGCTGATTGGCACCTGGCCACACCTGGTGTCAATCAGCCCACTCCTATTTGAACCTGTTTTGTTCTCCAGTCGGTTGCTGGATTATTGTCGTTGCTACTTGTGGTTGCTACTTGTCATGTCGATGTCGCTCTTGTAGTTGCTACCTGTCGTGTCGTGTCTTGTCAATGCAGCGTTGCGGTAAGCTTTATTTGATTGCGGTTTTTAGCTCACTGCCTTTTGTTCCCTGCTTCCAAGTTTGTTTTCATATTTCATGTACGACTTCTGTTTCCTGCTCGATACCTGCTGGCTTCCACGCTAGGCCTTTTTGTTTTTGTTAGCTCTGTTTATTTTTGTAGTTCCCATGCTAGCTCCCTTAGTTTGTTATCCGCCCACGTGCACGCTTTTTGTTTGTACCCTTTGTTTGTTTTTGTTTAATGTTTTAAATGAAATCATGTTTTCCTGCAAAATGCCTCCCTCCTTCTCTGCATCTTGGGGTTCGTCACAAACAAACTTTGACAATATTTGGATTAAAAGGGGGTGTAACGTTTATATATGGTCAATTTTCAGTGTTTTATCCTTCATAGTTAATATTGTAAATCCCACATTCTTTATTTTCATGTACATTCTGGGTGCCTCATTCTGTAAAAAAAAAAGTTAAATTCCATTCCGTTTAAGGCGGTCTGTCATGTTTTTAGCATTAAACCAGATATTATTTTGAGCTTTTGTATTAGTGTTCCTAAAAATCAGATAAACCGGCCCCCCAGACAAGTTTTTTTTTCTCTAGATTTGGCCCCCCGAGGGCAAAATATTTGCCCAGGCCTGGTCTACAGTGACAATACTCTGACTTTAGTACAATTTTTAGGTTACAATGTTAGCAACGCTAGCACAGCTACGTTAGCTACAGTGCTAACAACGTTTTAACAGCAACCTCATGCCAGGTTACTGTAGCATCGTCGTTGAAGAAAAACTGAAAAAAAAATCCTGCAGCTACACGGATGCACGGCAAAGCTCCAAGCGATACTTGAGAAATTTAAAGATCAACGTGTCCTGCGTCACGTCATGGTTCGATACCTTGAGAAGGTACGCAAACAGCTCCTCGTCGCCGGTCACGTGTTCTGGCGAAGGCACGCCGACTCGGTTGACCACGGTGTACACAACCTCCTCATATAGCAGGTCCAGCTGCGTGGAAAAAGACACTTTAGTGCCAGGAACATTTCAATGTTTAAATCGGGTTGACAAAACCTCCGTCCTGCTGATTCTGTCCGCGATTGAAGCCTGGTCCACATGTTCCTGGGGCGGCGGCACCGTGCAGGCTCCTCTTTGGCTCTGTGGTGGGACGTCATAAATAATAACAGATCCTGTCAGAGGTTACAACATGCGGCGTACCTCAGGGGTCAATACTGGAACCAGAATTGTTCAATCTCTATTGAGACATTTGTGACGTTACAAAAGGACTTCAACTACGAGTTGGGAAATTGTGTTAGATGTAAATATAAACGGAATACAATGATTTGCAAATCCTTTTCAACCCATATTCAGTTGAATGCACTACAAAGACAACATATTTGATGTTCAAACTCATAAACTTTATTTTTATTTTTGCAAAAAATAATTAACCAAAGTAGTTGGGAAAGGGCATGTTCACCACTGTGTTACATCACCTTTTCTTTTAACAACAATCAATAAACGTTTGGGAACTGAGGAAACTAATTGTTGAAGCTTTGAAAGTGGAATTCTTTCCCATTCTTGTTTTATGTAGAGCTTCAGTCGTTCAACAGTCCGGGGTCTCCGCTGTCGTATTTTACGCTTCATAATGCGCCACACATTTTCCATTGGAGACAGGTCTGGACTGCCAGGAAAGTACCCGGACTCTTTTTTTACGAAGCCACGCTGTTGTAACACGTGCTGAATGTGGCTTGGCATTGCCCCTGCTTATTTCAGCAAGACGTCCATGAAAAAGACGGCGCTTAGATGGCAGCATATGTTGTTCCAAAACCTGTATGTACCTTTCAGCATTAATGGTGCCTTCACAGATGTGTGAGTTACCCATGCCTTGGGCACTAATGCACCCCCATACTGGCTGGCTTTTGAACTTTGGGTCAATAATAGTCTGGATGGTTCGCTTCCCCTTTGGTCCGGATGACACGATGTCGAATATTTCCAAACACAATTTGAAATGTGGACTCGTCAGACCACAGAACACTTTTCCACTTTGCATCAGTCCATCTTAGATGATCTCGGGCCCGGAGAAGCCGGCGGCGTTTCTGGATGTTGTTGATAAATGGCTTTCACTTTGCATAGTAGAGCTATAACTTGCACTTACAGATGTAGCGATGAACTGTATTTAGTGACAGTACTTTTCTGAAGTGTTCCTGAGCCTATGTGGTGATATCCTTTAGAGATTGATGTCGGTTTTTGATACAGTGCCAATATGAGGGATCGAAGGTCTCAGTCATTCAATGTTGGTTTCCGGCCATCCCGCTTACTTGGAGTGATTTCTCCAGATTCTCTGAACCTTTTGATGATATTATGGACCGTAGATGTTGAAATCACTAAATTTCTTGCAAATGCACTTTGAGAAACGTTGTTCTTAAACTGTTTGACTATTTGCTCACGCAGTTGTGGACAAAGGGGTGTACCTCGCCCCATCCTTTCTTGTGAAAGACTGAACATTTTTTGGGGAAGCTGTTTTTATACCCAATCATGGCACCCACCTGTTCCCAATTAGCCTGCACACCTGTGGGATGTTCCAAATAAGTGTTTGATGAGCATTCCTCAACTTTATCAGTATTTATTGCCACCTTTTCACGTGTTGCTGGCATCAAATTCAAAAGTTAATGATTATTTGCAAAAAAAAAAATGTTAATCAGTTTGAACATCAAATATGTTGTCTTTGTAGCATATTCAACTGAATATGGGTTGAACATGATTTGCAAATCATTGTATTTTATTTATATTTACATCTAACACAATTTCCCAACTCATATGTAAACGGGGTTTGTAAATACTATATGTGCAGACTCTACAACCGCGTTTTCTTCAGGAGCGAACACAGAAGATGATGAAAAAAAATATTAACATAAGAAATTAGTAACTTAAAGAGGTGGTTTGACAAAAACTAAAATAATAAAATAAAATTTTGATGTGAACATAACCGTTTATTTATGCATTTTGGCCTTCAGTCCATTCATTGGCAGTGTTGTTTTTTTTAAATAATTTACTTATTTTAGTTTACTTTAAATACAAAACTCAAAACCGGTGAAGTTGTCACTTTGTGTATATCGTAACAAAATTTTTTGCAAGTTCTTTTCAACTTATATTCAATTGAATAGACTGAAAAGACAAGATATTTAATGTTCGAAATGAAAAAATATATTTTTTTGCAAATAATCAGTTTACTGAGTGTTGTTAAAAGTTTTCACAGGTGCATTTTTACCACTGTGTTTTATGGCCTTTCCTTTTAACAACACTCAGTAAACGTTTGGGAACAGAGACAACCTATTTTTGAAGCTTTTCAGGTGGAATTCTTTCGCATTCTTGCTTGATGTACAGCTTAAGTTGTTCAACTGTCCGGAGTCTCCTTTGTCTTATTTCAGGCTTCATAATGCACCACACATTTTCAATGGGAGACATGTCTGGACTACAGGAAGGCCTGTCTGGTACCCGCACTCTTTTACTATGAAGCTACGTTGATGTAACACGTGGCTTGGCATTGTCTTGCTGAAATAAGCAGGGGCGTCCATGATAACGTTGCTTGGATGGCAGCATATGTTGTTCCAAAACCTGTATGTACCTTTCAGCATTAATGGTGCCTTCACAGATGTGTAAGTTACCCATGCCTTGGGCACTAATACACCCCCATACCATCACAGATGCTGACTATTCAACTTTGGGGCAATAACAATCCGGATGGTTATTTCCCCCTTTGTTCCGGAGGACACCACGTCCGCAGTTTCCATATATAATTTGAAATGTGGACTCGCCAGACCACAGAACACTTTTCCACTTTGCATCAGTCCATCTTCGATGAGCTCGGGCCCAACGAAGCCGACGGCGTTCCTGGGTGTTGTTGATAAATGGGTTTGGCTATGCATTGCAGAGTTTTAATTTGCACTTACAAATGTAGCGACGAACTGGAGTTACTGACAGTGGTTTTATGAAGTGTTCCTGAGCCCATGTGGTGATATCCTTTACACACTGATGTCGCTTTTCACATACATATACAAAGGGTCCGTAATATCATCGCTTACGTGCAGCGATTTGTACAGATTCTCTGAACCTTTTGATGATATTACGGTCCGTAGATGGTGAAATCCCTAAATTCCTTGCTCGTTGAGAAACGTTGTTCTAAAACTGTTTGACAATTTGCTCACGCATTTGTTCACAAAGTGGTGACGATCGCCCTGTCCTTGTTTGTGAATGACTAAGCATTTCATGGAAGCTGCTTTTATACCCAATCACGGCACTCACCTAATCCCAATTAGCCTGCTCACCTGTGGGATGTTCCGAAAAAGTGTTTAATGAGCATTCCTCAACTTTCTCAGTCTTTTTTCCCCACTTGTGCCAGCTTTTTTGAAACATTCCAAATGAGCTAATATTTGCAAAAGTTTACCAGCTCGAACATTAAATATCTTGTTTTTGGAGTTTTTGTTTTTTTCCTACAAATGACTAACATGTGTTCTAAAATTTTAACATTAATTATTCTAACATTCTCTTAGAATAATTATGTGTAAGTTATCACACAACTTTCGTATACTTAAAGTCCGTTGCTATAGTTATTCGATTTTGTGCTCAAGCTGTACTTTTTCTATCTGTGCAAGGACAAATCTTCTTGTCCGAGGGGTGCCCTCAGCCGCAAATGTAACTTTGTTTCAGCCTTTTAACAGCCAAGGACTTCAAGGACCTCAAGGAAAATAAGACAGCACACAGACGAAACAGAGACAAGGCGAAAACGCAGGGCCCCCCAGGACATTCCGTCACGTATTGTGCGTTCTAGACCTGCTTTGCATGATATATGTGACCACTCCTTTTAGAGGCGGCCTCAGTAATGTTGATTGGGGAACTCCTGAATAAATAGAGGGCCACGGGAGCTGAGCCTTAGAGCGTAGGGCGAGACTGTGACTAAGTGTGCAGCACCATGCGTTCTCCTCATGAGCTAAATTGAACTCTGTCTCTGCATGATTCCTCGCTTCTTGTCTGTTTAATCAATGTCATCAATGTTTGAACCTGACAACCAAATTCCATATGAGGTAATATTTACAAAAGTTTACCAGCTCGAACATTAAATATCTTGTTTTTGGAGTCTATTCAATTGAATGTAGGTTGAGAAGAATTTGCAAATCATTGTATTATTTTTACACAATGTGCCAACTTCACTGGTTTTGGGGTTTGTATCATATTAGGTACTTATTGTTTAATTTTGAGTATAGTCTGCCCACATTAATTAATTTTTCACTGCTTTTTCCCTACAAATAACTATCATGTGTTCTAACAATGTAACATTACTTATTCTAACATTCTGTTAGAATAATGATGTGTAAGTTATCACACAACTTTAGTATACTTAAAGTCCGTTGCTATAGTTATTCGATTTTGTGCTCAAGCTGTACTTTTTCTATCTGTGCAAGGACAAAACTTCTTGTCCAAGGGGTGGCCTCAGCCGCAAATGTAACTTTGTTTCAGCCTGCTAACAGCCAACACTTCAAGGACCTCAACGAAAATAAGACAGCACGCAGACGAAGCAAAGACAAGGCGATATCACAAGGCCCCCAACACATTCCGTCACGTATTGTGCGTTCTAGACCTGCTTTGCATGATATATGTGACCACTCCTTTTAGAGGCGGCCTCAGTGATGTTGACTGTGGAACTCCTGAATAAATAAAGGGACGCGGCAGCTGAGCCTTAGAGCGTAGGGCGAGACTGTGACAAAGTGTGCAGCTCCATGCGTTCTCCTCATGAGCAAAATTGAACTCTGTCTCAGCATGATTCCTTGCTTCTTGTCTGTTTAATCAATGTCATCAATGTTTGAACCTGACAACCAAATTCCATATGAGGTAATATTTGCAAAAGTTTACCAGCTCGAACATTAAATATCTTGTTTTTGGAGCCTATTCAATTGAATATAGGTTGAAAAGGATTTGCAAATTATTGTATTCTGTTTTTATTTACCATTTACTCCACGGAGACAGCCCTCGCAAAAATGACTAATGATCTATTGCTAACGATGGATTCTGATGCATCATCTATGTTGCTGCTCCTCGATCTTAGCGCTGCTTTCGATACCGTCGATCATAATATTTTATTAGAACGTATCAAAACACGAATTGGTATGTCAGACTTAGCCCTGTCTTGGTTTAACTCTTATCTTACTGATAGGATGCAGTGTGTCTCCCATAACAATGTGACCTCGGACTACGTTAAGGTAACGTGTGGAGTTCCCCAGGGTTCGGTCCTTGGCCCTGCACTCTTCAGCATCTACATGCTGCCGCTAGGTGACATCATACGCAAATACGGTATTAGCTTTCACTGTTATGCTGATGACACCCAACTCTACATGCCCCTAAAGCTGACCAACACGCCGGATTGTAGTCAGTTGGAGGCGTGTCTTAATGAAATTAAACAATGGATGTCCGCTAACTTTTTGCAACTCAACGCCAAAAAAACGGAAATGCTGATTATCGGTCCTGCTAGACACCGAACTCTATTTAATAATACAACTCTAACATTTGACAACCAAACAATTAAACAAGGCGACACGGTAAAGAATCTGGGTATTATCTTCGACCCAACTCTCTCCTTTGAGGCACACATTAAAAGCGTTACTAAAACGGCCTTCTTTCATCTCCGTAATATCGCTAAAATTCGCTCCATTCTGTCCACTAAAGACGCTGAGATCATTATCCATGCGTTTGTTACGTCTCGTCTCGATTACTGTAACGTATTATTTTCGGGTCTCCCCATGTCTAGCATTAAAAGATTACAGTTGGTACAAAATGCGGCTGCTAGACTTTGGACAAGAACAAGAAAGTTTGATCACATTACGCCTGTACTGGCTCACCTGCACTGGCTTCCTGTGCACTTAAGATGTGACTTTAAGGTTTTACTACTTACGTATAAAATACTACACGGTCTAGCTCCATCCTATCTTGCCGATTGTATTGTACCATATGTCCCGGCAAGAAATCTGCGTTCTAAGGACTCCGGCTTGTTAGTGATTCCCAAAGCCCAAAAAAAGTCTGCGGGCTATAGAGCGTTTTCCGTTCGGGCTCCAGTACTCTGGAATGCCCTCCCGGTAACAGTTCGAGATGCCACCTCAGTAGAAGCATTTAAGTCTCACCTTAAAACTCATTTGTATACTCTAGCCTTTAAATATACTCCCTTTTTAGACCAGTTGATCTGCCGTTTCTTTTCTTTTTCTTCTATGTCCCACTCTCCCTTGTGGAGGGGGTCCGGTCCGATCCGGTGGCCATGTACTGCTTGCCTGTGTATCGGCTGGGGACATCTCTGCGATGCTGATCCGCCTCCGCTTGGGATGGTTTCCTGCTGGCTCCGCTGTGAACGGGACTCTCGCTGCTGTGTTGGATCCGCTTTGGACTGGACTCTCGCGACTGTGTTGGATCCATTGTGGATTGAACTTTCACAGTATCATGTTAGACCCGCTCGACATCCATTGCTTTCCTCCTCTCTAAGGTTCTCATAGTCATCATTGTCACAGACGTCCCACTGGGTCATTATTGTCACCGATGTCCCACTGGGTGTGAGTTTTCCTTGCCCTTATGTGGGCCTACCGAGGATGTCGTAGTGGTTTGTGCAGCCCTTTGAGACACTAGTGATTTAGGGCTATATAAGTAAACATTGATTGATTGATTTACACAATGTGCCAACTTCACTGGTTTTGGGGTTTGTATCATATTAAGTACTTATTGTTTAATTTTGAGTACAGTCTGCCCACATTAATCTACTTTTCACTGCTTTTTCCCTAGAAATGACTAACGTGTTGCAAATCGGAGGTTTAGTGCCAACTGTTTCTTTGGCATGGACTTGACAGCCTGCAGAATATTATTGGTGTAGAAATCCTTAGAGCTTATGTGAGGCAGAGCATGATGTCACATCTGGTTTACTCCCGCGAAGGGAGAGTGGTGTTTCAAGGCAGACTATTTTCAAACTTGTCTCTCTAGTACATGTCCGTCTCGGACAATACCGTGCCAATCGGAGACGCCACATTTCACAGATGACAAAAACTCTTTGTCGGCGACTGACTGCAGAAAACGCTAACACATCATCACAGCCGCTAAAAGCAGCTTGTCACGCCGAGCTGTCTGTCCGCGGACGTCATGGCCGCCTCGGAACTGCCGGCGCTGCCCACCCGCGACTCTTTGGGCTCGCGGAGCAGATGGAAAGGTGGAAGTCGGGCGGGAGGTTACCTCGGCCTGGGCGGCCTGCAGCATGTTGTCCTGTTTCTGCAGAATGGCGCTCATTCGCTCAAAGAACTCCATGCTCTCCTCGGAAATCCTGCACAGGAAAACATAATACAAAAAAAAAATTGCTTGTTTTTGTGTGGATGAACTAACTGAACAAAATATGCTGCCCGAACGCCGAAAAGATCACGAAACAGTTCAATGTATACAAAACTTGTTTGAAAAAGACTTGATGGTGTTTTAAAGTAATTGTATTATTTTTGTCGAAAACAGGTCCAACAGTTGGAAGAAAATATGCTGCTAGAGTGCCGAACTGAAAGTATAAGACTTTACAAACAAGTCTAAATCAGAGAGTGGTTTTCAGGACTTTTATTACTTTTGTCGAACATAGCCCTGGAATTACATGTTCTTAAAGTAGTATGAAGGATTTATGCTACTAGAATGCTGAAAAGAAAATGAAACTGTTCAATAGAAAAAAAAAGTCTCAATCTGATGGGTTTTTTGAGTATTGTACTTTTATTACTAGTATCGAAAACAGCTCCGGACTTATTACTTTTTAAGTTGATGAACTAACAGTTCAAATTGCATGTTCTTACAATGACGTACATTACTGCCCTCTTAGTTTGAAGGAAATATAATGCTCAAACATAGACAAGAAAAAAGAAAATGTAAATGAAGAAACAAAATAAAAGAAGAATTTGCATAGGCCCCAGCACCCCCTGCAATAAGCGGTAGAAAATGGATGGGTTTAATTTGCATGTTTCTGATGGTTTAAAGAAAATGTGCTGCTAGAGTGCAGAAAAGAAAATGAAACTGTTCAATGTATAAAAGCAATCGTAGGGAAAATTTTCAATCTGATGGGTTTTTTGAGTATTGTACTGGTATTACTAGTATCGAAACCAGCTCCGGAATTATTAGTTTTTAAGTTGATGAACTAACAGTTCAAATAAAATGTGCTGCTCGAGTGCTGAAATGAAAATGTAATAGTTCATTGTATGAAAAATCAGTTCTCAAAACGCTTTTTAATGTTATCTGATAGAGGTTTTAAGTACTACATTGCTGAAATTAAAATTAAACAGTTCAATGTACAAATGATCTGATGGTTGTTTTGAGAACTGTACTTCTATTATTTGTCCAATACAGCTCTGGAATTGCATGTTTTGCATGTTCTTTCACTGAAATATGCTGCTAGAACATTGACAAGAGAAAAAAAAAACATTGAAATGAAAAAAAAATAAAATCATACAAGAAGCCTAATCCGATTGTGATTTTAATACTTTAAATTACTAGTGTTGAATTGAATTTGCATAGGCTCTAATACCCCCCGAAACCCTGAAAGGGACAAAAATGTGCTGCTAGAGTGCTGAAATGAAAACGAAACAGTTCAATGTACGAAGAACCTGATGATTGTTTTGAGAACTGTACTTTTATGTCAAATACAGCTCTGGAATTACATGTTCTTACACTGACGTACATCACTGCCCTCTTAGTTTGAAGGAAATATGCTGCTAGAACATTGACAAGAAAAGTAAAAAAAAAATGTAACGAAAAAACAAAAATTATACAAGAATCGTGATTTTAATACTTTAAATTACTAGTGTTGAATTAATTTGCATAGGCTACAGCACCCCCCCCCCAACCCTGAAAGAAACAGGCGGTAGAAAATGGATGGATGGATTGAATTTGCATGTTTCTAATAGTTTAAAGAAAATGTGCTGCTAGAGTGCTGAAATGAAAACGAAACAGTTCAATGTACGAAGGACCTGATAATGTTTTTGAGAACTGTACTTTTATTCTGCGTCAAATACAGCTCTGGAATTGCATGTTCTTACACTGACGTACATTACTGCCCTCTTTGTTTGAAGGAAATATGCTGCTAGAACATTGAAAAGAAAAAAAACATTTAATTGAAAAAAAAAAAATCATACAAGAAGCTGATGGTGATTTTAATACTGTTATTGCTAGTGTCGCTAGTTGCTTTTATTTACGTTGTTGAACTAACAGTTTGAAGAAAACGTGCTGCTAGAGTGCTGAAACGAAGAATGAAACAGTTCAATGTACAAAAACAATCGTAGGAAAAAAGCCTCAATCTGATGGGTATTTTGATAATTGTACTTTTATTACTAGTATCGAAAACAGCTCCAGAATTATTAGTTTTTACGTTGATGAACAGTCAGAAAAAACGTGCTGCTAGAGTGCTGAAATTAAAACAAAACAGTTCAATGTACGAAGGACCTGATGATTGTTTTGAGAACTGTACTTTTATGTCAAATACAGCTCTGGAATTGCATTTTCTTACACTGACGTACATCACTGCCCTATAGTTTGAAGGAAATATGCTGCTCAAACATCGACAAGAAAAAATAAAATTTAAATGAAGAAACAAAATAAAAGAAGAATTTGCATAGGCTCCAGCACCAACTGCAATATGCGGTAGAAAATAGATGGGTTGAATTTGCATGTTTCTGATAGTTTAAAGAAAATATGCTGCTCGAGCGCAGAAAAGAAAATGAAACCGTTCATTGTATGAAAAATAATTTTGAAAAACACCTCGCAATGTTATCTGATTGTGGTTTTAAGTGTTATTGCTAGTGTCAAAAACAGCTCCGGAATTATTTGTTTTTACGTTGATGAACTAACAGTCGGAAGAAAATGTGCTGCTAGAGTGCTGAAATGAAAACGAAACAGTTCAACGTACGAAGGACCTGATGATTGTTTTGAGAACTGTACTTTTATGTCAAATACAGCTCTGGAATTGCATGTTCTTACACTGATGTACATCACTGCCCTATAGTTTGAAGGAAATATGCTGCTAGAACATCGAAAAGAAAAAAGAAAATTGAAATGAAGAAACAAAATAAAAGAATCATTTGCATATGCTCCAGTACCCCCTGCAATAAGCGGTAGAAAATGGATGGGTTGAATTTGCATGTTTCTGATGGTTTAAAGAAAGTATGCTGCTCGAGCGCAGAAAAGAAAATGAAACCGTTCATTGTATGAAAAATAATTTTGAAAAACACCTCGCAATGTTATCTGATTGTGGTTTTAAGTGTTATTGCTAGTGTCAAAAACAGCTCCGGAATGATTTGTTTTTACGTTGATGAACTAACAGTCGGAAGAAAATGTGCTGCTAGAGTGCTGAAATGAAAACGAAACAGTTCAACGTACGAAGGACCTGCTGATTGTTTTGAGAACTGTACTTTTATGTCAAATACAGCTCTGGGATTGCATGTTCTTACACTGACGTACATCACTGCCCTACAGTTTGAAGGAAATATGCTGCTAGAACATCGAAAAGAAAAAAGAAAATTGAAATGAAAAAACAAAATAACAGAAGAATTTGCATAGATTCCGCAATAAGCGGTAGAAAATGGATGGATGGGTTGAATTTGCATGTTTCTGATAGTTTAAAGAAAATATGCTGCTCGAGCGCAGAAATGAAAACGATCCAGTTCATTGCATGTAAAAAATATTCTATTACCGAATCCCGAATCAGACCTAGATCTGGGACTCATCTGACCAGCTATTTTCCCCCACAACCCAATTACATTTCCAGGCAGGCTGATGTTTTATTTTCCCCACAGCGGGTTTGAATCTGATGGGCAGTGACGTGTGCAAAAATGCAAATTAAGTTGTTTTTTTTTTTTTTCCCCCCAACCTTCCCGGGTTCTACCAGGTGTGAGAACTCCCGGTACTCCCACCGGCCCCCCGGTTGTCATGGCGACACACACCATGACACATTCACGGGGACGGATGCGCAGGCTCGACCAGCACCTTCGGGAATCCAACGCCATTCCCAAATCTCTCGGCGGGCATCTTTCCCGCTCTGGCGAAACGGAGAGTCGGGCGATCAGCCGTCACGCCCACTCAGTTCCCCGCTCCTCATCTTCGTATAACGCCGTGAGAGGCCACCGGCACGCGTTTTTATTGGCGTCATCGCATGGCGGCGGGTGGCGTGGCCATCCTGGCGCCCCCCGCCGTGGACTCTCGGCACGGTGGCGTGAGGGAGCAGATGGTAAACCCCTGAGGTAATGTTGAGGACTAATGGCAGCCATGCTGGGCGAGCTGGACCCGCTCCCACCGTGGCGCCACGAAGGTGGACGAGCTCCTTGTTGAAATATTTAATACACATTCCCAAACTGCGGCGCGGGGACCACCAGTGGTACGCAAGCTCCATCTAGTGGTGCGCCAAAGGATCGATTAAATATTCAAACCCGGTGTTACTGTTCAAACTGTGTGTAATGTCACAGAAGACAAAAATATTCCATATACCGTATTTCCTTGAATTTAAAACCTCTTCTCACTCCAGCACTTACCAAAGGCATGCGGTAAATTTAGGCCTGCGCTTTTAAATTTGAGTGTGATGTAAGGATACCGTCATGAAAAGCACATTAAACAAAAAAAAAAACTTTATTATGGTCTTACCTTTACTTAGAAATGAAGTCCATGCGCAGCTCCTTCTGATCAAAAGCATCGATAACTTCTTTATAGAAGTCTTCCTTATCTTTCTTCAGTTTTAAAAGTCTCTCCGTCTCGATGGAGATCTTCCTTTATTACATCCTGCTTCGATTGAAAGTCCAGTTTAGAAAACTGTTTTATTTTAGATATGTAATCCCCCATGTTAAAAGTGCAAGCGAGAGGAAAACATTAACGATTGCTGCTCATTGTCACTTCTTCTGCAACAGAGTAGTCGCAAGAAGGATTTTTAGCGCCCTCTACCACCAGGAGGCGGGAGTCATTTAATGACTCATATTTGACACACGCAGCTACGGTACAGTAATAAAACATAGCTGCTTACTGTTCTTTTTAGCATATTCAATAGCTTGGACCTTAAATCCTACTGAATAGCCCTTAATCTTCTTCCCTCTATGCGATTTCAAATTATTGAAATCAGCCTCCTCCATTTTGAAAATGATGACAGGGGAAGTGTCACTCGTGACGTGACGAGTTTGACCCGGCAGAAATTCTAGGCATATGCTAATTATTTTGCAAAATGAGTTTGACCCGGCAGAAATTCTAAACATGCGCTAATAAAAATAATATTTTGCGAAAGGAGTTTGACCCGGCGGTAATGCTAAGCATGCGTTAATTATTTTGCGAAACGAGTTTGACCCGGCAGTAATTCTAGGCAGGCGCATACTATATACCCGGCGGCAATTCAAGGAAATACTGGTAAGTGCGGTCAAATTATGTATTAAAAAAAAAAACCCTGATACATTTGAATTTTGATTACCGTATTTCCTTGAAATATATAGTATGCGCCTGCCTAGAATTACTGCCGGGTCAAACTCGTTTCGCAAAATAATTAGCGCATGCTTAGCATTACCGCCTGGTCAGGATTAACGCCGGGTCAAACTCGTTTCGCAAAATATTATTTTTATTAGCGCATGTCTAGAATTTCTGCCGGGTCAAACTCATTTCGCAAAATAATTAGCATATGCCTAGAATTTTCGCAGGGTCAAACTCGTCACGTCATGAGTGACACTTCACCTGTCATCATTTTCAAAATGGAGGAGGCTGATTTCAATCATTTGAAATCGCATAAAGGGAAGAAGATTAACAGCTATTCAGTAGGATTTAAGGTCCAAGCTATTGAATATGCTAAAAATAACAGTAAGCAGCTATGTTTTATTAGTATACCGTAGCTGCGTGTGTCAAATATGAGTCATTAAATGACTCCCGCCTCCTGGTGGTGGAGGGCGATAAAGATCCTTCTTGCGACTACTCGGCTGCAAAAGAAGTGACAATGAGCAGCAATCGTTTATTTTTTCCTCTCGCT
>NC_084617.1:9849097-9869097 GCF_033978795.1 Nerophis ophidion | reverse complement strand
CACCATCGTGACAGTTCAGACGACTATTTAAAGCCCGCCGCGGAAAGGATCCCCGCTGGCATCGGATTTGATAACGTGTTTATTCAAATGTATCACCCCGGCGATACGCCGGCGGATAAACGCCGGGTCGAGCGGGGGGTTTGGGGGGGGGGGGGGTGATTGGGGGTCGTCCGCCACGTTGAAAATAAACAATGGTCGTCATAACAAGCAAAGTTCACGCCGAACACAAGCCAGCCTGCGTTGGGGTTGCCGTGGCAACGCCCAGGTTCATACTATTAGGTTTTTGTGGCGCAGATGAGGCTTGAAAACAGGACCGAGGTGGTGGAAGCAGGGTGGGGAAGGGGAGGGGGGGGGGGGGGGGGTGATGCACCTTAGTCGCTTCATTTGTTGCTATGAGACAAGCGGGGAAACAACTTTCCGTGATGAACACCCACAGCGTTATTAATAGGCCAGCACATGACAAACACGACACAGGACAGACTTGGGACATGCGCCCCTTGGAAAGGCAAACATATTGACGTTTTTATACATAATCCGTCATATAAAATATGTTTATATACTCAAGTACAAGAAGTTGCTAATACAGCTAATGCATTTAGCATCATGGCAGCTTTTATTTTCGATTACACTTACTATCATGAAGAGAATTTCACTTATATATTATTACTATCACTAATATTATTATTATGACTAGTGATTAACAAAAATCCATCCATCCATCTTCTTCCGCTTATCCGAGGTCGGGTCGCGGGGGCAGCAGCCTAAGCAGGGAAGCCCAGACTTCCCTCTCCCCAGCCACTTCGTCTAGCTCTTCCCCGGGGGATCCCGAGGCGTTCCCAGGCCAGCCGGGAGACATAGTCTTCCCAACGTGTCCTGGGTCTTCCCCGTGGCCTCCTATTGGTTGGACGTGCCCTAAACACATCCCTAGGGAGGCGTTCGGGTGGCATCCTGACCAGATGCCTGAACCACCTCATCTGGATACTCTCAATGTTAAAGTTAAAAGTACCAATGATTGTCACACACATACTACATGTGGCGAAATTATTCTCTGCATTTGACCCATCACCCTTGATCACCCCCTGGGGGGTGAGAGGGAGCAGTGGGCAGCAGCGGTGCCACGCCCGGGAATCATTTATGGTGATTTAACCCCCAATTCCAACCCTTAATGCTGAGTGCCAAGCAGGGAGGTAATGGGTCCCATTTTTATAGTCTTTGGTATGACTCGGTCGGGATTTGAACTCACGATCTACCAATCTTAGGGCGGACACTTTAACCACTAACCCGGATGGCAGACCTTCACACCCTATCTCTAAGGGAGAGACCCGCCACCCGGCGGAGGAAACTTATTTCTGCCGCTTGTACCCGTGATCTTATCCTTTCGGTCATGACCCAAAGCTCATGACCATAGGTGAGGATGGGAACGTAGATCGACCGGTCAATTGAGAGCTTTGCCTTCCGGCTCAGCTCCTTCTTCACCACAACGGATCGGTACAACGTCCGCATTACTGAAGACGCCGCACCGATCCGCCTGTCGATCTCACGATCCACTCTTCCCTCACTCGTGAACAAGACTTCTAGGTACTTGAACTCCTCCACTTGGGGCAGGGTCTCCTCCCCAAACCGGAGATGGCATTCCACCCTTTTCCGGGCGAGAACCATGGACTCGGACTTGGAGGTGCTGATTCTTAATTCGGTCGCTTCACACTCGGCTGCGAATCGATCCAGTGAGAACTGAAGATCCCGGCCAGATGACGCCGTCAGGACCACATCATCTGCAAAAAGCGGAGACCTAATCCCGCGGTCATCCAAACCGGAACCCCTCAACGCCTTGACTGCGCCTAGAAATTCTGTCCATAAAAGTTATGAACAGAATCGGTGACAAAGGACAGCCTTGGCGGAGTCCAACCCTCACTGGAAATGTGTTCCACTTACCGCCGGCAATGCGGACCAAGCTCTGACACTGATCATACAGGGAGCGGACCACCACAATAAGAAAATCCAATACCTTGTACTCTCTGAGCACTCCCCACAGGACTTCCCGAGGGACACGGTCGAATGCCTTCTCCAAGTCCACAAAGCACATGTAGACTGGTTGGGCAAACTCCCATGCACCCTCAAGGACCCTGCCGAGAGTATAGAGCTGGTCCACAGTTCCACGACCAGGACGGAAACCACACTGTTCCTCCTGAATCCGAGGTTCGACTATCCGGCGTAGTCTCCTCTCCAGTATAACTGAATAAACCTTACCGGGAAGCCTGAGGAGTGTGATCCCAGCCAACAAAAATAATTATAATTATTTGTTCGAATAATTGTTTCTAAATTATCACAAAAAACTTTGTATTACGTTGTGTTCCGGGCAAGAAGACAAAAGGCTGAAACCTTCCAAGAAGAATGCTCGTAAAACTCCACTCGGACTTCCTAGCGGACGGATGGCAGGATCTGCCCAAATTCCAGAAGAAGTATTTTAAGTATTTTTACGAACACATTTTGATCTATTTTATGGGACTCTCTTTGAACTATTTTATGGAACTCTCTTTGAACTGTTCGGGAACCGAGGGCAACGCTGTTCACAACCCACTTCCCTGAGGAAGCAGCTGTGGGAAAGGGGGTGGAGGGGCAAATAAAGAAGGAGGAGTACGATCTTGGGGCAGAGCGTGGTGTAAACTGTACAAAGAGTGTACATATCTCTCCTCGGATCTGAGTCCAAATTTAATTCTGTCTCTGTTTGATTCCTTGCCTTTTGTCTTGTTTAATAGATGTCATCAGTGTTTGAACCTGACATTATTATATCATATTAAATATATGACAATTATATATATATATATATATATATATATATATATATATATATATATATATATATATATATATATATATATATATATGATATTTAGCTATATATTATATGTAGATATATATCATATATGACACATTTAGATGATATACAAATGTATGGATAAATATACCCATATCTATATATATATATATGATATATACATATAAAACATGTATATGTATATGATATATATGATATCTGTGGTAAATATGCATGTATCATATTTATATATATGTATATATATATATATATATATATATATATATATATATATATATATATATATATATATAAACGGAATACAATGATTTGCAAATCTTTTTCAACCCATATTCAGTTGACTGCACTTCAAAGACAAGATATTTGATGTTCAAACTCAAACTTTATTTTTATTTTTGCAAATAATAATTAACTTAGAATTTCATGGCTGCAACACGTGCCGAAGTAGTTGGGAAAGGGCATGTTCACCACTGTGTTACATCACCTTTTCTTTTAACAACACTCAATAAACATTTGGGAACTGAGGAAACTAATTGCTGAAGCTTTGAAAGTGGAATTCTTTCCTATTCTTACCTACTTTACGAGCTTCAACTTCTGTGTCTACATCCCGGGGGCCTCGCCTCCACCCGCGGAGACTAAGACAGTGGATGACTGACAAGACCCTTTAATCTGTTTATTTCATGGCAGAAAAAGTTATGGGCACATTTTCATGAGACTTTCAGGAAATGTCAGAAATGGGATAAGGAACAAATGATTACATTTTGGGTCTGATATGGATCACCGTCTGGTTTTTCCTATTTTTTTTGTTTGTTTACCGTCACACACACACACACACACACACACACACACACACACACACACACACACACGTCTTGCCTACTTTGTGTGGACCCACGTTTGGTCAGTAGATTGTGAGGGCCCCCCTTTCCACTATAGCTAGAACGATGAATATCACCGTCTGGTTTTTACTAAAAAAAAATTATTTTTTTACTTACACACACACACACACACACACACACACACACACACACACACACACACGCACACACACACACACACACACACACACACACGTCTTGCCTACTTTGTGTGGACCCACGTTTGGTTAGTAGATTGTGAGGGCCCCCCTTTCCACTATAGCTAGAATAATGGAAATCACCGTCTGGTTTTTACTAAAAATGTTTTATTTTTTTACTTACACACACACACACTTCGGGAAATTTGAACTGATACGGTACCGATTCCGGATACCGGAGATTTGACACTGGTACTCAACTTTTGTGGTACTTTTGTGTGTATAAAAAAACATTAATTGTTTTTAATAATAAAATCAATTTTTTTATTATCACATTTGGTCATTTGCAGGTATTACAAGTGCATTATATCAAGGATATATGACCATATCACATCAATTTTCGAACCCTTTCACTGGCCTCCTGTTCCCCTCTGGATTGACTACAAAGTCTCCTTACTAACCCACCATTGCCTCCATGGAAATGCCTCAGACTACCTCTAAGAACTACTCACCCCCAAATCCTTCACACGACACCTCCGCTCCAGACAGGCTAACCCCCTCCAACCTCTGAGGAAAAAACTACGAACAATGGCTCCACCGCTCCCAGTCTGTGGAACGCTCTCCCTGACCACCTGAGGGCACCACAGACTGTGGATGCTTTTAAAAAAGGCTTAAAAACCCTGCTTTTTGAAAAAGCCTTTTTTAGATATATGCATACTAGTTCTGGCTATTAAAATGTTCTAGATTTTTTTTTAAATTTATTTTAATCATCTTTTATTTTTTTTAATACACTGTAGCACTTTGAGATTGTTTACTCAATACAAAGAGCTTTTACAAATAAAATGTATTATTATTAAATGGCAGTAGTGTATAGTTCACGGTGCGTTGATCGGTTCAGTCTTTGCTGTCCGTTGCGCCCTACAAAGTGTTAATACTGCAAGTATTGTACTAATTACGCACCAGCTTTGATTGTAGCGTGCATCTTAGTTGTAGTTTTCACCAACAAATGTTGACGCTGTACAAATTAAGATGTAAAATAGCTAATGCAATTAGCCAAACAAACGTATATTAGCATCAAGCTAGCATATATTTTGGAAAACTGGAGCCTCACTTAACTTACGTTGGAGCGTCTTTTGAGTCGTTTACTTTGCAAATTACCAAATTGTGGTACTAGAGAGAAGAATCCCTTGATGAAAGTACAGTGTTTTATTTTCCCACATTCAAGCACGGTGTTACTGTTCAAACTGTGTGTAACGCTACAGTGGCCAAAACTATTAAGTTCACTTGCTAAACACAACCTCTCCCTTGTTTTTAACGAATACCAAGGCCTACTGCGCAACTATATTTGGATTTTGGCCATTAGGGTGGAACTTGGAGAGCCAAGTGTTTTTTGAGGTGGAAAAAATGTTGGCCAAACGACAGGACCTCTAGGTGGTTGTCAGAGTCTGCTCTCACTGCTGCTGGAATGATTGCCCGCCTAAACAAATTTGACGGTGCACAAATTAAGATGTAAAATCGCTATTGTTAATCAGTAGCATGTCAATAGCGAAGCAAACGTATAATAGCATCAAGCTAGCGTATTTTTTGGGAAAACTGGAGCCTCATTTAACTTCAATTAAAAAAATCTCCCTTGTTTTTAATGAATACTGTTAGAATAATTATGTTTAAGTTATCACACAATTTGTGCTTAAAGTCTGTTGCTATTGTTATTAGCTATTGTGCTCAAGCTATACTTTTGCTATCTGTGCAAGGACAAAAACTTCTCGTCTGAGGGGTGACTGTGACTAAGTGTGCAGCTCCATGCATTCTCCTCATGAGCTAAATTGAACTCTGTCTCTGCATGATTCCTTGCTTCTTGTCTGTGTAATAGATGTCATCAATGTTTGAACCTGACAATACCGAGGCCTACTGCGCTACCGTACTTTAACCTTGGTCATTACGGTGGTACTTGGAGAGCCAAGTGTTTTCTAAGGTGATACTTGGTGAAAAAAAAATTAGACAACCACTGACCTAAAGGAACTGTCATTTGGCTGTTACTGCTCACAGTGCTGCTGGAGTGATTGCCCGCGTCAACAAATTTGACGGTGCACGAATAAAGAAGTAAAATCGCTAATGCTAATCAGTAGCATGTCAATAGCGAAGCAAACGTATAATAGCATCAAGCTAGCGTATTTTTTTGGAAAACTGGAGCAACATTTCCCTTGTTTTTAATGAATACTGTTAGAATAATTGTTTAAGTTATCACACAATTGGTGCTTAAAGTCTTTTGCTATTGTGCTCAAGCTATACTTTTGCTATCTGTGCAAGGACAAAAACTTCTTGTCTGAGAGGGTGACTGTGACTAAGTGTGCAGCTCCATGCATTCTCCTCATGAGCTAAATTGAACTGTGTCTCTGCACGATTCCTTGCTTCTTGTCTGTTTAATAGATGTCATCAGTGTTTGAACCTGACAATATCCAGGCCTACTGCGCTACCGTACTTTAACCTTGGTCATTACGGTGGTGCTGGGAGATCCAAGTGTTTTTCTGAGGTGGTACTTGGTGAAAAAAAAATTAGACAACCACTGACCTAGAGGTACTGTCGTTTGGCTGTTACTGCTCACAGTGCTGCTGGAGTGATTGCCCGCATCAACAAATTTGACGGTGCACAAATAAAGAAGTACAATCGCTAATGCTAATCAGTAGCATGTCAATAGCAAAGGAAACGTATAATAGCATCAATCTAGCGTATTTTTTGGAAAACTGGAGCAACATCTCCCTTGTTTTTAATAAATACTGTTAGAATAATTGTTTAAGTTATCACACAATTGGTGCTTAAAGTCTATTGCTATTGTGCTCAAGCAATACTTTTGCTATCTGTGCAAGGACAAAAACTTATTGTCTGAGAGGGTGACTGTGACTAAGTGTGCAGCTCCATGCATTCTCCTCATGAGCTAAATTGAACTCTGTCTCTGCATGATTCCTTGCTTCTTGTCTGTGTAATAGATGTCATCAGTGTTTGAACCTGACAATACCCATGCCTACTGCGCTACCGTACTTTAACGTTGGTCATTACGGTGGTGCTGGGAGATCCAAGTGTTTTTCGGAGGTGGTACTTGGTGAAAAAAAATTGGACAACCACTGACCTAAAGGTACTGTTGTTTGTCTGTTACTGCTCACAGTGCTGCTGGAGTGATTACCAGCGTCAACAAATTTGACGGTGCACAAATAAAGAAGTAAAATTGCTAATGCTAATCAGTAGCATGTCAATAGCGAAGCAAACGTATAAAAGCATCAAGCTAGCGTATTTTTTTGGAAAACTGGAGCAACATTTCCCTTGTTTTTAATGAATACTGTTAGAACATTTGTGTAAGTTATCACACAATTGGTGCTTGAAGTCTGTTGCTATTGAGCTCAAGCTATACTTTTGCTATCTGTGCAAGGACAAAAACTTCTGGTCTGAGGGGTGACTGTGACTAAGTGTGCAGCTCCATGCATTCTCCTCATGAGCTAAATTGAACTCTGTCTCTGCATGATTCCTTGCTTCTTGTCTGTGTAATAGATGTCATCAGTGTTTGAACCTGACAATACCCAGGCCTACTGCGCTACCGTACTTTAACCTTGGTCATTACGGTGGTGCTGGGAGATCCAAGTGTTTTTCTGAGGTGGTACTTGGTGAAAAAAAATTGGACAACCACTGACCTGAAAGGTACTGTTGTTTGGCTGTTACTGCTCACAGTGCTGCTGGAGTGATTGCCCGAATCAACAAATTTGACGGTGCACGAATAAAGAAGTAAAATCGCTAATGCTAATCAGTAGCATGTCAATAGCGAAGGAAACGTATGATAGCATCAAGCTAGCGTATTTTTTTGGAAAACTGGAGCAACATCTCCCTTGTTTTTAATGAATACTGTTAGAATAATTGTTTAAGTTATCACACAATTGGTGCTTAAAGTCTGTTGCTATTGTGCTCAAGCTACACTTTTGCTATCTGTGCAAGGACAAAAACTTCTTGTCTGAGAGGGTGACTGTGACTAAGTGTGCAGCTCCATGCATTCTCCTCATGAGTTGAATTGAACTCTGTCACTGCATGATTCCTTGCTTCTTGTCTGTGTAATAGATGTCATCAGTGTTTGAACCTGACAATACCCAGGCCTACTGCGCTACCGTACTTTAACCTTGGTCATTACGGTGGTGCTGGGAGATCCAAGTGTTTTTCTGAGGTGGTACTTGGTGAAAAAAAATTGGACAACCACTGACCTGAAAGGTACTGTTGTTTGGCTGTTACTGCTCACAGTGCTGCTGGAGTGATTGCCCGAATCAACAAATTTGACGGTGCACGAATAAAGAAGTAAAATCGCTAATGCTAATCAGTAGCATGTCAATAGCGAAGGAAACGTATGATAGCATCAAGCTAGCGTATTTTTTTGGAAAACTGGAGCAACATCTCCCTTGTTTTTAATGAATACTGTTAGAATAATTGTTTAAGTTATCACACAATTGGTGCTTAAAGTCTGTTGCTATTGTGCTCAAGCTACACTT
This sequence comes from Nerophis ophidion, assembly GCF_033978795.1. Classification (NCBI taxonomy): domain Eukaryota; kingdom Metazoa; phylum Chordata; class Actinopteri; order Syngnathiformes; family Syngnathidae; genus Nerophis; species Nerophis ophidion. The sequence goes on along the minus strand of NC_084617.1, from coordinate 9,860,726 downwards.
TTGCTATCTGTGCAAGGACAAAAACTTCTTGTCTGAGAGGGTGACTGTGACTAAGTGTGCAGCTCCATGCATTCTCCTCATGAGTTGAATTGAACTCTGTCACTGCATGATTCCTTGCTTCTTGTCTGTGTAATAGATGTCATCAGTGTTTGAACCTGACAATACCCAGGCCTACTGCGCTACCGTACTTTAACCTTGGTCATTACGGTGGTACTTGGAGAGCCAAGTGTTTTTCTGAGGTGGTCATTGGTGAAAAAAAATTGGACAACCATTGACCTAAATGTACTGTTGATTGGCTGTTACTGCTCACAGTGCTGCTGGAGTGATTGCCCGCGTCAACAAATTTGACGGTGCACAAATTAAGAAGTAAAATCGCTAATCCTAATCAGTAGCATGTCAATAGCGAAGGAAACGTATAATAGCATCAAGCTAGCGTATTTTTTTGGAAAACTGGAGCAACATTTCCCTTGTTTTTAATGAATACTGTTAGAATAATTGTTTAAGTTATCACACAATTGGTGCTTAAAGTCTGTTGCTATTGAGCTCAAGCTATACTTTTGCTATCTGTGCAAGGACAAAAACTTCTGGTCTGAGGGGTGACTGTGACTAAGTGTGCAGCGCCATGCATTCTCCTCATGAGCTGAATTGAACTCTGTCCCTGCATAATTCCTTGCTTCTTGTCTGTGTAATAGATGTCATCAGTGTTTGAACCTGACAATACCCAGGCCTACTGCGCTACCGTACTTTAACCTTGGTCATTACGGTGGTACTTAAATAGCTAAGTGTTTTCTAAGGTGGTACTTGGTGAAAAAAAAATTAGACAACCACTGACCTAGAGGAACTGTCGTTTGGCTGTTACTGCTCACAGTGCTGCTGGAGTGATTGCCCGCGTCAACAAATTTGACGGTGCACAAATAAAGAAGTAAAATCGCTAATACTAATCAGTAGCATGTCAATAGCGAAGGAAACGTATAATAGCATCTAGCTAGCGTATTTTTTGGGAAAACTGGAGCAACATCTCCCTTGTTTTTAATAAATACTGTTAGAAAAATTGTTTAAGTTATCACACAATTGGTGCTTAAAGTCTGTTGCTCTTGAGCTCAAGCTATACTTTTGCTATCTGTGCAAGGACAAAAACTTCTTGTCTGAGGGGTGACTGTGACTAAGTGTGCAGCTCCATGCATTCTCCTCATGAGCTAAATGTAACTATGTCTCTGCGCAATTCCTTGCTTCTTGTCTGTGTAATAGATGTCATCAGTGTTTGAACTTGACAATACCCAGGCCTACTGCGCTACCGTACTTTAACCTTGGTCATTACGGTGGTGCTGGGAGATCCAAGTGTTTTTCTGAGGTGGTACTTGGTGAAAAAAAATTGGACAACCACTGACCTAAAGGTACTGTTGTTTGGCTGTTGCTGCTCACAGTGCTGCTGGAGTGATTGCCCGCATCAACAAATTTGACGGTGCACAAATAAAGAAGTAAAATCGCTAATGCTAATCAGTAGCATGTCAATAGCGAAGCAAACGTATAATAGCATCAAGCTAGCGTATTTTTTTGGAAAACTGGAGCAACATCTCCCTTATTTTTAATGAATACTGTTAGAATAATTGTTTAAGTTATCACACAATCGGTGCTTAAAGTCTGTTGCTATTGAGCTGAAGCTATACTTTTTGCTATCTGTGCAAGGACAAAAACTTCTGGTCTGAGGGGTGACTGTGACTAAGTGTGCAGCTCCATGCATTCTCCTCATGAGCTAAATTGAACTCTGTCCCTGCGCGATTCCTTGCTTCTTGTCTGTGTAATAGATGTCATCAGTGTTTGAACCTGACAATACCCAGGCCTACTGCGCTACCGTACTTTAACGTTGGTCATTACGGTGGTGCTGGGAGATCCAAGTGTTTTTCTGAGGTGGTACTTGGTGAAAAAAAATTGGACAACCACTGACCTAAAGGTACTGTTGTTTGGCTGTTACTGCTCACAGTGCTGCTGGATTGATTGCCCGCATCAACAAATTTGACGGTGCACAAATAAAGAAGTAAAATCGCTAATGCTAATCAGTAGCATGTCAATAGCGAAGCAAACGTATAATAGCATCAAGCTAGCGTATTTTTGGGGAAAACTGGAGCAACATCTCCCTTGTTTTTAATGAATACTGTTAGAATAATTGTTTAAGTTATCACACAATTGGTGCTTAAAGTCTGTTGCTATTGAGCTCAAGCTATACTTTTGCTATCTGTGCAAGGACAAAAACTTCTTGTCTGAGGGGTGACTGTGACTAAGTGTGCAGCTCCATGCATTCTCCTCATGAGCTAAATGTAATTCTGTCTCTGCGCAATTCCTTGCTTCTTGTCTGTGTAATAGATGTCATCAGTGTTTGAACCTGAGAATACCCAGGCCTACTGCGCTACCGTACTTTAACCTTGGTCATTACGGTGGTGCTGGGAGATCCAAGTGTTTTTCTGAGGTGGTACTTGGTGAAAAAAAATTGGACAACCACTGACCTGAAAGGTACTGTTGTTTGGCTATTACTGCTCACAGTGCTGCTGGAGTGATTGCCCGCGTCAACAAATTTGACGGTGCACAAATAAAGAAGTAAAATCGCTAATGCTAATCAGTAGCATGTCAATAGCGAAGCAAACGTATAATAGCATCAAGATAGCGTATTTTTTGGGAAAACTGGAGCAACATTTCCCTTGTTTTTAAAGAATACTGTTAGAAAATTTGTTTTAGTTATCACACAATTGGTGCTTGAAGTCTGTTGCTATTGTGCTCAAGCTATACTTTTGCTATCTGTGCAAGGACAAAAACTTCTTGTCTGAGGGGTGACTGTGACTAAGTGTGCAGCTCCATGCATTCTCCTCATGAGCTAAATGTAACTCTGTCTCTGCGCAATTCCTTGCTTCTTGTCTGTGTAATAGATGTCATCAGTGTTTGAACTTGACAATACCCAGGCCTACTGCGCTACCGTACTTTAAAAATTGGACAACCACTGACCTAGAGGTACTGTCGTTTGGCCGAGTCTGCTCTCAGTGCTGCTGGAGTGAACTGGTGGGATTCGGTAGGTGCCAAAAAAAAGTAACGGATTTGGTACCTATTCCTACACAACATAAGCGTATTGATACACACATACATACATTTAGTATAGACACAAACAACAGAGTATTGATACACACATTAAGAAAACATTGTGAATAGATACACTTACACAAACAGTATATATACAGACAGAAGTACATTTAGGATAGATACACACAAACAGTATGGATACACACAAATAATACATTTAGTCTAGACACACACACACACAGTAGTAAAGATACACACATGAAGAATACATTTAAAAAACTGCAGTGAAGCCGTCAGAGCCTGACTGTGCATGTAATAGTTTGGTCCTCGTGGGTTTTGCTGCGCGGCGAGTCCAAAAAAAACCCCAAACTCCAGCGTGAACGCCGCCCGCATTTTTAAGAACGCGCCGGCCGGACGTGAAGGCGGCAGCAAGCTGATTGAAAACAAATACATCAGAGAGTCAGCTTTAAAGCGTGAGCTTCGATTGTGTCTTTTTGTAGTCATGCACGCACACATTTGTCACGACAGGACATAATTACGTAGCGATAGATACTGGCATGCTTTTATAGTACAGTCTTGTTGTCTCTGCAGCACATATGAATAAATGTACAATATATATGATAATGCACTGTTGGAAAAAAAAATGCCTCACTATAAAAGTTAAAAAATAAAACTGAAACAAATAAAAATAAAGCTATTTTTTAATAAATTATTTAGAATTTTATTTTATTTTATTTTTTCAAATATTTTAATATTTATATATTATTTTTTGTTCATATAAACCAGATCATATTTGTAAAAAACATTATATTATATTATATATATATATATATGTGTGTGTGTGTTTTTGTGGGAATAAACGGCGGAAAATAGATGGATGGAAGGTATATTTTAAATAATATATATTTTAAAAATGAAATATAAGTCAAAATTATGGCAATTTAAATGAGCAATAATTCAATTTTTTTTTTTAAATCCCAAAAAATGTTTTAATATTTCGAATTAATATTTCTAAATGACTAATATTTTTGTTCCTATATACCAGATTGTATTATATTGGTAAAAAAAAAAACTTCTTCCACTTTAAGCAGGTTTAAATGATATATTGTAACAACATGAAATAGAGGTCAAAATTAAGGCAATTTAAATGAGCAATAATTAAATTATTATTGTTTTTTATCCAAACATTTTTTTTAATATTTCAATTTATATTTCAAAATGACTAATATTTTTGTTTGTATAAACCAGATTGTATTATATTGGTTAAAAAAACGTGTTCCACTTTAAGCAGGTTCAAATGATGTATTGTAACGATATGAAATATAAGTCAAAATTATGGCAATTTAAATGAGCAATAAGTGAATTAACTTTTTTTTTTTTAATCAGAACATTTAAAACATTCTAAGACCGTTTTAATATTTCTAACTGAAAAAATATATTTTGCTTATATATAAAGTACATTTGTTAAAAAATATCCCCTCTAAAAAAAATATTGCTTCACTTTATAGAGGTTTATAAATACAAATATAAGTCAAATTAAAAGCATTTTAAACCATACATTTTTATTTTCAAATATTATTTAAATTACATTTTTATGTTTACATAAAGCACATTGAATTTGTTAAAAAAAAATGCACTACAGGGTACAACAAAAGTTTCTTATAAATATTTTAATATTTATAAATGACTAATATTTTAGTTTTTATAAACCAGAATGTTTTATATTTGTAAAAAAAATGCCCTACTGTTTACAAAAACTTGTTTCAATTTAAAAAGGTTCAAATGATATATTGTAACAATATAAAGTAGAAGTCAAAATTATGGCAATTTAAATGAGCAATAATTGAATTATTATTATTATTTTTTAAATCAGAAAATTACAAAAAAATTAAAAAAAAAAAGTTTTGCTTACATAAAATACATAAAGTACATTTGTTAAAAAATATCCCCTCTAAAAAAAATACTGCTTCACTTTATAGAGGTTTAAAAATACAAATATAAGTCAAATTAAAAGCATTTTAAATTATAAATGATTATTTTCAAATATAATTTATATGACATTTTTATGTTTTTATAAAGCACATTGAATTTGTTTAAAAATGCACTACTGGGTACAAAAAATGTTTCTTATAAATATTTTAATATTTATAAATGACTAATATTTTTGTTTTTATAAACCAGATTGTATTATATTTGTAAAAAAAAAATGCCCTACTGTTTACAAAAACGTGTTTCACTTTAAACAAGTTCAAATGGTATATTATAACAATATGAAATATAAGTCAAAATTATGGCAATTTAAATGAGCAATAATTGAATTATATATATATATATTTTTTAAATCAGAAAATTACAAAAAAATTTAAAAAATATATGTTTTGCTTACATAAAATACATAAAGTACATTTGTTAAAAAATATCCTCTCTAAAAAAATACAGCTTCACTTATAGAGGTTTAAAAATACAAATATAAGTCAAATTAAAAGCATTTTAAATCAAAAATGATTATTTTCAAATATTATTTATATGACATTTTTAATTTTACATAAAGCACATTGAATTTGTTAAAAAATGCACTACTGGGTACAAAAAAAGTTTCTTATAAATATTTTAATATTTCTGAATAACTACTATTTTAGTTTATGTAAACCAGATTGTATTACATTTGTAAAAAAAAAAAAAAAAAATGCCCTACTGTTTAAAAAAACTTGTTTCACTTTAAACAAGTTCAAATGATATATTGTAACAATATGAAATATAAGTCAAAATAATGAAAATTTAAATCAGCACTGATTGAATTATTTCATTTTTTTTTTTTTTTTTTTTTAATTCTTGCTTAGATAAAATACATACATTACATTTAATAAAAAAAATCCCCTCTAAAAAAATACTGTTTCACTTTATAGCTGTTTACAAATAGGTCCAATTAAAAGCATTTTAAATTACAAATGATATTTTTCAAACACTATTTATGACATTTTTATGTTTTTATAAAGCACATTGAATTTGTTTAAAAAATGCACTACTGGGTACAAAAAAAGTTTCTTATAAATATTTTAATATTTCTGAATAACTACTATTTTAGTTTATGTAAACCAGATTGTATTACATTTGTAAAAAAAAAAAAAAAGCCCTACTGTTTGAAAAAACTTGTTTCACTTTAAACAAGTTCAAATGATATATTGTAACAATATGAAATATAAGTCAAAATCATGGCAATTTAAATGAGCAATAATTGAATTATACCCCGCCTCCCGCCCGATTGTAGCTGAGATAGGCGCCAGCGCCCCCCGCGACCCCGAAAGGGAATAAGCGGTAGGAAATGGATGGATGGATGGATGAATTATATATTTTTTTTTAAATCAGAAAATTACAAAAAAATTAAAAAAAATATATGTTTTGCTTACATAAAATACATAAAGTACATTTGTTAAAAAATATCCTCTCTAAAAAAATACAGCTTCACTTATAGAGGTTTAAAAATACAAATATAAGTCAAATTAAAAGCATTTTAAATCATAAATGATTATTTTCAAATATTATTTATATGACATTTTTAATTTTACATAAAGCACATTGAATTTGTTAAAAAATGCACTACTGGGTACAAAAAAAGTTTCTTAGAAATATTTTAATATTTCTGAATAACTAATATTTTAGTTTATGTAAACCAGATTGTATTACATTTGTAAAAAAAAAAAATGCCCTACTGTTTAAAAAAACTTGTTTCACTTTAAACAAGTTCAAATGATATATTGTAACAATATGAAATATAAGTCAAAATAATGAAAATTTAAATCAGCACTGATTGAATTATTTCATTTTTTTAATTTTATTTTTTTAATTCTTGCTTAGATAAAATACATACATTACATAATTAATAAAAAATACCCCCTCTAAAAAAATACTGTTTCACTTTATAGCTGTTTACAAATAGGTCCAATTAAAAGCATTTTAAATTACAAATGATATTTTTCAAACACTATTTATGACCTTTTTGTGTTTATATAAAGCACATTGAATTTGTTAAAAAAAAAAAAAAAACGCACTACTGTATACAAAAAAAGTCTCTTAAATATTGTTTGAATATTTCTCAATGACGAACATTTTTGTTTATTTAAAAAAAAAAAGAATAAACAGATTAAAAAACATAGCAACACAATGAAATATAAATAAAAAATACAGCCATTTAAAATATTACATATTAGATTTTTTTTTTTTCACAATATTTTTAAAAAGACAATTTTTATACCCAATTAAAACTATAGAAATACATAAATTATTGATCCATCCATTTTTCTACCGCTTATTCCCTTTGGGGTGGCGAGGGGGCGCTGGTGCCTATCTCAACTACAACCGGGCGGAAGGCGGTGTACACCCTGGACAAGTCGCCACCTCATCACAGGCTAATTCATTCTTGTTTTGCTTCTCTATGAAATATTCCACTAAGAAAATAGTGTTAAAAAAAAAAAAAAAAAAACATTATTAGGGGGTAATGAATGCACAGCGACGGCTTTTATTTAACTTTTTTTTTTTTTTTTCTTTAACCACAATCAAGTAATCAACTAAAATCCCGCCCGCCCGACTCACCTGCGGGGTAAAGGTTCGGGGCAGTGGGCGAGGGGGCTTCCTTCGGTGGGCGGCGGCTCCCGGCGGCTCCTCAGCGACTGGCTCCTCTGCACCTGGCGCAGGACGCTACTCTTCAGGTCCAGCAGCGTCGTCATGGTGCTAAGAGACACACACACACACACACACACACACACACACACACACACACACACACACACACACGGTCAAGGCAAGTGGTTCATTCCCTGGTAATTTGCTGGCTGGAAAAGGTGTGGAAGACATTAGGAGACTTGGACAAAAGGACACACACCATTTTGAACACCAGGCTGGCCCAGGTTGGCGCGACCCAACAAAAGTGTGATAAAAAAACCTGTTTGTGGAACTGGAACATTGTAGGATTAAAGCAGGGGTTCGCCAGGTAGCCCGTAAGGACCAGATGAGTCGCCCGCGGGCCTGTTCTAAAAATAGCTCAAATAGCAGCACTTACCAGTGAGCTGGTATGGGGGTGTATTAGTGCCCAAGGCATGGGTAACTTACACATCTGTGAAGGCACCATTAATGCTGAAAGGTACATACAGGTGTTGCCATCCAAGTAACGTAATCATGGACGCCCCTGCTTATTTCAGCAAGACAATGCCAAGTCACGTGTTACAACAGCGTGGCTTCGTAGTAAAACAGTGCGGGTACTAGACTGGCCTGTCTAACGTGTGTCATTTTCCATTGTATTAATTTGTCATCTTTTTAAAAGGACAAGCTGTAAAAAAAAATATTATTAATCTACTTGTTGATTTACTGTTAATATCTGCTTACCTTCCAAAAACATGCACCTGGGGATAGGTTGATTGGCAACACTAAATTGGACCTAGTGTGTGAATGTTGTATGTCTATCTGTGTTGGCCCTGCGATGAGGTGGCGACTTGTCCAGGGTGTACCCCGCCTTCCGCCCGATTGTAGCTGAGATAGGCGCCAGCGCCCCCCGCAACCCCAAAAAGGGAATAAGCGGTAGGAAATGGATGGACGGATGGATCTGCTTACCTTCACTCTTAACATGTTTTTACCTACACTTCTGTTAAAATGTAATAATCACTTATTCCTCTGTTGTTTGGATACTTTACATTATTTTGGTTGATACCACAAATGTGGGCATCAATCCGATACCAAGTAGTTACAGGATCATACATTGGTCATATTTCTCAATTTATAAACATAATATATATTTTTAAAGAAAGGAAAAAAAGATTTTGTGAGGATGAAACATATGGATATAATCAGAGTAGTATCGACTAGATACGCTCCTGTACTTGGTATCATTACAGTGGATGTTAGGTGTAGATCCACCCATTGCGTTTAATTACATTGTGACGCCAATGAGCTATTCCTCGTCTTGCGTGGATGATACTTGTAAGAATCTTACTTTATTTTTCGCCATGGAGACCAGGATTAGTGATTTAGAAGGAGCTGATTGCGGATTGACGTTAGCCGTTAGCTAGCTAGCCATGTCTTAACGCACCTGTTCCTGAGGGCGTTTCAGTGTTATAACTTCACCTTTATCGTCAGTTTTTAAGCCAAAATGCGTTCGTTCTCCCTTTTCTGTCCACACACTGTGTCTGCCTGTAAGTACTCGGTGATTGTGCGCTGCCGAACATGCTCCTCTGCTCGTAAAACCAGCAATGTCATGATGTGACCACGAGCCCTCATGCCCGTTAAAAAATAAATGATGAAAATAGTGAACCCATCCGTCCATCCATCAACCCGTTCTTCTACCACAACTCCCTTTTGGGGTTGCTGGAGCCTATCTCAGCTGCATTCATGCGGTAGGTGGTGCGCACCCTGGACAAGTCGCCACCTCATCACAGATTCATCATCACCGACACAGATTTAAAAAAAATAAAATAAAGATTTTGTGACGATAAAAAATATCGATGTAATCATAGTAGTATCGACGAGATACGCTGCTGTACTTGGTATCATTACAGAGGATGTTAGGTGTAGATCCACCCATGGCATTTGTTTACATTGTGACTCTGGTGAGCTATTGTATTCTCCTACGGTATAACTTCATCTTTATCGTTAGTTTTTAGGCCAAAAAGCGTCCGTTCTCCCGTTTCTGTCTACACACTGCGTCTGTTTGTAAGTACTCTGTGATTGTGCACTGCCGAACATGCTCCTCTGCTCATACAACGTTAGAATAACTATGTATATATTATCACACAACTTTAGTATGCTTAAAGTCCGTTGCTATAGTCATTAGCAATTGTGCTCAAGCTGTACTTTTTCTATCTGTGCAAGGACAAAAATGTCTTGTCTGAGGGGTGGCCTCAGCCGCGGATGTTATCTTTGTTTTAGCCCCGCTAACAGCCAAGGACTTCAAGGACCTCAACGCAGATAAGACGACGGCACGCAGACAAAGCAGAAACAAGGCGAAATCACAAGGCCCCCCAGCACATTCAGTCACGTATCGTGCGTACTGGACCTGCTTTGCATGATATATGTGACCACTCCTTTTAGAGGCGGCCTCAGTGATGTTGACTGGGGAACTCCTGAATAAATAGATTGACGCACGAGCTGTACTAAAGAGCGTAGTGCGAGGCTGTGACTAAGTGCGCAACTCCATGCGTTCTCCTCATTGAGCTAAATTGAAATATGTAGCTGCATTATTCCTTGCTTCTTGTCTGTGTAATAGATGTCAAAACATAGATAGATAGCTAGATAGATAGATAGATAGAGACCAATAAAGTACTATCTATCAGTGTTTGAACCTGACAATACCCAGGCCTACTGCACTACTGGACTTAAACGTTGGTGATTACAGTGGTACTTGGAGAGCCAAGTTTTCTCTAAAGTGGTACTTAGTGAAAAAAAAAGGTTTGACAACCACTGATCGAGAGGTAATGTCGTTTGGTTGAGTATTGGGCGTACTAGACCCGCTTTGCATAATATATGCGACCACTCCTGTTAGAGGTGGCCTCATTGATGTTGACTGTGGAACTCCTGAATAGAGGTACGCAGGATTTGAACCTTAGAGCGTAGGGCGAGACTGTGACGAAGTGTGCAACTCCATGCGTTCTCCTCATTGAGCTAATTCGAACTCTGTCTCTGCATGATTCCTTGTTTCTTGTTTATTTGATAGATGTCTTCAGTGTTTGAACCTGACAATACCCAGGCCTAATACGCAACTGTACTTTAATGTTGATCATTACAGTGGTACTTGGAGAGCCAACATGACCACCCCTGTTAAATGCGGCCTCAGTGATGTTGACAGGGGAACTCCTGAATAAATAAAGGGACGCAGGAGTTGAACCTTAGAGCGTAGGGCGAGAGTGTGACCAAGTGTGCAGCTCCATGCGTTCTCCTCATTGAGCTAAATTGAACTCTGTCACTGCATGATTCCTTGCTTCTTGTCTGTTTAATAGATGTCATCAGTGTTTGAACCTGACATGCCTGCAAAATGAAAAAAACACGGCGAACCGGTACTTTTCAAAACAGGGTATAGTACCGTTTTTGATTCAATAGTACCGCCATACTATACTAGTACCAGTATACCGTACAACCCCATTCAAATTAAAGCTACAGGCACGATGGCATGTTCCCAAAGCACTTTTTAACTGCTGTTATAGAACCTCTGAGACGTATCAAAATTGTTAAAAACTATTATAAAAAAGGACAATTGGGTTTGAAAGTATCAAAGTTGAGGTATAACCACACAAGAGGGAGTGCAAGGTTGAGGCGCTGAGAGACGTCAGCGGTTAAAGGTCTTTCCGGTCAAAAACCAAGAGGTGTTGCTCGGCTGAATCCTCCTCTCATTAGACGGTTGTCATCGCCATGGCGACTCGCCACTGCGGCTGGACTCCTCCCCTCTTTGCACAGACCCTCATCGGCTCGTTATGTCGGTCCGAGGTGTCGGGCTGAGTGACGTTTGTGTTCATTTATGTTATTGCCGAGGCAAATCATCCCGGCATCGATGTTATATTAATTGACTTCGCTGAAACGTAAT
>NC_084617.1:9841597-9844097 GCF_033978795.1 Nerophis ophidion | reverse complement strand
AGAAAATGGATGGATGGATGGATGTATTCTGTTTATATTTACATCTAACACAATTTCCCAACTCATATGGAAACGGGGTTTGTATATACTTAATATTTTGGTAGGGTTCACTTTATTTGATAAGAATTGTTTAGTGCCGATACTGATTATTAGTAGTCAAGGAGACCGATCGCCGATATTTAATTCCATCCATCTTCTTCCGCTTTTCCAAGGTCGGGTCGCGGGGGCAGCAGCTTAAGCAGGGAAGCCCAGACTTCCCTCTCCCCAGCCACTTCGTCCAGCTTCTCCCGGGGAATACCGAGGCGTTCCCAGAACAGCCGTGATGGATAAATGGGTTGTACTTGTATAGCGCTTTTCTCCCTTCAAGGTACTCAAAGCGCTTTGACACTACTTCCACATCCACACACACACATTCACACACTGATGGCGGGAGTTGCCATGCAAGGCCCTAACCACCACCCATCAGGAGCAAGGGTGAAGTGTCCTGCTCAAGGACACAACGGACGGGACTAGGCTGGTGGATGGGGATTGAACCAGGAACCCTCAGGTTGCTGGCACGGCTGGGAAAACTGCTAAAAAATATATGGGAGTTCTCTCCATCACAACACCTCGTCATCTACTCCGTTTTTAAGCGGTCTGAGGTTTAAATAGATTGTAAGGTTTCTTAGTGAGGAACCCTGAAATATTGAGAACATTCGGGGCTCCTTCACAAATGTTATAGTTGAGGCAGTTTTCAAGCTGGCTGACATTTCTTCCTGGATGTTACAGAAAGTATGAGAATGTGAGAGCTGCTGCCTGCTCTTCATTACTAACCGTATTTTTTGGACTGTAAGGCCTACTTGAAATCTATTTTTTACTCAAAAATCAACAGTGCGCCTTATAACCCATCCATCCATTTTCTACCACTTGTCCCTTCTGGGGTCGCTGTACCTTATCTCATCTGCATTTGGGCGGAAGGCAGAGTACAACCCGGACAAGTCGCCACCTCATCGCAGGGCGCCTTATTACCCGGTGCGCCTAATGTACTGAAATCATTTTGGGTGTGCTTACCGACCTCGAAGCTATTTTATTAGGTACATGATGAAATCCTCCCACCTCCAAAGACATGCACCTGGGGATAGGTTGATTGGCAACACTAAATGGTGGCGACTTGTCCAGGGAGCACCCTGCCTTCCGCCCCAATGCAGCCGAGATAGGCTCCAGCAACCCCCCGCGGCCCCAAAAGGGACAAGCGGTAGAAATGGATGGATGGGCAAAATGATAAGTGTGACCAGTAGATGGCAGTCAAACATAAGAGATGTGTGTAGACCGCAATATGACTCAAGTAAACAACACCCAACATTTTACATGTTCCATTGAAAATATAGAACATTACACACGGCTCTGAAAAATCCATCAAAATGTTTTAGCAAGACACTGGTCAAAGTTAGTTGATGACAAACCCCAAGATGCAGAGAAAGAGGGAGGCATTTTGCAGGAAATTAATTTTTAAAACAGTAAGACAAAAACAAACAAAGGGTACGAACAAAAAGCGCGCACGTGGGCGGATAACAAACAAAAAGAGCCAGCATGGGAACTAGAAAATAAACAGAGCTTAGCATGGAAGCTAGCAAAAACAAAAAAGCCTAGCCTGGAAGCAAGCAGGTCTTGAGCAGGAAACAGAAGTAATACATTTAATATGAAAACAAACTTGGAAGCAGGGAACAATAGGCAGTAAATTACAAACCGCAATCAAAAAAAGCTTACCGCAACACTGCATTGAGAAGACGTGATACGACACGACAGGTAGCAACGACGAGAGCGAGATCGGCATGACAGGTGGCAACGACAAGAGCGACAATAATCCAGCACTAACTGGAGGAACAAAGCAGGTACAAATAGGAGCAGGCTGATTGACACCAGGTGTGGCCAGGTGCCAATCAGCCGCAGCTGAAGGGGATACAGCACCCAGGGAGAAACACAGGAAACAGACAAAATAAGAGCGCTGACAGGAAACACTACACACACACACACACACACACACACACACACACACAAAACAAAGAAAAATGCAGAGGGAAAAACTAAAACATAGACAAACCGTCAAGAGCAAGCCTGACAACGCCGCTTGATGGATTGTCGGAGTTACAGCTAATGTCGTCAGACGTACTGTGCTTCAACATACGCGTATTACTATGGTGTGTGTATAAGGTAAGACATTAACTGGCGTTTTGTTTCGCTATATTATGCAAAATCAACTTTTCTTACCGCAACACTGCATTGACAAGACGTGATACGACACGACAGGTGACAACAACAAGAGCGACAATGATCCAGCACTAACTGGAGGAACAAAGCAGGTACAAATAGGAGCGGGCTGATTGACACCAGGTGTGGCCAGGTGCCAATCAGCCCCAGCTGAAGGGGAAACAGCACCCAGGGAGAAACACAGGAAACAGACAAAATAAGAGCGCTGACAGGAAACACTACACACACACACACACACACACACACACACACA
>NC_084617.1:9826597-9836597 GCF_033978795.1 Nerophis ophidion | reverse complement strand
TCCAGCTATTGGGCTGTTCTAGTTTTTGATTTTAATTTATTTTTATTATCTTTTTTATTTTAATTTTTAAATACACTGTAGCACTTTGAGGTTGTTTGCCCAATGTAAAGGGATTTTTACAAATAAAATCTATTATTATTATATTATTATCAACCCTTATTTTAGCGTTTGACCGGGGGTCAGCAACCCGCAGCTCCGTAGCGCGGCCACAGTGGCTCCCTGGAGCTTTTTTTAAAAAAGGATTAAAAATTAAAAAAAAAAAAGTTTTGTTTTGACACAAACCTTCCCAATGGTTAGAAAACCCACTGAAACAAAAAATGGAGCTGTTTGGCCACAATACCCAGCAATATGTCTGGAGGAGAAAAGGTGAGGCCTTTAATCCCAGGAACACCATTACCACCGTCAAGCGTGGTGGTGGTGGTGGTAGTATTATGCTCTGGGCCTGTTTTTCTGCCAATGGAACTGGTGCTTTAAGTAAATGGGACAATGACAAAGGAGGATTAACTCCAAATTTTTCAGAACAACCAAAATCATCAGCCAGGAGGTTGGGTCGTGGGCGCAGTTGGGTGTTCCAATAGGCTAAGGACCCCAAACACACATCAAAAAGTGGTTCATCCATCCATCCATTTTCTACCGCTTATTCCCTTTCGGGGTTGCGGGGGGTGCTGGCGCCTATCTCAGCTACAATCGTTCAGGAATTGCTAAATCAGGCTAGAATGAAGGTTTTAGAATGACCTTCCCAAAGTCCTGACTTAAACGTTTGGGCAATACTGAAGAAACAAGTCCATGTCAGAAAACCAACAAATTTAGCTTGACTGCACCAATTTTGTCAAGAGTGGTCAAAAATTCAACACGAAGCTTGTGGATGGCTACCAAAAGCGCCTTATTGCAGTGAAACTTGCCAAGGGACATGTAAGCAAATATTAACATTGCTGTATGTATATTTTTGACCCAGCAGATTTGCTCACATTTTCAGTAGACTCCTAAAAAATTCATAATAGAATCAAACTTCATGAATGTTTTTTGTGACCAACAAGAGGTATAAAAATGATTGGAAACTCAAGACATCCATGACATTATGTTCTTTACAAGTGTATGTAAATGTGGAGGGAGGTGTGGCCAGCACGCTCGTAGGAGCAAAGGTCACCGCCGCTGTCTACGGTGCTGAGGACGAGCACCTATCGGAGAGGGGCAGGGCATGTGCTGACGGCAAGACGCACCTGGCAGGTGATTAGATTCCACAGGTGGTACGTGTTAATCAAATCATCCGTTGTCATTAACAGTGAGTGGCCGAGTGGAGGAGGGGGAGGAGTATGGGACGGACTGAAAAGTCCGGAAAGAACGTTTTGTCTGATGAGCTTGTGGAAACAACCATTAACCCTTCGTCAGCTCTGCAAACCTGGCGTATGTATCAGTGGGACCGCGAGTACGCGACTTGTACAGTAAATTGTATGTACAGCTTTTCATTTTTTGCGGCTCCGACTGATTTTTTTTCTGTACTTTTGGTCCACCCTGGCTCGATCAACGTTTTGGATTGCTGACCCCTGGTATAGCCGATATACGTAAGGCACGGAGAACTTGTCTGACCACCCCCTCCAACTCCCCCAGTCTCGGACGCAGTCAGTAGTAAACTAGTAGAAGCCGCAATCCGCAGCTCAGCCAAAAAGGAACAAAGGTCACCGCCGCTGTCTATGGTGCTGAGGGCGAGACCAGGCATGTGGTGACGGCAAGACACAGTTGGCAGGTGATTAGATTTCACAGGTGGTACGTGTTAATCTAATTATCTGTTGTCTTTAACAGTGAGTGGCCAAGTGGAGGAGGAGGAGGAGTATAGGAGAGACTGAAAAGTCCGGAAGGAACGTTTTGTCTAATGAGCTTGTGGAAACAACCATTAAACCTCTGTCAACTCTGCACACCTGGCGTATATATCAGTGGGACTGCGAGTACGCGACTTTTACAGTAATCCGTATATACGGCTGTGGAGAGGCGGAGCCGACAGGACACGCTTTGGCCTGCTCAAGATGGCGGCCAGGAGGCGGAGAATGCGGCGGAACGAAGAGGCGGGGCGTGCCAGGAGTGACGACGCAGTAATCGAGATCAGGTGCGTGCGTGGCTCACACACCGGCTCACAATCTGCCTATCTCCTCACAGTGTTTAAAAGAGGGGAAGGAGGAAAGATCGAGAGAGAAGAGGCGGAGTGTCCGCAGAACAACAGAAGCAGACGAACAAGACCGATCCGAGAATGAGCTCCAGAGGAAGACGACGACAACGGCAGCTGAAAAGCAGACCGAGACGAGCAGCGGAGGAGGAGCTGAAAAGCGACCCGATCGACACTGACACTTTAGTATTTAAAAAAAATAAAAGTGTCAAACCGGCTCAACCAGGTGTCCTTCCTGGGTGGTCCACGCAATCCACACTACGACGTCAAGAGTCATTCACAACGGCTTTTCATTTTTTGCGGTTCCAGACGGATTTGTTTTCCGAACTTTTCGTCCAACATGGCTCTTTCAACATTTTGGGTTGCCAACCCCTGGTATAGCCGATACAGGTGAGGCACAGAGAACTTGTCTGACCACCCCCCTTGCCTTCGACCCGTCTCGGACGCACTGAGTCGTGAATTAGTAGAAGCCGTATCGAAGCCGCGATCCGCAGCTGAGCCAAAAGGGAACAAAGGTCACCGCCGCTGTCTATGGTGCTGAGGACGAGACACAGCTGGCAGGTGATTAGATTTCACAGGTGGTACGTTTTAATTTAATCATCTGTCGTCTTTAACAGTGAGTGGCCGAGTGGAGGAGGAGGAGTATCGGAGAGACTGAAAAGTCCGGAAAGAACGTTTTGTCTGATGAGCTTGTGGAACCAACCATTAAACCTTTGTCAGCTCTGCACACCTGGCGTATGTATCAGTGGGACTGCGAGTACGCGACTTCTATGGTAAACTATATACGCCTTTTCATTTTTTGTGGCTCCAGACAGATTTGTTTTCTGTACTTTTGTTCCAATATGGCTCTTTCAACATTTTAGGTTGCCAACCTCTGGTATAGCCGATACAGGTGAGGCACAGAGAACTTGTCCGACCACCCCTCTTGCCTTCGACCCGTCTCGGACGCAGTGAGTCGTGAATTAGTAGAAGCCGTATCGAAGCCGCGATCCGCAGCTGAGCCAAAAAGGGAACAAAGGTCACCGCCGCTGTCTATGGTGTTTAGGACGAGACACAGCATGTGCTGACGGCGAGACACAGCTGGCAGATGATTATATTTCACAGGTGGTACGTTTTAATTTAATCATCTGTCGTCTTTAACAGTGAGTGGCCGAGTGGAGGAGGAGGAAAAGTATTAGAGAGACTGAAAAGTCGGGAAAGAACGTTTTGTCTGATGAACTTGTGGAACCAACCAATAACCCTTTTTCAGATCTGCACACCTGGCGTATGTATCAGTGGGACTGGGAATAGCGACATCTACAGTAAACTGTATATATGCCTTTTCATTTTTTGCGGCTACAGACAGAATGGTTTTCTGTACTTTTGGTCCAATATGGCTCTTTCAACCTTTTGGCTTGCCGACCCTCTGGTATAGCCGATACACGCAAGACACTGAGAACTTGTCTGACCACCACCCATGCCTCCGACCCGTCTCGGACGCAGTGAGTCGTGAATTAGTAGAAGCCGTATCGAAGCCGCGATCCGCAGCTGAGCCAAAAGGGAACAAAGGTCACCGCCGCTGTCTATGGTGCTTAGGACGAGACACAGCATGTGCTGACGGCGAGACACAGCTGGCAGATGATTATATTTCACAGGTGGTACACGTTTTAATTTAATCATCTGTCGTCTTTAACAGTGAGTGGCCGAGAAGAGGAGGAGGAGTATCAGAGAGACTGAAAAGTCCGGAAAGAACGTTTTGTCTGATGAACTTGTGGAACCAACCATTTAACCTTTGTCAGCTCTGCACACCTGGCGTATGTATCAGTGGGACTGGGAATAGCGACATCTACAGTAAACTGTATATACGCCTTTTCATTTTTTGTGGCTCCAGACAGATTGGTTTTCTGTACTTTTGGTCCAATATGGCTCTTTCAACCTTTTGGCTTGCCGACGCCCTGGTATAGCCGATACACACAAGACACGGAGAACTTGTCTGACCACCCCCCCTGCCTCCGACCCGTCTCGGACGCAGTGAGTCGTGAATTAGTAGAAGCCGTATCGAAGCCGCGATCCACAGCTGAGCCAAAAGGGAACAAAGGTCACCGCCGCTGTCTATGGTTCTTAGGACGAGACACAGCATGTGCTGACGGCGAGACACAGCTGGCAAATGATTATATTTCACAGGTGGTACGTTTTAATTTAACAGTGAGTGGCCGAGTGGAGGAGGAGGAGGAGTATCGGAGAGACTGAAAAGTCCGGAAAGAAAGTTTTGTTTGATGAATTTGTGGAACCAACCAATAACCGTTTGTTAGCTCTGCACACCTGGTGTATGTATCAGTGGGACCGCAAGTACGTGACTTCTACAGTAAACTGTATATACGCCTTTTCATTTTTTTGTGGCTCCAGACGGATTGGTTTTCTGTACTTTTGGTCCAATAAGGCTCTTTCAACGTTTTGGGTTGCCGACCCCTTTGGTATAGCCGATACACGTAAGGCACGGAAAACTTGTCTGTCCATCCCCCGACGACTCATCTCGGACGCAGTGAGTCGTGAATTATTAGAAGCCGCAATACGCAGCTAAGCCAAAAAGGACTTGGGCCTTATCGATCCAAGATGCGGACATCTGGCCCCACTCCACTCCACTCGCCTCAAGACCCCATCCATGCATCATCAATGGGTCATTGCAAAATGCACCCCCAGCTGGGAGGAAAAGTGGTGGAAAATTCCTACAGCTGCACCTTTTTCAGGGTCTTTTTTTTGGGGGGGTGAGAAATGATTCATTACACAACTTCCCTAGGAGATTTCCCAATGTTTTTTTTCTTCTTTCTCTCAAAGCAGAGGTGTCGCGAGGAAGTGTCACGTCATTCGCCCCTGTTGACAGGCAACAGGCGGTGGGGGGCTGCCTCCCAGGTGAGCTCATTTCAATTACAGCCACTCGGTGGTGACAAAACGGGCTTCGCCGGTGGCAACCAGGAGCAGGTTGGGCGGCGGCGGCGGCGGAGGGGGATTTAGGCGGCTGCCAGGGAAACAGTCCAGGCCAATTCCAATGCCTTTCTCGTTACATCGGCGCCGAGGGCTTGCCGGGGGAATCGCTCTCTCGCCAGAGTGCCTCTCCTGCACGCGCTCGGCAGCCAAAGGCGCCTCGCTGTGTGTCTCTATGGTAACCGCGGAGGGAAGGGAAGGAGTAAATACAGGTAAATAAAAATGGAATTTCACAAAAGGGCCCAGCAGAGAAGCCTTGATGTTCTAATGGGCAGGAGCGCCCACACGCAGTTAGACCGACAACGCTCGCTTTGGCCTTGGATGGCACTCCTGGATCTTACTTTTAATGCCTAAAGACTTTGAAAAGGGTCTCAGAGTGGATGAAACGAATGATAGGCGCCGTCGAAAAACATCTTTTCAAAAAGGGCCCTTTTGAAATTGAGGGTTGACTACTCGTTATCCATCCATCCAATTTTCTACCGCTTGTCCCTTTTGGGGTCGCTGGAGCCTATCTTAGCTGCTTTGGGGCAAAAGGCGGGGTACACCCTGGACAAGTCACCAGGGCCAACACAGACAACATTCACACTCACATTCACACATTAGGGACAAATTTAGTGCTGCCAATCAACCTATCCTCAGGTGCATGCTTTAGGACAGGGGTAGGGAACCTATGGCTCTAGATTACATTAGATAGATTAGATAGTACTTTATTTATTCCGTCAGGAAAATTACAATTTTCAGCACAATCCCATTCAAGATCAGACAAACATTACAGGGAGACAGAACAGGATCGCTGACGGGTCTGCCGGCTTCCAGCGCCCCTTACAAAAAAGATGAGATACGGGGGGGGGGGGGGGGGGGAATAGAAGATTAAAATAAAATTTAAAAAATCGGTCTTAGCCTGGGCCCTGGAGTGGGGGTGCAGACTGACGCCAAGGGAAAAAAAACATCAACTCATAGCCATAGTACACATCCCTCTTCCATGTGTGTAAGAGGGAAACATCAACATCAAAGAACATAGAGGACATTAAATACATTAAAGCAGATGATACAACCAGACACTTCTACATACAGCTATGAATAAAAAGTAAAATAAACATATACACTGTGGTGGCCTCTGCGGTGTTCCACGCCATTGTCCGCAGAGACAGAAGCAGACCCAACAAAGCAACCAAGACAGCCGACTCCACTCTCGGCCAGTGTCCAGTCCGCATGGATGAGCGAGGATACGTCCAAGGAGACTGAGGTGTCCGACACCTGCTCACCCAGTCAAGACACCGCGAAGCCTCTCCGTCCCAGAGCCTCTAGAGCCAGATGTGGCTCTTTTGATGACTACATAGGGCTCGCAGATAATTTATATAGTGCTTTTCTCTAGTGACTCAAAGCGCTTTACGAAGAGACACCCAATATCTAAGTTACATTTAGATTACATTCGTGTGAAGTGTCTTGCCCAAGTACACAACGGCAGTGACTAGGATGGCGGAAGCGGGAATCGAACCTGGAACCCTCAGGTTGCTAGCACGGCCCCTCTACCAACCGAGTATGCCGAGTAACCGTGTAATATTCTTCCATATCAGTAGGTGGCAGTCGGTAGCTAATTGCTTTGTAGATGTGGGAAACAGCGGGAGGCAGAGTGCAGGTAAAAAGGGGTCTAATGCTTAAACCAGGGGAAGGGAACCTATGGCTCTAGAGCCAGATGTGGCTCTTTTGATGCTACATATGGCTCGCAGATAATTTATATAGCGCTTTTCTCTAGTGACTCAAAGCGCTTTACAAAGTGACACCCAATATCTAAGTTACATTTAGATTACATTTGTGTGAAGTGTCTTGCCCAAGTTCACAACGGCAGTAACTAGGATGGCGGAAGCGGGAATCGAACCTGGAACCCTCAGGTTGCTAGCACGGCCACTCTACCAACCGAGCTATGCCGAGTAACCGTGTAATATTCTTCCATATCAGTAGGTGGCAGTCGGTAGCTAATTGCTTTGTAGATGTGGGAAACAGCGGGAGACAGAGTGCAGGTAAAAAGGGGTCTAATGCTTGAACCAGGGGTAGGGAACCTATGGCTCTAGAGCCAGATGTGGCTCTTTTGATGACTACATATGGCTCGCAGGTGATTTATATAGTGCTTTTCTCTAGTGACTCAAAGCGCTTTACAAAGTGACACCCAATATCTAAGTTACATTTAGATTACATTCGTGTGAAGTGTCTTGCCCAAGTACACAACGGCAGTGACTAGGATGGCGGAAGCGGGAATCGAACCTGGAACCCTCAGGTTGCTAGCACGGCCACTCTACCAACCGAGCTATGCCGAGTAACCGTGTAATATTCTTCCATATCAGTAGGTGGCAGTCGGTAGCTAATTGCTTTGTAGATGTGGGAAACAGCGGGAGACAGAGTGCAGGTAAAAAGGGGTCTAATGCTTAAACCAGGGGTAGGGAACCTATGGCTCTAGAGCCGGATGACTGCATCTGGCTCTCAGATAAATCTTAGCTGACATTGCTTAACACGATAAGTAATGAATAATTCCGCTGGTAATCACAGTTTCAAAAATAACGTTCAAATTATAAAACATTCTCATGCATTTTAATCCAACCATCCGTTTTCTACCGCACCTGTTCAAGATGTCGCAGTAATGGTAAGAAGTATTATATGTATTATTGGTTAACTTTTATAATAACAATGTTGTTAAAAAGAATAAGAGACTTATTATACTCTACAAATGTTGGTCATACTTAAAAATGCACAAATTTTGTTGTATTCAGTGTTGAAAAATGTTATATGGCTCTTACGGAAATATATTGTGAAATATTTGGCTTTCATGGCTCTCTCAGCCAAAAAAGGTTCCCGACCCCTGTCTTAGGAGGTGGGAGGAAGCCGGAGTACCCGAAAGGGAACCCACGCAGAACATGCGAACCCGAGCCCGGGATCGAACCCAGGACTACTCAGGACCTTCGTATTGTTAAGAAAAAGTACCCATGATTGTCACACGCATACTAGGTGTGGCAAAATTATTCTCTGCATTTGACCCATCACCCTTGATCACCCCCTGGGAGGTGAGGGGAGCAGTGGGCAGCAGCGGTGGTCGCGCCCGGGAATCATTTTTGGTGATTTAACCCCAATTGCAACCCTTGATGCTGAGTGCCAAGCAGGGAGGTAATGGGTCCCATTTTTATACTCTTTGGTAAGACTCGGCCAGGGGTTTGAACTCACGACCTACCGATCTCAGGGCGGACACTCAGTACTGTGAGGCACATGCACTAACCCCTCTTCCACCGTGTTGCCCTACTCTTCATGTATTTCTCCTCAAAACTCGACAGTGCGCCTTATAAATGTACGGAATAATTCTGGTTTTGCTTACAGACGTCTACCAAGAATTGATTAACTTGGACCTCGACTTAAACAAGTTGAAAAAAGTATTCGGGTGTTACCATTTAATGGTCAATTCTACGGAATACTGTGCAATCTACTAATCTACTAATAAAAGTTTCAATCAATCAATCAAAAAAGATATTTTATGTGATACAAGGTGTCATGATAAGCCTGATCAGTAGATGGCGGTCAAACATAAGAGATACGTGTGGATTGCACTATGATGGCAATATGACTCACGTAAACAACACCCATTGAAAATAATATAGAGCCCGGCATCGGACCCAGGACTACTCAGGACCTTCGTATTGTGAGGTACATGCACTAACCCCTGTACCACCGTGCTGCCCTACTCATTATCATGGAGTCTAAATAAATATATTTTTTAAATGTATTACCTTTTCAAAAGTATGTCACATTTGCCAATGAAAGGCGGACGACGGGGCATGGGTGGTTATCATACCCATTTACCGTATTTTCCAGACTGTAAGGGGCACCTAAAATATATTTTTTTCTCCTCAAAACTCGACAGTGCGCCTTATAACTGTAGGGAACAATTCTGGTTTTGCTTACCAACATCAAAGCTATTTTATTTGGTACATGGTGTCATGATAAGCGTGATCAGTAGATGGCGGTCAAACATAAGAGATACGTGCGGATTGCACTATGATGGCAATATGACTCACGTAAACAACACCCATTGAAAATAATATCGATCTCGGGATCGAACCCTGGACTACTCGGGGCCTTCGTATTGTGAGGCACATGCCTCACAATACGATTTAAAAATGTGTTACCTTTTCAAAAGTATGTCACATTTGCCAATGAAAGGCGGACCCTGGGGCATGGGTGGTTATCATCCCCATTTACCGTATTTTCCGGACAATAAGGGGCACTTAAAATGTTTTTTTTTCTCCTCAAAACTCGACTGTGCGCCTTATAACTGTAGGGAACAATTCTGGTTTTGCTTACCAACGTCAAAGCTATTTTATTTGGTACATGGTGTCATGATAAGCGTGATCAGTAGATGGCGGTCAAACATAAGAGATACGTGTGGATTGCACTATGATGGCAATATGACTCACGTAAACAACACCCATTGAAAATAATATCGATCTCGGGATCGTACCCTGGACTACTCAGGGCCTTCGTATTGTGAGGCACATGCCTCACAATACGATTTAAAAATGTATTACCTTTTCAAAAGTATGTCACATTTGCCAATGAAAGGCGGACCCTGGGGCATGGGTGGTTATCATACCCATTTACCGTATTTTCCGGACTATAAGGGGCACTTAAAATGTTTTTTTTTCTCCTCAAAACTCGACTGTGCGCCTTATAACTGTAGGGAACAATTCTGGTTTTGCTTACCAACGTCAAAGCTATTTTATTTGGTACATGGTGTCATGATAAGCGTGATCAGTAGATGGCGGTCAAACATAAGAGATACGTGTGGATTGCACTATGATGGCAATATGACTCACGTAAACAACACCCATTGAAAATAAT
>NC_084617.1:9624097-9821597 GCF_033978795.1 Nerophis ophidion | reverse complement strand
GGTACGTCGGAGCAAAGTCCTGCAAGATACAGAGTCCTCCAGTTGCTTTTGATGCTGCCTCAACGGGCATGTTCACATTCATACAGAACGCAGGAACACCAACACCGCAATCATTCATCATTGCTCGAAGGAAGCGGTGACAATGTGCTTTTGTCTATTCTTCCACCATTGTCATCTTTTGTTGAATTCATGGCGCCTTAAAATGTGTCACCACGCTATTCACACATTCATAACGGAGCAGTCGTCCTCCTGCCTACACTGGGAACACAATGCATAACATTCCAAACCGTCCTGAGGTGACCTGAACTGGACTAGACTGTCGTGATTCGTGGCTACTTTTGGACGTCGGGGAACAAAATCAACATCCGGAAGTTTTACATACAAACCCCGTTTCCATATGAGTTGGGAAATTGTGTTCGATGTAAATATAAACGGAATACAATGATTTGCAAATCATTTTCAACCCATATTCAGTTGAATATGCTACAAAAACAACATATTTGATGTTCAAACTCAAACTTTTTTTTTTTGGGCAAATAATAGTTAACTTATCATTTCATGGCTGCAACATGTGCCAAAGTAGTTGGGAAAGGGCATGTTCACCACTGTGTTACATCACCTTTACTTTTAACAACACTCAATAAACTTTTGGGAACTGAGGAAACTATTTGTTGAAGCTTTGAAAGTGGAATCCTTTCGCATTCTTGTTTTATGTAGAGCCCAGTAAGGACCAGATGAGTAGCCTGTTCTAAAAATAGCTCAAATAGCAGCACTTACCAGTGAGCTGCCTCTATTTTTTTAAATTGTATTTATTTACTAGCAAGTTGGTCTCGCTTTGCTCAACATTTTTAATTCTAAGAGAGACAAAACTCAAATAGAATTTGAAAATCCAAGAAAATATTTTAAAGACTTGGTCTTCACTTGTTTGAATGAATTCATTTATTTTCTTACTTTGCTTCTTATAACTTTCAGAAAGACAATTTTAGACAAAAAAATACAACCTAAAAAACGATTTTAGGATTTTTAAACATATACACCTTTTAAATTCCTTCCTCTTCTTTCCTGACAATTTAAATCAATGTTGAAGTATTTCTTTTATTATTATTATTGTAAAGAATAATAAATACATTTTAATGTAATTCTTCATTTTAGCTTCTGTTTTTTCAACAAAGAATATTCGTGAAATATTTCTTCAAACTTGTGATTAAAATTCAAAAAAATTATTCGGGCACATATAGAAAATCTGTAGAATCAAATTTGAATCTTATTTCAAAGTGGATTTTAACCTATTAAAAACATGTCATCAAAATTCTAAAAGTAATCTAAATCAGGAAAAATTATTAATGATGTTCCATAAATTCTTTTAATTTTTTCAAAAAGATTTGAATTAGCTATTTTTCCTCTTCATTTTTTTCGTTTGAATTTAAAAGAGTCGAAGTGGAAGATAAACTATGTTACGAAATAAAATTTTAATTTTTTTTCGCGTTTTCTCCTCTTTTAAACCGTTCAATTAAGTGTTTTTTTCAACATCTTTTCTCTACAAAAAACCTTCCGTAAAAAGAAAAAAAATGTACGACGGAATATGTATATGTAGATTTATTTATTAAAAGGTAAATTGAGCAAATTGGCTATTTCTGGAAATGTATTTAAGTGTGTATCAAACTGGTAGCCCTTTGCATTAATCAGTACCCAAGAAGTAGCTCTTGGTTTCAAAAAGGTTGGTGACCCCTGCGATAAAGGTATACACCTACTCAGTGGGTTAGAGTGTCCGCCCGGAGATCGGTAGGTTGTGAGTTCAAAACCCGGCCGAGTCATACCAAAGACTATAAAAATGGGACCCATTACCTCCCTGCTTGGCACTCAGCATCCAGGGTTGGAATTGGGGGTACTTTACTTTACTTTATACACATTTATTTATATAGTCGAGGTTACTGCGGTTTATCCGTTATACAGTGCTCAATACTGGGGTAGAGCGGAATATACGTTAGGTCAGAAAAAAAACAGACTATTTCATCCCAACAAGCCTGTTTCGCGGGTTTACCTATCAAAACAGGCTTGTCGGGATGAAATAGTCAGTTTTTTCCTGACCTAACGTATGTTCTGAGGCTATGTCATCCCGACAAGCCTGTTTCGATAGGGAAACCCGCGAAACAGGCTTGTCGGGATAACATAGCCTCTGTTTGTTTTTTCCTAACCTATTGTACATATATTCATTCATACACACCGGCCCCCAGGCACATTTTTTTCTCTCAAGAACCAAGCTCGCATACTGTACAGCATATTTTTACAGGTATATATATATATATACACACATTCACTTATATAGTCGAGGTTACTGTGGTTTATCCGATATACAGTGCTCAATACTGGGGTAGAGCGGAATATACGTTAGGTCGGGAAAAAAACAGACTATTTCATCCCGACAAGCCTGTTTTAATAGGTAAACCCGCGAAACAGGCTTGTTGGGATGAAATAGTCTGTTTTTTTCCGACCTATTTCATCCCAACAAGCCTGTTTCGCGGGTTTACCTATTAAAACAGGCTTGTCGGGATGAAATAGTCTGTTTTTTCCTGACCTAACCTATATTCTGAGGCTATGTAATCCCGACAAGCCTGTTTCGATAGGGATACCCGCGAAACAGGCTTGTCGGGATAACATAGCCTCTGTTTGTTTTTTCCTAACCTATTGTACATATATTTATTCATACACACCGGCCCCCAGGCACATTTTTTTCTCTCGAGAACCAAGCTCACATACTGTACAGCATATTTTTACAGGTATATATATATATATATATATATATATATATATATATATATATATATATATATATATACACACACACACATTCACTTATATAGTCGAGGTTACTGTGGTTTATCCGTTATACAGTGCTCAATACTGGGGTAGAGCGGAATATACGTTAGGTCGGAAAAAAAACAGACTATTTCATCCCAACAAGCCTGTTTCGCGGGTTTACCTATCAAAACAGGCTTGTCGGGATGAAATAGTCTGTTTTTTCCTGACCTAACGTATGTTCTGAGGCTATGTCATCCCGACAAGCCTGTTTCGATAGGGAAACCGGCGAAACAGGCTTGTCGGGATAACATAGCCTCTGTTTGTTTTTTCCTAACCTATTGTACATATATTTATTCATACACACCGGCCCCCAGGCACATTTTTTTCTCTCGAGAACCAAGCTTTGCATACTGTACAGCATATTTTTACAGGTATATAAATATATACACATTCACTTATATAGTCGATGTTACTGTGGTTTATCCGTTATACAGTGCTCAATACCGGGGTAGAACGGAATATATGTTAGGACAGGAAAAAAACTGATCCCGACAAGCCTGTTTCGAAAGGGAAACCAGCGAAACAGGCTTGTCGGGATGAAATAGCCTCTGTGTGTTTCTTTCCTGACCTAACTAACGTACAAATATTTATTTATATATTATTTATACACACCGGCCCCCCAGGCACATTTTTTTTCTCTCAGGACCCAAGCACACATACTGTACAGCCAGCATATTTTTACAGGTATATACATATATTTATTTATATAGTCAAGGTTTTTGTGGTTTATCCGTTATAAAGTGCTCAATATCGGGGTAGAGCGGAATATACGTTAGGTCAGGAAAAAACACACAGAGGCCATTTCATCCTGACAAGCCTGTTTCGTAGGTTTCCCTAGCAGGGAAACCTGCGAAACAGGCTTGTCGGGATGAAATAGCCTTTTAGTGTTTTTTTCTGACCTAACGTATATATATTTATTCATATACTATTTATAAAAAATGTTCTCTCAATGTGGCCCCCCGAGTCAAAATAATTACCCAACCCACTGGACCCAAGCACACATACTGTACAGCATATTTTTACAGGTATATACATATATTTATTTATATAGTCGCGGTTACTGTGGTTTATCCGTTATACAGTGCTCAATACCGGGGTAGAGCGGAAAATATGTTAGGACAGGGAAAAAAAGAGATCGACTAGTTCATCCCGACAAGCCTGTTTCGATAGGAAAACCTGCAAAACAGGCTTGTCGGGATGGAATAGCCTCTGTGTGTTTTTTCTTGACCTATTGTACATATATTTATTTATTTTATTATTTATACACACCGGCCCCCAAGCACATTTTTTTCTCTCAGGACCCAAGCACACATACTGTAACGCAGGGGTACCCACACTTTTTCTGCAGGGGAGCTACTTTTCAATTGACCAACTCGAGGGGATCTACCTCATTTATATATATCGTTTATATTTATTTATTTATGAAAGAGACATTTTTGTAAACAAGTTAAATGTGTTTAATGATAATACAAGCATGTGTAACACATATAGATGTCTTTCTTTCACAAAGACAAGAATATAAGTTGGTGTATTACCTGATTCTGATGACTTGCATTGATTGGAATCAGACAGTAATGATGATAACGCCCACATTTTCAAATGGAGGAGAAAAAAAGTTGTCCTTTCTGTACGATACCACATGACAGTGGTTGGTTTTTGGCATCTAATTCATCCAGCTTCCATACACTTTCATACAAATTCCGTAGCTTGCTTGATTGACATTCACGGCACCCGAGGGTCTTGTGAGATGACGCTGGCTGCTGCCAGTTCATTATTATGAAAAAATGACAGAGAGGAAGGCGAGAAACACTTTTTATTTCAACAGACTTTCGCGCCGTCCCTTCCGTCAAAACTCTAAAGGCCGACTGCACATTTCCTATCTTCACAATAAAAGCCCTGCTTCATGCTGCCTGCGCAAACAAAATAAGAGTCTCGGAAAGCTGGCGTGCACAAGTGATGTGCACGCCAGCTTTCTGAGGGATCGCTTGTGCACGCCAGTTTTCCGAGACTCTGTATTTAGTTAGCGCAGGCAGCATGAAGCAGGGCTTTTATCGTGAAGATAGGAAATGTGCAGTCGGCCTTTAGAGTTTTGACGGAAGGTACGGCGCGAGAGTCTGTTGAAATAAAAAGTGTTTCTCGCCTTCCTCTCGGTCATATTTTCATAATAATGATCTTGCAGCAGCCAGCGTCATCTCACAAGACCCTCCGGTACCGTGAATGTCATTTAAGTGACGTCTTGGTGAAGATTGATGATCACTAATTTTTAGGTCTATTTTTTTTAAAAGCCTGGCCGGAGATCGACTGACACACCCCCCGCGGTCGACTGGTAGCTCGCGATCGACGTAATGGGCACCCCTGCTGTACAGCATATTTTTACAGGTATATACATATATTTATGAGGTTTTTGTGTTTTATCTGTTATACAGTGCTCAATACCGGGGGTAGAGCGGAATATACGTTGATAAGGAAAAAAATTGATCCCGACAAGCCTTTTTCGAGAGGGAAACCCACGAAACAGGCTTGTCGGGATGAAATAGCTTCTGTGTTTTTTCCTGCCCTAACTAACGTACATATATTTATTTATATATTATATATACACACCGGCCCCCAGGCACATTTTTTTCCTCTCAATACCTGCCAAGGTCTGCTATTGGGTAACATTTGTTAGGAAATCTCTCTCCAACGAACCAAAAAATGACTTGAATATTCCCCAGACCCGGAGACCGAGATCGATGCGGCATAAGTGGATCAAACTGACAGCTCTGGCGACAAAATCTTTCACAGGGACGGACGCCAAAGTTTGCACCTGTGGATAACACGGCTAATCTGCAACCCACTGGGCCAAGACCTGAGTGGGGGGAAGAAAATCCAGTCAGTCTATTCCCAAAAGCTCCCCTCAGGGCCGTGTCGTCAAGGCACATGACAGCTCGGCCATTGATCGGCGCAGAAAATCCTTTGGAAGCGTGAGCCGCCGCCAGCACTTCACAAACAGACAACACATCCTCCCTCGTAGTCGAGCTCTGGTGACTAAAACCGGGGCCGAGTGGGAAGAAAAACACTATCAACACGCTATAAATAACTCGGAGGCACCATCAAAGCCGGCCCGGTGATTAATTCACAACTAATTGGCGTGCAGAGATGAGTCTAAAGCGGAGCCGCCACCTTCCCCACGCTGCGTTTTCTGAGGAAAGTTGCACGAGGAGGATATTTTTAGGCACGGCGAGATCTCAGACGTGTGCACATATGTCGCAAACCCACCAGCATCCTCTGCTCGTGCAGCCGACGCCACGCTTGTAACCTCAATTCCTGAAAAAACCACAAACATTGCCTTATTGATGTAAACAAAAAAGGAAAAAAATGGATAAGAAACGTCACCAATTTTCCACAGGTAACTTGTTGATGCATCACGAGCACCCACGTGAGATTGGTGGGGATTCCATCCATCCATCCATCTTTTTCTGCTTAATCGAGGTCAGGTCGCGGGGGCAGCAGCCTAAGCAGGGAAGCCCAGACGCTCCTCTCCCCAGCCACTTCGTCCAGCTCTTCCAGGGAGAATCCCAAGGCGTTCCCAGGCCATAGTCTACCCAACATGTCCTGGGTCTCCCTCCTACTGGTCAGACATGCCCGAAACACCTCCCCAGGTAGGCGTTCGGGTGGCATCCTGACCAGATGCCTGAACCACCTCATCTGGCTCCTCTCGATCTTTAAAATGATTTTTGAGAAATCAATCTTACTGTTAATTTTGTGACGGGTTTAGCCCGATTTACGTCATTAAAAGTCCTAAATCATTTAGTCTATAATTAACAAAGCCTACCCAAGATTTAATTGTGCCTGATAATGAACTACTGACAATAATTTTGACTTTGAACACTCTGCACAAGAGCGGATGAAGGGCATACCGTATTTCCTTAAATTGCCGCAGGCTGAAATAAAGCATGTTCCAGTCCTAAATACCCAGTGTATTATTTAAACAATAACACTTCATGGTGGCAGAGGTGGGATAAAGAGATCACCCACGGAGCAGAACGGGAGGGGGAGTTGTCCGAGGATAATTCTGTCCTCGCCGGGACGTGAGGAGCCGAGCTAACTGAGAGCGGTTTTCTAACCTGGACTTTCAATCGAAGCAGGAGGTAATAAAGGAAGATCTCCATCAAGACAGAGAGACTTTTAAAACTGAAGAAAGATAAGGAAGACTTCTATAAACAAGTTATCGATGCTTTTGATCAGACGGAGCTGGCATGGACTTCATTTATAAGTAAAGGTAAGACCATAATAAAGTTTTTTTTTTATTAAATGTGCTTTTCATGATGGTATCCTTAGATCACACTCATATTTTTACTGCATGCCTTTGATAAGTGCCAGTGTGAGAAGAGGTTTTAAAAAAATTAGCGCATGCTTACGTTTACCGAATGCCTTTGGTAAGCGCTGGTGTGAGAAGAGGTTTTAAATTCATTAGTGCCCCGGCGGCAATTCAAGGAAATACGGTACTTTGGCAACAGCCATACATGTCACTCTAAGAGTGACACTATGAACCTGTGCCAGTTATGTGTTTGTGATCATGTTCCGTTTAGTGATGTTCTGTTTTCTTTTTGCCTCCATTAGTACCTGTTTTGGCGCACCCTGGTTTGTTTTAGTTTCCATGACTACCAATCAGTTCACCGGTCCTCACGACGCACGCACCTGATTCATTTGAACTTGTTTTCAAGCACCGCAGCACTATTTAAGCCTGCTGTTGCCAGGCAGTCAGCCTGGCGACATCATCCTCTATCACCTTCTACTCACCCTCGACACACCCTTGTTATCCATGCCGATGATCCATGTTCCTTCCTCGTTCCAAGTTTTTCGTTATTCATGCCATTGTGCAAGCTTTGTTTTATGTCCATAGTTTTGCCTTAGTGCAAGTTTTTGTTTTCATAGCCAAGTTTTGAACCTCCTCTGAGAGCGCCTTTTGTTTGTTCCTGTTTATAGTAAAATTTAAATATTTCATTACCTTCACGTCATGTCCGGTCCAATCGCTTTGCACCACGGGAAAACAAACCGCACCATAGTCCACCTAATGACAGTCATATAGTGAACCCACACTAAACAACAACGGCAAACTCATTGTTAGGAGAATATTTGAACCGCAATACAACATAAACACTACAGAACAAATTCCTAGAATTCCCTGCAGCACCAACTCTTCCGGGACACGACAATGTAAACAAACGCCATTGGCGGACTCCTGAATTTCAATGCCCCTTCCGAAAATCTCCTGGGGCAACCATTCTCCCGAATTTCTCCCAATTTCCACCCGGACACCAATATTGGGGGCGTGGCTTAAAGGCACAGCCTTTAGGGTCCTCTCTCCCCTGAAAAGGAGACTATTATATGAATCATATTTTATACAGCGCTTTTTTTTTCTAGTGACTCAAAGCGCTTTACATAGTGAAACCCAATATCTAAGTTACATTCAAACCAGTATGGGTGGCACTGGGAGCAAGTGGGTAAAGTGTCTTGCCCAAGGACACAACGGCAATGACTAGGATGGCGGAAGCGGGATTCGAACCTGCAACCCTCAAGTTGCTGGCACGGCCGCTCTACCAACCGAGCTAAACTCTGTTACCCATAAAGCTCGTTAATACACGGACACACAACATCGGGATTCCCATCATGCATTGCTTCAAAACCACGGCAAGTAGTTAATGTCCAAAAACATAAGAGACGGAGCAGAAGAACGAAGAAGAGACATGGTGATGACGAGTAACAAGAAGAAGTGCGCTTGCAAGTGCCAAAATGATTGGAAAAAAATTATTATATATACTATATATATATAATATATATATAGTATATATATATTATAGTATATATATATATACTATATATATATAATATATATATAGTATATATATATTATATATATACTATATTATATATAGATATATATTATATATATAGTATATATATATTATATATACCGTCCCTTATATATATTATAAGGGACGGCGTGGCGCATTGGGAGAGTGGCCGTGCGCAACCCGAGGGTCACTGGTTCAAATCCCACCTAGAACCAACCTCGTCACGTCCGTTGTGTCCTGAGCAAGACACTTCACCCTTGCTCCTGATGGGTGCTGGTTGGCGCCTTGCATGGCAGCTCCCTCCATCAGTGTGTGAATGTGTGTGTGAATGGGTAAATGTGGAAGTAGTGTTAAAGCGCTTTGAGTACCTTGAAGGTAGAAAAGCGCTATACAAGTACAACCCATTATTATTTATTTATTTATACACATACAGTATATATATATATATATATATATATATATATACACACATATATATATATACACACATATATATATATATGGGTTAGTGCGTCTGCCTCACAATACGAAGGTCCTGCAGTCCTGGGTTCAAATCCAGGCTCGGGATCTTTCTGTGTGGAGTTTGCATGTTCTCCCCGTGAATGCGTGGGTTCCCTCCGGGTACTCCGGCTTCCTCCCACCTCCAAAGACATGCACCTGGGGATAAGTTGATTGGCAACACTAAATTGGCCCTAGTGTGTGAATGTGAGTGTGAATGTTGTCTGTCTATCTGTGTTGGCCCTGCGATGAGGTGGCGACTTGTCCAGGGTGTACCCTGCCTTCCGCCCGATTGTAGCTGAGATAGGCGCCAGCGCCCCCCGCAACCCCGAAAGGGAATAAGCGGTAGAAAATGGATGGATGGATGGATATATACACACACACACACACATATATATATACACACACATATGTATATATACATATTCACATATATACACACATATTATATATACATACAAATATATACACACACTTTATATATATATATATATATATACACACATATACATATATGTACATATATACACATACATATATATATACACACATATATATACACATATATATATACATACATATATATGCATATATACATACATATATATACATATATACAGACATTTATATATATATACATACATTTATATATATATACATACATTTATATATATATACATACATACATACATACATATACACATACATACATACACACATATACACATACATACACACATATATACACATACATACATACACACACACATATACACATACATACATACACACACACATATACACATACATACACACATATACACATACATACACACATATATATATATATATATATATATATATATATATACACACATACACACATATATATATATATATATATATATATATATATATATATATATATATACATATGAAATACTTTAAAATATAAAGCAAGTATGCTTACACATAACATCCACTGTAATGATACCACATACAATAGCATATCTAGACGATACTACTATGATTAAATCGATGTATATTACATCACAAAATCTTTCATTTAAAAAAAATTCATATTAGGTTCATAAACGTATTAAATATATCCCTGGACACATGAGGACTTTGAATATGACCAATGTATGATCCTCTAACTACTTGGTATCAGATTGATACCCAAATGTGTGGTATCATCCAAAACTAATGTAAAGAATACGTGATTATAACATTTTAACAGAAGTGTAGATAGAACATGTTAAAAGAGAAAATAAGCAGATATTAACAGTAAATGAACAAGTAGATTAAAAATGAATTTTCTAACACTTGTCCTTAATAATTTTGATGAAATATGTTACTGCATATGTCAGCAGCTAAATTAGAAGCCTTTGTTTGTTTACTTACTACTAAAAGACAAGTTATCTTGTATGTTCACAATTTTATTTAAGGACACAATTGCAATAAGAAACATATATTTTATAAACCCCTAAGATTTTTTTTTTAAATAAAGCCAATAATGACGTTTTTTTGTGGAGAAAAGTACCCAAATACCATACCAAAATAATGGTATCGGGACAACACTAATACACACACACACACCGAGCACCCACTGGCAAAAAAATGTTTTGTTTCTGCGTCAACATTTCCCGCAGAACAGTTACGGTATTAACAAAACACTAAATTCCATCCAATCAAGCACAAACACACATGACATGTATCACAATGTGAAAGAAACATCAGTTTAGGTGATGAACAGTGAATGAACTTATGAGTTATTTTGGCAGATAATGTGTTTTTTTGCATGATTATCCCAAAAGGGACAAACGGTAAAAAATAAAAAATAAAAATAAAAAATGGATGGACGTCCTTTGAACTTTATCCGCCAATTTAAGATGCGGTATCAACAGGTGGCAGTAATCAAAGTAATATCCCGCAGTGCAATCCACTTCCACGAAAAACATTTAAAAAAAACTTGCATTGTTTTGATTAATTGCAACAATAAATTAGCTGGGCTTACCTCACCTGTGTCCGCTCGTCAAAAAAAGGCTCCTAGTTGTTGTTTTTTAGGTGGGAGCTCCGTGTCAACACGACGACAGAGGCTTCGAGTGAGCGATCAACTTGGAGGGAAAGATTTGAAGGTTTGTTTTGTTTTTTTGGTTCCAGCAACAGATGAGAGAGAAAAGCACATTTTTGTGTGTGTGGACGCGTGGAAAAGCGCTTTGGCGAGCTCACGTTGGCCACCGATGAGCTGCCAAATATGGGCATAAGGAAGTGGAGGGGTAGTTCAGGGTCCGCGGAGAGTGTGGGCAATATCAAAGACCCCGATGTAGCTTTATAGCAGGGGTCGGCCACCTAAAATGTTGAAAGAGCCATATTGGACCAAAAATACAAAAACAAATCTGTCTGGAGCCGCAAAAAATAAAAGCCATATTACATACAGATAGTGTGTCATGAGATATAAATTGAATTAAGAGGACTTAAAGGAAACTACAGTTGTGATCACAATTATTCAACCCCCACACAATTTTGGTGTTTTAGCAAGTTGGACTTTTTGTTTATAGTCATATCAAATAAAGATGCATTAAATAGACAAATGCAACTTCAATTACAACATTATATTTTGTAACATACCAAACAGAGTACTCTGGAATGCCCTCCCGGTAACAGTTCGAGATGTTACCTCAGTAGAAGCATTTAAATCTCACCTTAAAACTCATCTGTATACTCTAGCCTTTAAATAGACCTCCTTTTTAGACCAGTTGATCTGCCGCTTCTTTTCTTTCTCCTATGTCCCCCCCTCCCTTGTGGAGGGGGTCCGGTCCGATGACCATGGATGAAGTACTGGCTGTCCAGAGTCGAGACCCAGGATGGACCGCTCGTCGGGACCCAGGATGGACCGCTTGCCTGTATCGATTCGGGACACCTCTACACTGCTGATCCGCCTCCGCTTGAGATGGTCTCCTATGGACGGGACTCTCGCTGCTGTCTTGGATCCGCTTTGGACTGAACTCTCGCGGCTGTGTTGGAGCCACTATGGATTGAACTTTCACAGTATCATGTTAGACCCGCTCGACATCCATTGCTTTCGGTCCCCTAGAGGAGGGGGGGGGGGTTTGCCCACATCTGAGGTCCTCTCCAAGGTTTCTCATAGTCAGCATTGTCACTGGCGTCCCACTGGATGTGAATTCTCCCTGCACACTGGGTGTGAGTTTTCCTTGCCCTTTTGTGGGTTCTTCCGAGGGTGTTGTAGTCGTAATGATTTGTGCAGTCCTTTGAGACATTTGTGATTTGGGGCTATATAAATAAACATTGATTGATTGATTGATGAGATGTGATTAGAACCATAACGAGCAACAATTAAACTGATTGAAAAAGACTGTGACGCTCAGCTTCTTGTAGATCAGGGGTCGGGAACCTTTTTGGCTGAGAGAGCCAAGAAGCCACATATTTTAAAATGTATTTCCCTAAGAGCCATATAAAAAAATTTTTAACACCGAACACAACTAAACGTGTGCATTTTTAAGTAAGACCAACATTTCCAGAGTATAATAGGTCTCTTATTCTTTGTAATAACATTGTTATTCTGAAGCTAACTGTGGAGGGGGCGTGGCCTGTGAGCCTGCAGCAAAGCAGGATGTTGCCAGGACCGGCCTCGAAATCAGCGACAGGTGCGTAGACGGCCCACCTGGGCCTTGTTATCTAATCACTTGTCGCTCTGTTATAAGCAGCAGCTAGGAGGAGAGAAAGGGTTGGGGCTGGAGCCAGAGCGCGAGTGAGGACGAAGGAGAAAAAAGACAATTGCTGGAAAGCAACTGAGAGAAAAATAAAATAAAACAATATTGTAACCCTAAAACAGGCTCTTGATGATCTGAAGAACCCCTAGGAGGGCAAGCCCCACACTAACCAATAATAAATAAATTACTTCTTACCATTAATGCAACTTCTTGAACATAAAGCATGAGAATGTTTTATACTTTGAACATTATTTTTAACACTGATTACAAGTGGAATTATTCATTACTTATCGTGTTAAGCAATGTCAGCTCAGATTTATCCGAGAGCCAGATGCAGCCATCAAAAGAGCCACATCTGGCTTTAGAGCCATAGGTTCCCTACCCCTGTTGTAGATGGTCGATGGTGTATTTGCAACATGGTGAAGTCCAGGGAGTGGTCAAAGAAGTCAAGAGAGGAGGTAATTTCTCTTCATAAGAAAGGATATGGATATGAGAAAATAGCAAAGACATTACACATTCCAAGAGACACAGTTGGGAGCATAATTCGCAAGTTTAAAGCTAAAGGCACAGTGGAAACACTACCTGGGCGTGGTAGAAAGACGATGCTGTCCGGTATTTGAAGCATACAGTGGTGAAAACCCCCCGGGTAACAGCTGAAGAACTACAACAGGACATTGCAGAGGGGGGAACGCAGGTTTCATCCCAGACAATAAGGCGCAGACTATGAAATGAAGGCCTCCATGCCAGAACTCCCAGGCGCACCCAACTTCTGACTACCAGGCACAAGTAAAATAGACTCCAGTATGCCAAAAATCATCTGGACAAACCCCAAAGGTTTTGGGAAACTGTTCTATGGAGTGATGAGACAAAACTGGAA
This sequence comes from Nerophis ophidion, assembly GCF_033978795.1. NCBI lineage: Eukaryota > Metazoa > Chordata > Actinopteri > Syngnathiformes > Syngnathidae > Nerophis > Nerophis ophidion. The sequence continues at coordinate 9,807,792 of NC_084617.1, read as the reverse complement.
CTCTTTGAGCCTATGAACCAACGTTATGTCTGGAGGAGAAAAAAATGAAGCTTACAAAGAGAAGAACACCTGGCCTACTGTTAAGCATGGTGGGGGGGTCAATCATGCTCTGGGGCTGTTGCTCTGCCTCAGGTACCGGGAATCTCCAGGCATTATGAATTCTATTTCCTAGCAGGATATATTAGCTGCAAATGTCATGAAGTCAGTGACGGAGCTGAGGCTTGGGAGACGTTGGACCTTCCAACAGGACAAGGATCCCAAGCATACCTCCAAATCAACATCAGAGTGGTTGCAGAAGAAGGGCTGGAAGACTCTGGAGTGGCCTTCACAGTCTCCAGACCTAAATCCTATAGAAAAGCTGTGGTGGAACTTGAAGAAGGCAGTTGCTAGCACGAAAGCCCAAGAATATGAATGAACTGGAGGCCTTTGCCCAAGAGGAATGGGCTAAAATACCTGTAGATGCTTGCAAGAAGCTTATGTATCACCTTTGAAGGATGTCATTACTGCCAAAGGGTGTTCTACTAAGTACTAAAGATGCATGGAACTAGGGGGTTGAATCATTTGGTCAATGAGATATTAAGAAAAATGTCCTTTTTTGGTATTTTGTAAAATACAGTGTTGCAATTTAAGTTGCATTTGTCTATTTGACACATCTTTATTTGATATGACTATAAACAAAATACGGAAAAAATGTCCAACTTGCCAAAACAGCAAAATTGTGTGGGGGTTGAATAATTTGGATCACAACTGTAAATGAGCTCAAATATAGCTAGAAATGAGGCATAATGATGCAATGTGTACATACAGCTAGCCTAAATAGCATGTTAGCATCGATTAGCTTGCAGTCATGCAGTGACCAAACATGTCTGATTAGCACACTCCACATAAGTCAATAACATCAACAAAACTCACCTTTGTGCATTCATGCCATGCACAACGTTAAAAGTTTTGTGGACAAAATGAGACAGAAAAAAAAAATCTTAGAAAGTCAGAGAAACTAGGGGTGCCCACACTTTTTCTGCAGGCGAGTTACTTTTCAATTGACCAACTCGAGGGGGATCTACCTCATTTATATATATCATTTATATTTATGCATTTATGAAAGAGACATTTTTGTAAACAAGTTAAATGTGTTTAATGATAATACAAGCATGTGTAACACATATAGATGTCTTTCTCTCACGAAGACAAGAATATAAGTTGGTGTATTACCTGATTCTGATGACTTGCATTGATTGGAATCAGACAGTAATGATGATAACGCCCACATTTTCAAATGGAGGAGAAAAAAAGTTGTCCTTTCTGTACAATACCACATGAAAGTGGTTGGTTTTTGGCATCTAATTCATCCAGCTTCCATACACTTTACAAGAAAAACATTGGCGGCAAATTCCGTAGCTTGCTTGATTGACATTCATGGCACCCGAGGGTCTTGTGAGATGACGCTGGCTGCTGCCAGTTCATTATTATGAAAAAATGACAGAGAGGAAGGCGAGAAACACGTTTTATTTCAACAGACTTTCGCGCCGTCCCTTCCGTCAAAACTCTAAAGGCCGACTGCACATTTCCTATCTTCACAATAAAAGCCCTGCTTCATGCTGCCTGCGCTAACAAAATAAGAGTGATGTGCACGCCAGCTTTCTGAGGGACCGCTTGTGCACGCCAGTTTTCCAAGACTCTGTATTTAGTTAGCGCAGGCAGCATGAAGCTGGGCTTTTATTGTGAAGATAGGAAATGTGCAGTCGGCCTTTAGAGTTTTGACGGAAGGTACGGCGCGAGAGTCTGTTGAAATAAAAAGTGTTTCTCGCCTTCCTCTCGGTCATATTTTCATAATAATGATCTTGCAGCAGCCAGCGTCATCTCACAAGACCCTCCGGTACCGTGAATGTCATTTAAGTGACGTCTTGGTGAAGATTGATGATCACTAATTTTTAGGTCTATTTTTTTTAAAAGCCTGGCTGGAGATCGACTGACACACCCCCCGCGGTCGACTGGTAGCTCGCGATCGACGTAATGGGCACCCCTGATGTAAACAAACTAGGGTGAGTTCAAGGAGCGTCAAAATTAGTAGGACAAAACAGCGCTCGCGAAATACTCGAATCAGTGAAGCATGTTTAATACAAACAGTGTGCTTTATAACAATTAGGGAGATTTGTGTCATGTTTGTCGTCCAACAACAACCATATTAGGGGACGGCGTGGCGAAAATGGTAGAGTGGCTGTGCCAGCAATCTGAGGGTTACTGGTTCAATCCCCACCTTCTACCATCCTAGTCACGTTTGTTGTGTCCTTGGGCAAGATACTTCACCCTTGCTCCTGATGGGACCTGGTTAGCGCCTTGCATGGCAGCTCCCGCCGTCAGTGTGTGAATGGGCGAATGTGGAAATTCTGTCAAAAGCGCTTTGGGCTCCTTAAAAAGGGGAAGAAAAGCGCTATACAAGTACGACAACCCATATTAAAACAAAAAATATGTATTTTTTTCCACCCTCATCTTTTTCCATTTTTCATATATTTCTGAAAAAGCTCCAGAGAGCCACTAGGGCGGCGCTAAAGAGTCGCATGATCCGGAGCTGCGGGTTGCCGACCCCTGGTTTATAGGAACAGATGGTCTTGTTTTAAAATTGACATATTGGGTTGTTAGTGTATTTTTTTTTTTCTCATTCCAAAATATTGGTGGTTTTGCTGTGGGACCAGTTTTGCTTCTTTACCAAACTGATCCCATTTATAGGTCTAAAAAAGTTAAAGTACTAATGAGTGTCACTCACATCCTTTGCATTCACCCTTGATCACCCCCACCTGGGAGGTGAGGGGAGCAGTGAGCAGCATTGCCATGAATTGATTAATGTGGACCCCGACTTAAACAAGTTGAAAAGCAACAGAGCTGCCAGTTTTGTTTAGTTTTTTTGCTGTAAAATCTTGTTTCAATATTTTTTTTGTTTGTTTTTTAATGTTTTAGTGGGAAAAAAAACAGTACCAAAGGTTGATTTTACGGTAAAATAACAAAAACAAAACTCAGTGGGCGGAATTTAACGTAAAATCTATTGTCAGTTTTACAGTCTCCAATTTGATTGACAATTTGTTTTGAAATCATAAGTCAAGCAGCGTCATGTCTTGTGATTATGTTTTGTTCGGTTATGTTAGTTTTTTGTTTTTGACTCCATTCCTTCCTGTTTTCTCACTCCCTTGTTTTGTTGCCTTGGTTACTTATTGTGTTCACCTGCCTCTGATTAGTGCTCGCCCGCTCACCTGCTTCCCGAGCACTAATCAGAGGCAGTATTTAAGCTTGTCATTTCTGTCAGGTTTAAACACTGATGACATCTATTAAACAAGACAAAAGGCAAGGAACCAAACAGAGACAGAATTCAATTTACACTCAGATCTGAGGAGAGACATGGCCACTGTACTCTCTGTACAGTCCTGCACCACGCTCCGATGAAAAAGGTTTACGTCTCTTTTATTTAGATATTTAATGTTTACGTAACAACACATGTCACAACAGAAATAGGGAGTATGTTAACAGTCATTGTTTTCGGTCACATTGAAGACAAAAGAAAAAGATGCCTCAGGCTTGGGCTCGTCCTGGATTCAGCTTCGGCAGGTGTTTGGGGACAATAGATAACCCCTCCCATCGCATTCCAACGTACACAACAAAATCTTCCAAGACTTTGCTTGGTGCAAAAAAGACAGCTCTCATCTGTTCACTTGAAACTCCGAGATCAGAAAGTTTTTTGATAATTTACATACAATTTTTCTAACAATTTCCAGTCAGTCCTTCTGGCTTCATTGTTCTTTTCATGCCCTGTCCATGCTAGTTTTTCATGCCTAAGTCCATGCTGCTCTTTTCAAGCCACAGTAAGTTTTGTTTGTTTTAAGTTCAGTTTACATTAAAGTGTTAGTTTTGTTTCCTTAGCCAAGTTGTGCCTCCGCTGTGAGTGCTTTTTATTTGTACCTTTTTTAGTTAAAATGAAATCATGTTTATACCTACACGCCATGTCCCAAGTAGTCCGTCTACTTTCCCAGGAGAACGACCCCGCAGCAAGCTGCTACCCCCCCCCAACTTGACAAGCAGATTGTGGAGAGGCGGAGCCGGCGGGCCGATGGCGGGGCAGGGCATGCTGGAGCCCTGCCCAAGATGGCAGCAAGGAGGCGGAGAATACGGCGGAGCGGAGAGCCGGGGCGGGCCGGGAGCAACGCCGCCGCAATTTAATTCAGGTACGTGGCTGGCTCACACACCGGGAAACGATTAACCTTTCTCCTTACGCTGCATAAAAAGGGAGAAGCAGGAGAGATCGGGGCAGAAGAGTTGGAGAATCTGAGTACCGAGATCGACCGAGAGCGACAGAGAGCGAGCCGAAGACAGCGACGACGTGCCTGGCTGAAAGAGCGAGCGAGCAGGAGAGAAGGAGCTGAAAAGCGACCCGATCGCAGACAAGCTTGTGTTATTGAAAGAATAAACAAGAGTCAAACCTGCTAAGCAATGTCCTTCCTGAGTGGTCCATGGAACCAGAGCAACGACGGCAAAGGTCGTCCACAAAAATGTTTAAGTACAGTATTTATCTTTATTTTAACAAAACATACTTTTGGAATACATGATATATTTAGATTTTGATCATTTTGAATTCCAAAATATATTTTTAATGTCAAAAGGAAAAGAACAAATCTATTTTTAGTAAGAAAATATTAAGCATTTTATTAACGCATATTATTTCCAGGGCCACAAAACATAATGTGGAGGGCCAGGTTTGACCTCCCTGGCCTTGAGTTTGACACCTGTGATGTAGCATATCATACCACATTTTATGTTGTTTAAGGCGGAACAAAATCAAAGATGTGAATGAAAGAACGGATTTTAGAATGTGGACTTGAAGGCATCATTTGACTGTTGCTGAGGGATGGCCCTGGGCTAACACATCCTCACACAAGACATCAAGTGCAGGTCTCAGTGTGTTTCACACACTTTGACTTCCTCCCGTCCCTTTTAGGTCGTCCGAACTTCCGCAATGTCACCAAATTCAGGCATGAAATACTTTTTTTTTTTTTTTTTCTGTCTGTCAGGGATCTAATTAGGACTCTAAAAATGGAAGTCTCTGTTCGGCCTTGAGGAGCCTGACATTTCCCCTCTGTGAAGCTCGCGAGGAATATGGTAATAGAACTTCATGTCATGTCGGATTTTCCCGTCATCCCGTTCAAGTCACTTAACATTTGGCTGCTAAACAGGAAATGACACTTCCTACGATCCTGATGATCTATTTCACGCAAGGCGATACGCAGCAGATGCATGCGTGTAAGGCCGTGGTTCTCAACTTTTTTTCCACCAAATACCACCTCAGAAAGCACCTGTACCACCATCATGACCAATATTGAAATACAGCAGCGTAGTAGACGTAAGTATTCATTTAAAATAAGCCTGAGGTTATATTCATCAAGTGACATAACACACAGTTTGAATATGGGAAAATAAAACACTGTACTTGAATTAATACATGCTTTATTTCAAACATTTGAATAGTATATTAAAACAGGGTTTGGCAATGCAAAATGTTGACCCCAAAATTAAAGAAATTAAATCTGTCTGGAGCCGTAAAAAATTAAGTATTCTATAAGTGTTATAATGAAGGCCACACATAATTTAAGTGTCTATATTAGCCTACTATCAAAATGACATTAAAAGTCTTATACAAGTGTTATAATGAAGGCAACACATGATGTGTCTATATTAGCTATATTAGCCTACTATCAAAATGACTTTAAAAGTCTTATATACGTGTTATAATGAAGGCAACACATACTGTAAGTGTCTATATTAGCTATATTGGCCTACTATCAAAACGACTTTAAAAGTCTTACATCATGTCTTGCTTTCATTATAACACTTATATAAGATTTTCAAAATCATTTTGATAGTAGGCTATTATAGCTAATATAGACACTTACATCATGTGTTGTCTTCATTATAACACTTATATAAGACTTTTAAAGTCATTATGATAGTAGGCTAATATAGTTAATATAGACACTTACATCATGTCTTGCGTTAATTATAACATGTATATAAGTGTCTATATCAACTATATTAGCCTACTATCAAAATGACTTTAAAAGTCTTACATAAGTGTTATAATGAAGGCAACACATGATGTAAGTTTCTATATTAGCCTACTATCAAAATGACTTTAAAAGTTTTATATAAGTGTTATAATGAAGGCAACACATACTGTAAGTGTCGATATTAGCTATATTAGCCTACTATCAAAACGACTTTAAAAGTCTTACATCATGTCTTGCTTTCATTATAACACTTATATAAGATTTTCAAAGTCATTTTGATAGTAGGCTATTATAGCTAATATAGACACTTACATCATGTCTTGCCTTAATTATAACATGTATATAAGTGTCTATATTAACTATATTAGCCTACTATCAAAATGACTTTAAAAGTCTTACATAAGTGTTATAATGAAGGCAACACATGATGTAAGTGTCTATATTAGCCTGCTATTAAAAAGACTTTAAAAGTTTCATATAAGTGTTATAAAGAAGGCAACACATACTGTAAGTGTCGATATTAGCTCTATTAGCCTACTATCAAAACGACTTTAAAAGTCTTACATCATGTCTTGCCTTCATTATAACATGTATATAAGTGTCTATATCAACTATATTAGCCTACTATCAAATTTACTTTAAAAGTCTTACATAAGTGTTATAATGAAGGCAACGCATGATGTAAGTTTCTATATTAGCCTACTATCAAAAATGACTTTAAAAGTTTTATATAAGTGTTATAATGAAGGCAACACATACTGTAAGTGTCGATATTAGCTCTATTAGCCTACTATCAAAACGACTTTAAAAGTCTTACATCATGTCTTGCTTTCATTATAACACTTATATAAGATTTTCAAAGTCATTTTGATAGTAGGCTATTATAGCTAATATAGACACTCACATCATGTGTTGTCTTCATTATAACAATTATATAAGATTTTCAAAGTCATTTTGATAGTAGGCTAATATAGTTAATATAGACACTTACATCATGTCTTGCCTTAATTATAACATGTATATAAGTGTCTATATCAACTATATTAGCCTACTATCAAAATGACTTTAAAAGTCTTACATAAGTGTTATAATGAAGGCAACACATGATGAAAGTTTCTATATTAGCCTACTATCAAAATGACTTTAAAAGTTTTATATAAGTGTTATAATGAAGGCAACACATACTGTAAGTGTCGATATTAGCTATATTGGCCTACTATCAAAACGACTTTAAAAGTCTTACATCATGTCTTGCTTTCATTATAACACTTATATAAGATTTTCAAAGTCATTTTGATAGTAGGCTATTATAGCTGATATAGACTCTTACATCATGTCTTGCCTTTATTATACCATGTATATAAGTGTCTATATTAACTATATTAGCCTACCATCAAATTTACTTTAAAAGTCTTACATAAGTGTTATAATGAAGGCAACGCATGATGTAAGTTTCTATATTAGCCTACTATCAAAAATGACTTTAAAAGTTTTATATAAGTGTTATAATGAAGGCAACACATACTGTAAGTGTCGATATTAGCTCTATTAGCCTACTATCAAAACGACTTTAAAAGTCTTACATCATGTCTTGCTTTCATTATAACACTTATATAAGATTTTCAAAGTCATTTTGATAGTAGGCTATTATAGCTAATATAGACACTTACATCATGTGTTGTCTTCATTATAACACTTATATAAGATTTTTAAAGTCATTTTGATAGTAGGCTAATATAGTTAATATAGACACTTACATCATTTGTTGTCTTCATTATAACACTTTTATAAGATTTTTAAAGTCATTTTGATAGTAGGCTAATATAGTTAATATAGACACTTACATCATGTCTTGCCTTAATTATAACATGTATATAAGTGTCTATATTAACTATATTAGCCTACTATCAAATTGACTTTAAAAGTCTTACATAAGTGTTATAATGAAGGCAACACATGATGTAAGTGTCTATATTAGCTATATTAGCCTACTATCCAAATGACTTTAAAAGTCTTGTATAAGTGTTGTATATATATATATATATATATATATATATATATATATATATATATATATATATATATATATATATATATATATATATAACACTTATACAAGACTTTTAAAGTCATTTGGATAGTAGGCTAATATAGCTAATATATATATATATATATATATATATATATATATATATATATATATAAATCAGTATACTGTACAGTCCAACAGTTTGGACACACGTTCTCATTTCAATGCGTTTTCTGACTATTTACCTTGTAGATTGTCACTGAAAGCATCAAAACTATGAAACCTGCGTAGTAAAAAACATTTCAGGTGACTACCACTTGAACCTCATCAAGAGAATGCCAAGAGTGTGCAAAACAGTAATCAGCGCAACAGGTGGCTATTTTAAAGAAACTAAATACAAAACATGTTTTCAGTTATTTCACTTTTTTTTGCTAAGTACATAACTCCAAATGTGTTCATTCCTAGTTTTGATGCCTTCAGTGACAATCTACAATGTAAATAGTCATGCAAATAAAGAAAACACATTGAATGGAGGAGGTGTGTCCAAACTTTTAGCCTGTACTGTAAGTATAATCAACGTTGCATCAATATCTTGTGCCTGCTGTGTTCCTTTCTTAACTTAATCACCAACAAACAAAACCATAACTGCTTGAGTCAAAAATAAATAACATAAATAGCAAGTATAGCAAAATGTGAGAACTCGACTGTTTGTCTTACCCGTCTTTTTCCCCACCTTGTAAATACCTCCTGTTTGTACCGCTGTTCAAATTTGCTCGTGGTTTGACATTGTCTGAGCTCCTTTGGCGAGTCTGTTCCACAGTTTCACCCCACATATTGAAATGCAAAGGTTTCATCAAGTTGAGCATGCATACTGATGTTTTAGATTGGGTTTCCCTAGAAAACATGCTAGAATATTGGCAGGTAGTATGTTGTTTGCAGCCATGTACATAACTTGTGTTGTTTGGAAGTGTAGCAGATCTGTGAGTTTCAGGATTTCTGATTATGAGAATAAAGGGTTTGCAACCAGTCTTAGAACTTATCATGATTGTGTCAGGCTTGCCACTGACAGTTTGTTTTGATTTTAGTTTTTCCTCTGTGTGTTTAGTATTTCCTGTCCTTAGTTCCTGTCAGCACTCTTATTTTGGTTCAGGTTCCTGTTTGTCTCCCTGAGTGCTTTGTTTCCCCTCAGCTGCGGCTGATTGGCACCTGGCCACACCTGGTGTCAATCAGCCCGCTCCTATTTGTACTTGCTTTGTCTTCCAGTCAGGGCTGGATTATCGTATGGTATTGTCATAGCTCGGTTGGTAGAGTGGCTGTGCCAGCAACTTGAGGGTTGCAGGTTTGATTCCCGTTTGTGCCATCCTAGTTACTGCCGTTGTGTCCTTGGGCAAGACACTTTACCCACCTGCTCCCAGTGCCACCCACACTGGTTTAAATGTAACGTAGATATTGGGTTTCACTATGTAAAGCGCTTTGAGTCACTTGAAAAAAGCGCCATATAAATATACTTCACTTCACTTCCTGTCGTGTCGTATCTTTGCAGCGTAGCGGTAAGCTATATTTCGTTAGATGTTTGTAGCTTACTGTTTTTTGTTACCTGCTTCCAATTTGTCTTTATACAACACGTAACAACTTCTGTTCCCGGTTCTGTTTATGCTTGCCTGCATGCTAACCTCTATTTGTTTTTGCTAGCTTCCATGCTAGGCTCCTTTTATATTGTAGCTCTCATGCTAGCTTTCTTAGTTTGATATCCGCCGCGTGCGCTTTTTTTGTTAGTACCCTTTTTGTTTGTTCTCGTCCTAGTGTTTTATTAAATCATGTTTACGTACTCAATGCCAGCCTCCTCTGCATCTTGGGGTTCGTAAACAACTAACTCTGACAAATTGCTATTTTTTTGCAGAATCAACAGTGGCTCTAATGTAGATTTATAAGTATTGCCCCAAACTTCTGCACAGCGAATTGTAAAGAATGCTGAGTGATTTGTGGTCCATAATGTGTCTGGCCTTCCTGAGTACTGACATATTCCGCGACAGTTTGCTTAGAACATGCTTTAATGTGAGTTTTCCATCTCACTTTGTCCATAATTACACCTAAAAATGTACAATTGTTGCAACGTCAACAACATCTATCTGCATTATTGCATCAGGGTTCATTTTACAGTTACCAAATAACATGAATTTGGTTTGGTTTGAATGTAATTTGTTTCTATCAAGCCACCTCTTTAATTGACACAATTTTTCAGAAACACAACAGCAGCGCCAATAACATGTTTGTGTGGTCTGTAAATAGCACCAATTTAAGTACATTAGAGACGTTACATGTATGAAACGTTTCTTTGGCGTACCACAAGATGTAGGATGCGTACCGCTAATGGTTCAGGTACCACAGTTTTATATATATATATATGTGTGCATACATATATACACATACGTACATACATAACATATATATATATATATATATATATATATATATATATATATATATATATATATATATATATATATATATATATGTGCATACATATATACACATACGTACATACATAACATAACATGGCGCAGTGGGAGAGTGGCCGTGCGCAACCCGAGGGTCACTGGTTCAATTCCCACCTGGAACCAACCTCGTCACGTCCGTTGTGTCCTGAGCAAGACACTTCACCCTTGCTCCTGATGGGTGCTGGCTGGCGCCTTGCATGGCAGCTCCCTCCATCAGTGGGTGAATGTGTGTGTGAATGGGTAAATGTGGAAGTAGTGTCAAAGCGCTTTGAGTACCTTGAAGGAAGAAAAGCGCTATACAAGTACAACCCATTTATATATATATATATACACACATATGTATATACATACATACGTACATACATATATATATATATATATATATATATATCCATCCATTTTCTACCGCTTATTCCCTTTTGGGGTCACGGGGGGCGCTGGCGCCTATCTCAGCTACAATCGGGCGGAAGGCGGGGTACACCCTGGACAAGTCGCCACCTCATCGCAGGGCCAACACAGATAGACAGACAACATTAACACTCACATTCACACACTGGGACTAATTTTAGTGTTGGCAATCAACCTATCCCCAGGTGCATGTCTTTGGAAGTGGGAGAAAGCCGGAGTACCCGGAGGGAACCCACGCATTCACGGGGAGAACATGCAAACTCCACACAGAAAGATCCCGAGCCTGGAATTGAACCCAGGACTGCAGGACCTTCGTATTGTGAGGCAGACGCACTAACCCCTCCGCCACCGTGAAGCCTGTATATATATATATATATATATATATATATGCATACATATATACACATATGTATATATATACATACGTATATACAAACACATATATAGATACATACAAACACATATATAAATACATACATACATACGCATATATACATACATGCAGACGCATATGTACATACATATGTATGTATATATATATATGCATGCATACATATATATACACATATGTATATACATACATACGTACATACATAACATATATACATACACACACATACATACATATATAATATACATACATACATACATATATACAAACACATATATAGATACGTATAAATACATATATAAATACATACATACATACATATATACGTATATATACATACATACGCATATGTACATACATACACACATATACCTATTATATATATATATATACACACACACACATACAGTATATATTTACACATGTATATATATATATATATATACATACATATACACACATATATGTGTGTGTATATATGTATATATATATATATATATATATATATATATATATATATATATATATATATATATATATATATATGTATATATACACACATACATACATACAAATGCATATATACATACATATACTCATACATACATAAACACATATATATACATAGATTCATATCTCTCTCTCGAGTGTGGCATGTCACTGTTTACTAATAATATTCAAGATATTTCGACATTCATTGTGCTGCAGAAAGATACACAAGTGAACATTGGCTGGGAACTCATGGGGAAAAAAAGAACAAAATAAGGCTCTTTACCTCTTAACATGTCATGGCGATCCTCGCATGTGGTGCAAATACGCCTCCTAGTGACTGTGAGGAGCTGCAGGAGCTCCTCAAGAGCGCTTCTATCTTCACATACTCATCTGCAGAGAGTGAAGGATCTTTAATAAAAGTAAAAACATACAAAAAAATAACACACTTGATAAAGTTGCATTTTTACCTCATTCCTGTGAGAATCCTGCATGGGACTGAAGCATTAAGGAGTGGGACTATCCAGTGCTTGCTGCAGTGTGCTCAAAACCACCACCAGGTAGCGTGTGTGAGCAGATAATACAGCATCATCTCTTTATCTTTCGGACTTATCGTTCTTCACTCATGCTTTTGGTGAGGCAAAAACTAACCCAGACCCACTGCATATAAAAACTCCAATAAATAGCATCTGAATCCCCTCGAAGGGCAGACTGGAAGAGAGATCAGTGCACATTAATGCGATTGTAAAATAATCCAGCATCACCTTCACTTAATTAAAAGCGGCCCCTGGAGCGGGGTCACTGATTGCCCACATCAAGGGCCTCCTTTGGAGGTGACTGACAGCCCCCCCCCCCCCCCCACTGGTTCGGAGCCACTACATGGAATAAACCTAACGATTGATTTCTCATTTGACAGTTTTACATAATACGGGCAAAATAACATGAAATTGAAGGCGTTTTTTTTTCTTCCCCCGCCCCCCCCCCCCCTCCTTTTTCCGTCGCCTTGTTTCCATGGCCACGTCATTAGAGAAGTTCCCCAGCTGGCTCCCGCTGCCTGCTGGAATAACAAGTGAAGAGGTTATTTATATGAACTGTTCTCATCCGCACCCTTTTTGTTGTTGTTGATGTTGTTGTTTGTTTGATGAGGAGTTGTTTCTAATTGCTTCGGCTAATTTAGTCATGGTAGTTTTTTGATTGATTGCAGCCCTTTCAAGGCTGTAATAGGGGTCAAGTCCTCTCCAAATAACACCGGGACCTTTCCGGATGATGGCACTATCCCATTGTTTGGCTTTTTTTTTTTTTTTAATCACGGTTTCATTATTTCACATCGTCTCGATCTTAAACTCAAGTCAAGCAACCCGCCAACATGATACCAGATTCGTATTTACAACATTAATAATGTATACATACCATGCAAATATAAAGAAGCTTATTGTGAAAAAAAGAGTTGGCGTTTCACAAGAAAAAGGTCACAATTTCACGAGAAAAACTTAGAATTTTGACAGTGTTATGATAAAAGTTGTGATTTTACTCGACGCTAATCCGTCAAACATGGACTTGGACTTGTGTTGCTTCTTCTACGCAAAGGATGATTGGCACGAGCCAGACGAGAGTGTGACGACATTTTGATTTATTTAACACTATAATTCAAAAACAGAAAAACAAAGGGCGCGCACAATGGCGGAGAACAAACTAGACCAGGGTTCGGGAACCTTTTTGGCTGAAAGAGCCCATCCATCCATCCATCCATCATCTTCCGCTTATCCGAGGTCGGGTCGCGGGGGCAGCAGCCTAAGCAGGGAAGCCCAGACTTCCCTATCTCCAGCCACTTCGTCTAGCTCTTCCCGGGGGATCCCGAGGCGTTCCCAGGCCAGCCGGGAGACATAGTCTTCCCAACGTGTCCTGGGTCTTCCCCGTGGCCTCCTACCAGCTGGACGTGCCCTAAACACATCCCTAGGGAGGCGTTCGGGTGGCATCCTGACCAGATACCCGAACCACTTCATCTGGCTCCTCTCGATGTGGAGGAGCAGCGGCTTTACTTTGAGTTCCTCCCGGATGGCAGAGCTTCTCACCCTATCTCTAGGGAGAGCCCCGCCACCCGGCGGAGGAAACTCATTTGGGCCGCTTGTACCCGTGATCTTATCCTTTCGGTCATGACCCAAAGCTCATGACCATAGGTGAGGATGGGAACGTAGATCGACCGGTAAATTGAGAGCTTTGCCTTCCGGCTCAGGTCTTTCTTCACCACAACGGATCGATACAACGTCCGCATTACTGAAGATGCCGCACCGATCCGCCTGTCGATCTCACGATCCACTCTTCCCCCACTCGTGAACAAGACTCCTAGGTACTTGAACTCCTCCACTTGGGGCAGGGTCTCCTCCCCAACCCGGAGATGGCACTCCACCCTTTTCCGGGCGAGAACCATGGACTCGGACTAGGAGGTGCTGATTCTCAATCCGGTCGCTTCACACTCGGCTGCGAACCGATCCAGTGAGAGCTGAAGATCCTGGCCAGATGAAGCCATCAGGACCACATCATCTGCAAAAAGCAGAGACCTAATCCTGTGGCCACCAAACCGGAACCCCTCAACGCCTTGGCTGCGCCTAGAAATTCTGTCCATAAAAGTTATGAACAGAATCGGTGACAAAGGACAGCCTTGGCGGAGTCCAACCCTCACTGGAAATGTGTCCGACTTACTGCCGGCAATGCGGACCAAGCTCTGACACTGATCACTAATCATGAAAGAGCCATACAAGCCAAATATTTTTAAAATAATTTCCGTGAGAGCCATATAATACTTTTTTAAGACTGAACACAACTAAATTCGTCCTGGTCGTGGAACTGTGGACCAGCTCTATACTCTCGGCAGGGTTCTTGAGGGTGCATGGGAGTTTGCCCAACCAGTCTACATGTGCTTTGTGGACTTGGAGAAGGCATTCGACCGTGTCCCTCGGGAAGTCCTGTGGGGAGTGCTCAGAGAGTATGGGGTATCGGACTGTCTTATTGTGGCGGTCCGTTCCCTGTACGATCAGTGCCAGAGCTTGGTCCGCATTGCCGGCGGTAAGTCGAACACGTTTCCAGTGAGGGTTGGACTCCGCCAAGGCTGTCCTTTGTCACCGATTCTGTTCATAACTTTTATGGACAGAATTTCTAGGCGCAGTCAAGGCGTTGAGGGGTTCCGGTTTGGTGACCGCAGGATTAGGTCTCTGCTTTTTGCAGATGATGTGGTCCTGATGGCTTCATCTGACTGGGATCTTCAGCTCTCTCTGGATCGGTTCGCAGCCGAGTGTGAAGCGACCGGAATGAGAATCAGCACCTCCAAGTCCGAGTCCATGGTTCTCGCCCGGAAAAGGGTGGAATGCCATCTCCGGGTTGGGGAGGAGACCCTGCCCCAAGTGGAGGAGTTCAAGTACCTAGGAGTCTTGTTCACGAGTGAGGGAAGAGTGGATCGTTAGATCGACAGGCGGATCGGTGCGGCGTCTTCAGTAATGCGGACGTTGTACCGATCCGTTGTGGTGAAGAAGGAGCTGAGCCGGAAGGCAAAGCTCTCAATTTACCGGTCGATCTACGTTCCCATCCTCACCTATGGTCATGAGCTTTGGGTCATGACCGAAAGGATAAGATCACGGGTACAAGCGACCGAAATGAGTTTCCTCCGGTGTGTGGCGGGGCTCTCCCTTAGAGATAGGGTGAGAAGCGCTGCCATCCGCGAGGAACTCAAAGTAAAGCCGCTGCTCCTTCACATGGAGAGGAGCCAGATGAGGTGGTTCGGGCATCTGGTCAGGATGCCACCCAAACGCCTCCCTAGGGAGGTGTTTAGGGCACGTCCAACCGGTAGGAAGCCACGGGGAAGACCCAGGACACGTTGGGAAGACTATGTCTCCCGGCTGGCCTGGGAACGCCTCGGGATCCCCCGGGAAGAGCTAGACGAAGTGGCTGGGGAGAGGGAAGTCTGGGTTTCCCTGCTTAGGCTGTTGCCCCCGCGACCCGACCTCGGATAAGCGGAAGATGATGGATGGATGGATGGATGGACAACTAAATGCATGCATTTTTAATTAAAACCAACATTTTTAGAGTATAATAAGTCTCTTATTCTTTTTAATAACACTGTTATTCTGAAGTGAACCAACAATACATAAAATACTTATTACCATTAATTAGACTTCTTAAACAGGTGTGATAGAAACCAGATGGATGGATTAAAAAGCATTAGAATGTTTTATATTTTGAACGTTATTTTTGACACTATGACTACCAGCGGAATTATTCATTACTTATCGTGTTAAGCAATGTCAGCTAAGATTTATCTGAGAGCCAGATGCAGTCTTTAAAAGAGCCACATCTGGCTCGAGAGCCATAGGTTCCCTACCCCTGAACTAGACTATACTCAAAACAAAAACAGCACAATGGCATGACTATATACAAATGAACACCGATGTCCCACTGGGTGTGAGTTTTCCTTGCCCTTATGTGGGCCTACCGAGGATGTCGTGGTGGTTTGTGCAGCCCTTTGAGACACTAGTGATTTAGGGCTATATAAGTAAACATTGATTGATTGATTGAACAAAAGACACTAACTGTGGCACAAAACAAACAAAAAACTTACGTGGTATGGACAAGAACAACAAACAGCGTGGCAAGGCATGAAGGTAGATGAGGGACAGGTAGGTGCGTGGTAATGTGGGTAGGTAAAGTTGCCAGGACGAAGACAGAAAAAGAATGGCTTAAATAATGACTATGATAATGATTACTAACAGGTGTTAAGGCTGAGGACAGGGGTGTGACTTGAGTGTTACTATGGAAACAAAAGTGCAAAACAGAAAACAAGTGTCAAAAAAACAAAACATAACATGACCAAAACAAAACATGATTTCCTTGGCGTGACATAGTCAAATTTTTACAAGAAAAACTGAACGTTTGTGCAATGTTATGGTAAAAGTTGGCATTTTACTCAATAACAGTCACAATTTTGGTCATTTTATGAAAGGAGTCATGATTTTACTCTACAAAAGTCACAATTTTATAAGCAAACTTTAAAATATTAATAACAATAATCGGAATATCACTTGGTAAAATTATGACTAAAGTCATAACTTTACTCTAAAAATTGTGACTAATGAAATCGGAACCACAGTCTGATATCATTAATCTTGTATCATCACTTATTCACTGGGGGGCGGCATATCTCGGTTGGTAGAGTGGCCGTGCCAGCAACTTGAGGGTTGCAGGTTCGATTCCCGCTTCCGCCATCCTAGTCACTGCCGTTGTGGCCTTGGGCAAGACACTTTACCTACCTACTCCCAGTGCCACCCAGACTGGTTTAAATGTAACTTAAATATTGGGTTTCACAATGTAAAGCGCTTTGAGTCACTAGAGAAAAGCGCTATATAAATGTAATTCACTTCACTTATTCCTTATTCCTACTCCGACTGGATGTATTTAGTTAGCATTTTGCATTTTCTCCCATGCTTGAAAGTTAACAGACAGTAATAATATCGAACCGATAAATAAGATTCTTAAAATTTTTCAGACATGTTGAATTGTGCATGTGGAGACATGGGTATTTCATCGTAAAATTATTACTTTTTCATGTAAAAATTATCACTTTTTCATGTGAAATATTTCCAATTTTTTTTGTTGTTGTTGTAAAACAGTGATTTTTTTGAGTAAAATTATGACTTTAGTCAGAATTTTTAGAGTAAAGGTATGACTTTAGTCATAATTTTACCAAGTGAAATTCTGATTATTATTATAATATTTTAAAGTTGTCCATTTTCTTATAAAATTGTGACTTTTGTAGAGTAAAATTATGACTCTTTTCACTCTTTTACTGTCATGACGGGGTGGTCGCAGCTTACTGCGGGGTGTTTTTCTCCCGGGATGCAATCGGACCATTCCGGACAAGACTTGCAGGTAGGAACATATTTATTTTCTCAAGAAAAGCGTGCCTTTCACACGAGAAGCTAACGAACAAAAAAAAACTTAACGCAGGAAACACAGAAGCTAAACACTTAACATGGACCATGGCAGAGAAACAAACAAGACTTATACTGAGGCATGAAAACTAGCAGCATGAACTGTGGCATCGCATGGAAAAATCATGAAAAGAACGATGCCGCCAGGCCGACAAACTGGCAAAAACAGGCTTAAATAATAGTCTCATAATCAGAGCAGGTGCGTGTCCGAAAACACCAGCGGTAGGTGAAACTAATGAGTCGCCATGGTAACTAAACAAGGGAGCGTAAACAGGAACAAAAAGAGTCCAAAACTAACAAAAAAAATAACAAAGAACATGACACAGATCATGACAAATACCAACATTTTTAGCTTTTCTTGTAAAATTGCGACTGTTATGAGTAAAATGCCAAATTTTATCATAATATTGCACAAATGTTCAGTTTTTCTTGTAAAATTTTGACTCGCGTCCAGTAAAATCACGACTTTTATTAAAACACTGTCAAAATTCTAAGTTTTTCCGGTGAAATGGTGACCTTTTTCTCGTGAAATTCCAAATCATTTTTATCAATAAACTTCTTTATATTTGCATGGTGTGTATATGTTATTAATGTTGTAAATACAAGTCTTTATATATGTAGAAAGGGTGGTCACCTTCCCCACTGGTCAACATATGAAATAACAAGTGTGTAAGAAATTGAATTGCGCACTTCTTTGGCCAAAATGTATTTTAAAAAAAATAAAGAAATATGTATATAGAGACATACTGTAATAACTTCAAGTAAATATTGAAGCTTAAACACCAATTCCAAACAAAAATGTCACTTTTTTCTTAACTAGAAGCATTTTTCTGGCATCACGGTGGTACAGGGATTAGTGCATCTGCCTCACAATACGGAGGTCCTGTGTTCGATCCCGGTCTCGGGATCTTTTTGTGTGGAGTTTGCATGTTCTCCCCGTGAATGCGTGGGTTCCCTCCGGGTACTCCGGCTTCCTCCCACTTCCAAAGACATGCACCTGGGGATAGGTTGATTGGCAACACTAAATGGGCCCTGGTGTGTGAATGTGAGTGTGAATGTTGTCTGTCTATCTGTGTTGGCCCTGTGATGAAGTGGCATCTTGTCCAGGGTGTACACCACCTTCCGCTTGAATGCAGCTGAGATAGGCACCAGCCACCCCAAAAGGGACAAGCGGTAGAAAATAGATGGATGGATGAGACATGTTTTTTTTTTTATGCAACTTTGTTGAGCAACAAAGCATCACAATCACAAACCTATACAAACGTGTGCAGTATTTAGCTGCGTTGTCCTTTTGCGCCACCCTCAGGCAGAGTAGAGAACTGACTGCATGCAGTTTATCCCAGGAGTGGCCTAACTTTTTGCCTGAAGGGCTGAAGCGGGGGTCAACAACCCGGCGGCTCACAATATACTCCATAAGTAATAACAATACAAATAAATAAATAATAATTGGTGAAGTAAGTAATATTTCATATGGTGAGATGAGTAAGATTATCTAGAAAATGAATGGACGGAGGAGATAAATTCAGAATGTTTATCATGGTTCTTCTTCTTTGTACTTTCTAAACACTTTAAGTTTGAAGAGTTTCTTGAAGTGGATTATATTAGTACTTTGTTTGATTTATTTGCTTAATCCATTCCATAATTTAATTCCACATGCTGATATACTGAAAGTCTTAAGTGTTGTACGTGCGTACACATTTTTTAAATTATCAATCAATCAATCAATCAATCAATGTTTACTTATATAGCCCTAAATCACTAGTGTCTCAAAGGGCTGCACAAACCACTACGACATCCTCGGTAGGCCCACATAAGGGCAAGGAAAACTCACACCCAGTGGGACGTCGGTGACAATGATGACTATGAGAACCTTGGAGAGGAGGAAAGCAATGGATGTCGAGCGGGTCTAACATGATACTGTGAAAGTTCAATCCATAATGGATCCAACACAGTCGCAAGAGTCCAGTCCAAAGCGGATCCAACACAGCAGCGAGAGTCCCGTTCACAGTGGAGCCAGCAGGAAACCATCCCAAGCGGAGGCGGATGTCCCCAGCCGATACACAGGCGAGCATTACATGGCCACGGGATCGGATCGGACCCCCTCCACAAGGGAGAGTAGGACATAGGACAAAAAGAAAAGAAACGGCAGATCAACTGGTCTGAAAAGGGAGTCTATTTAAAGGCTAGAGTATACAAATGAGTTTTAAGGTGAGACTTAAATGCTTCTACTGAGGTGGCATCTCGAACTTTTACCGGGAGGGCATTCCAGAGTACTGGAGCCCGAAATGAAAACGCTCTATAGCCCGCAGACTTTTTTGGGGCTCTAGGAATCACTAATAAGCCGGAGTCCTTTGAACGCAGATTTCTTGCCGGGACATATGGTACAATACAATCGGCAAGATAGGATGGAGCTAGGCCGTGTAGTATTTTATACGTAAGTTAATTACATTTTTCTCTAAGGTTATTGTGGAAGGGGCGTGGCCTGCGAGCCTGCCGCGGAACGGAGTGTGCCAGCACCAGCCTCGAAGACAGCGACAGGTGAGTAGATGGCCCAGGTGGGCCTTGTTATCGAATCACCTGTCGCCTTTATTAGCAGCAGTGTTCATTTTGTTGACGAAACATTTTCTTCATAGTTATCGTCAACAACCTTTTTTTTTCTGACTAAAATGAGACAATAACTAAATAAAAAAATAATTTACGTGGACTAAGACGATGACGAGGTGTATTGCCATATTTGTCAACGAATAAAAACGAGATGAAAATGTCTGCCAGAGACGAGATCCAATCGGAACTCATTTCGTTAGGAAGAGGCGGGAAGAGTTGGGAAGAGAACCAATCAGAGCGACGTGGTAAGGAAGTTACGTACACGTAGTTTGCGTTTGAGACTGACCCGGGAAAGCGCTGCAGAAGACAACATGTCAACGCCGGGGAGGAAGAGGAGAGAGGACATATGGGGAAATTTTATATTTTGACGTCAAAGATAACAAGACGCTGTGTAAGGAATGCAGCGCCAGGATTACGGGGAAAAACACAACAAACTTGAAGCGACATTTACAATCGAATCACCCCGAAATCCACACACAGGTAAGCATTTTGCACAACACACAACTCACTCGACGTTATCTCGTTTACTACACGGCTTACTCGTGAAATACTAAATTTCAGACATGATTTCCATCAAAATACGACTTGTATCGGTGATTTTTCCGCTGTTTTGCTTTGACTTTCAGAAATTGAAGGGAAAGTTTACATATTACCCTTTAGTCGACTAAAACTACTGTAGTTTTCGTCGACTATAATCTTACGATATTTCGTCAACTAACACTAGACTAAAACTAAATCAATTAAAATAACTAAATTATGACTAAAACTAAATTACATTTTAGTCAAAAGACTATGACTAAAACTAAATCAAATTTTGCTGTCAAAATTAACACTGATTAGCAGCAGCCGAGGTGAGACACGGAGTTGGAGTTGGAGTGGGAACCAGACAGAGAGAGATACACAAACAAAGAGAAATACCTTTTGTTGGAAAGCAAAAGCCTCTCCACATTTATGAAAATAAAACAGTGTTGTACCCTGAAATCTGGGCTCTCGTGGCAGTGTGTGGTTGTCCGAAGAACCCACTAGAGGGCAACCTCTACAGTTATATTTCTCCTGTTTTTGTTGAGAATTGTTGTATATTCTTGGGTAGTTTGCTTTGTGTATAATTTTAGCTGTGTGCAAATTCACTATGTCGCACAATTTCAATATTTTTGATTCATTAAATAAAGGGTTCGTATGTTTTCTACATCCAACATTATGTATTATTCTAACTAATCTTTTTTGTAACACCGTGAATGAATGAAGCTTACTTTTGTAGTTACTTCCCCATAATTCTACACAATCACTCAGATAATGGTAACACTGCCAAGCAATGGAAGAATATGAAGTAGTTTTCAGTCAGCAACTAATGTTAACACCAGTCCATGGTTCTCAATATGACAGGACAGCTTTTGATTGATTGATTGATTGATTGATTGATTGATTGATACTTTTATTAGTAGATTGCACAGTACAGTACATATTCCGTACAATTGACCACTAAATGGTAACACCCGAATAAGTTTTTCAACTTGTTTAAGTCGGGGTCCTGTTAAAGACTTTCTGCAAAATCTTATCATGCCTGTTGCTGGTTATTAGACTTACCTTGGAGGACTTTATTATACTGATATAATTTACTTGGTGCCAGTTGAACACACAACTTTTTCTTTGACGTTGTTGATTTTACTTTTAAAAAAAGACCACATGTCTGCTCAGTATGATCTGGATAAGGCAATAATATATATATATATATATATATATATATATATATATATATATATATATATATATATATATATATATATATATATATATATATATATATATATATATATATATATATATATATATATATAGCTCGGTTGGTAGAGCGGCCGTGCCAGCAACTTGAGGGTTGCAGGTTCGATTCCCGCTTCCACCATCCTAGTCACTGCCGTTGTGTCCTTGGGCAAGACACTTTACCCACCTGGTCCCAGTTCCACCCACATTGGTTTAAATGTAACTTAGATATTGGGTTTCACTATGTAAAGCGCTTTGAGTCACTAGAGAAAAGCGCTATATAAATATAATTCACTTCACTATATATATATATATATATATATATATATACACATATACATACAGTATACACACACATATAAACACGTGTATATAAATATATATATATATATACATATATATACATACATATATATATATACATACATATATATACACATACATATATATATATACACACATCTACATATACACACATATATACATGTATATACACATATACACACACACACACACACACACATATATATGTATACACACACACACAGACACAAATATATACACATATACATATATATATACACACATACATACATATGTATATACACACACACTCATATACACACATTTATATGTACACATTTATATACATACACACAAACACATATACATATATATATACACATTTACATACACACACGCATATATACATATATACATACACATATACATATATACACAGATATATATACATATATATATACACACATATACATACACATACACACACATATATATATATATATACAGTATATATCTATCTATATATATATATACACACACACATTATATATACACAGTATATATATATATATACACATATATTATATATATATACACATATATTATATATATATATATATATACACATATATTATATTATATGTATATATATATATATATATATATATATATATATATATATATATATATATATATATGTATATATATTTCTGTGTGGATTTCGCATGTTCTCCCGTGACTGCGTGGGTTCCCTCTGGGTACTCCAGCTTCCTCCCCACCTCCAAAGACATGCACCTGGGGATAGGTTGATTGGCAACACTAATTTGGCCCCAGTGTGTGAATGTGAGTGTGAATGTTGTCTATCTGTGTTGGCCCTGTGATGAGGTGGCGAATTGTCCAGGGTGTACCCTGCCTTCCGCCCGATTGTAGCTGAGATAGGCTCAAGCGCCCCCCGCGACCCCGAAGGGAATAAGCGGAAGAAAAATGGATGGATGGATGGCCTATTGACGTGTTTCCTGCTACTTTGTGTCTATCTTTGAATTTCGCGACTGTTTCTCCACCCGGCCGACAGGAGGCAGTCGTCTGTGTCGACCCATGACAGACACGCCTGCCAAAACAAACAACAACGCGAAGAAGAAACAGAAGGGGAGCCCGCTCCAAAGTGCCCCGGAATATGTCGACAATTATCCGGTGAAGGAACATTCGACGCGCCTTCTCCACGGAATGTCACCTCCAGGGCACCATGGAGGTCTGTCGCTCCCCGTCGGACCGGGACCCTCACGGCTGAACATCATTATTCGACACCCTGTTCCAGCTAGCGTTAGCCATATATGCTAACACCAGCGCTCCCTGGCCGAAAGGGAAGCCGAAGTTGGTGCGTCGAATGCGGCAGTGGACCGCGGAGTGAGGACGGTAACTCCCGTGGAAGTTATTCCCGCTCGGGGTTTGGGCGATGCAGAGGTGCGTGTTGCGCCGCCGCTGAGGTCTTTTTTTCCAACTAATCAATCAAATCAAAGTTTATTTATATAGCCTTAAATCACGAGTGTCTCAAAGGGCTGCACAAGCCACAACGACATCAGAGCTCACAAAAGGGCAAGGAAAAACTCACTACCCAATGGGATGCAATGAGAAACCTTGGAGGGGACTGCAGATGTGGGGACCCCCCACCCTGGGGCACCGGTGCGATAGATAGATAGATAGTACTTTATTTATCCCTTCAGGAGAGTTCCTTCTGGAAGATTACATTTTCAGCACAAATCCATTCAAGATCAGACAAACATTACAGGGAGACAGAACAGGATCCCCTTACAAAAAAGGTGAGATACAGGTAAACAAAGGGGGGAGGGGGTGGAGGCTGGGAGAAAAAGATTAAAAATAATTACAAATAAATTAAAAAAATCGGTCTAAGCCTGGGCCTCTGGAGAGGGGGTCCAGACTGAGGCCAAGGGAAAAAAAATAAAAATGGTCGTGGCGTGGATCTAGTTAATAGTGGGAGAGTCCAGTCCGTAGTGGGGTCATCTTGAGTGGAGACAAGTCAGCAGCGCAGAGACGTCGTCAACTGATGGACAGATCAGTGGTCCACCCCGGGTCCCGACTTTGAACAGCTAGCGCTTCATCTGTGGTCACCTAATCTGTGGTTGCCATGAATTGATTAACGTGGACCCCCGACTTTAACTTATTCGGGTGTTACCATTTAGTGGTCAATTGTACGGAATATGTACTGCGCTGTGCAATCTACTAGTAAAAGTTTCAATCAATCAAACCTAATCTATGCCCCCCACCCCGATAGGGAGGCAGAGCAGAAAAGAGACGGCAGATCAACTGGTCTAAAGGGGTGGTCAACTTAAAGTTAAAGTACCAATGATTGTCACACACTAGGTGTGGTGAAATTTGTCCTCTGCATATGACCCATCCCCTTGATCCCTCCCTGGGAAGTGAGGGGAGCAGTAGGCAGCAGCGGTGCCGCGCCCAGGATTCATTTATGGTGATTTAACCCCCAATTCCAACCCTTGATGCTGTATGCCAAGCAGGGAGACTAATGGCTAGCGTATACAAATACTTTTTAAGATGGGACTTAAATAGTAGCACCCCTAACTGTTAGCAGTAGGGCATTCCAAAGTACTGGAGCCCGAATAGAAAAACGGACGGCCCGGGTGCTGGTGTGCGATCATGTCCTGCAAAGCCGCCATGGCCAAGGACAAGAAAACGAGCTTCGGGAAGAAGCTGTTCAGACGAGGTTCCGTCCGCTCCGTGGGAAGTTTCATGAGCAGAATCCTGAGGACGCTGACCGCCTTGTCCCACTTTGGATCGGAAGTGCCGACCGAGGAGGACAAGGACGACGACGGAGGCTTCACCGCGTTTAAGTCCGGAGCTAAGGACGCGCCCGTGGACGACGGCGACCTCGGGGTTTTCCTCTCCGGCGAGAGAGTGCCCGGCGTGGCCGGGCTGAAGAACCACGGCAATACCTGCTTCATGAACGCTATTCTGCAGTGCCTCAGCAACACGGAGCTGTTCGCCGAATTCCTGGTTTTGGAGCAGTACAAGAAAGAGGGGCTGGATGAGGACAGACCAAAGACAAACGGCGTCCATCTGCAAAAGAAGGGACCTGCGGCCAAGGGGGAAGTGACCGAGCAGTTGTCTGGACTTGTCCGGGCTTTGTGGACGTTTGAGTACACCCCCCAGCACAGCCGAGAGTTTAAGGTAAGTCTATGCAGCTTGTTCTCACAGTGGGGGACCGGAGCCTATCCCAGGTTCAACAACCCTTCAGTCATGGTCATATTATGATTGTGTTCCTACATTTGAAACACTTCATTGTGGTCAACATAGCATGTAATGGTGGTTCTTTGCTCAAAATGTTGCCCAGATTATTATGCACAGACTGTTTTCGAGATGCTTTATGATAGGGGTCACCAACGCGGTGCCCGTAAGGACCAGATGAGTCGCCCGCTGGCCTGTTCTAAAAATAGCTCAAATAGCAGCACTTACCAGTGTGCTGCCTCTATTTTTTAAATTTTATTTATTTACTAGCAAGCTGGTCTCGCTTTGCTCGACATTTTTAATTCTAAGAGAGACAAAAGTCAAATAGAATTTGAAAATCCAAGAAAATATTTTAAAGACTTAGTCTTCACTTGTTTAAATTAATTATTTTTTTTTTCTTTGCTTCTCATAACTTTCAGAAAGACAATTTTAGAGAAAAAAAATACAACCTTAAAAATGATTTTAGGATTTTTAAACACATACCTTTTTACCTTTTAAATTCCTTCCTCTTCTTTCCTGACAATTTAAATCAATGTTCAAATAAATTTATTTTTTTTATTGTAAAGAAAAATAAATACATTTTAATTTAATTCTTCCATTTAGCTTCTGTTTTTTCGACGAAGAATATTTGTGAAATATTTCTTCAAACTTATTATGATTAAAATTCTAAAAAAATATTCTGGCAAATCTAGAAAATCTGTAGAATTAAATTTAAATCTTATTTCAAAGTCATTTGAATTTCTTTTAAAATTTTTGTTCTGGAAAATCTACAAGAAATAATGATTTGTCTTTATTACAAAAATAGCTTGGTCCAATTTGTTATATATTCTTACAAAGTTCACATTGGATTTTAACCTATTTAAAACATGTCATCAAAAATATATTTATTATGAGAAATCATTAAGATGATCAATGTTTCCACAAAGATAAATATAATTAATTATTAATAATAACATAGAGTTAAAGGTAATTTGAGCGAATTGGCTATTTCTGGCAATTTATTTAAGTGTGTATCAAACTGGTAGCCCTTCGCATTAATCAGTACCCAAGAAGTAGCTCTTGGTTTCAAAAAGGTTGGTGACCCCTGTTTTATGACAAGTCTCTTCTGGATGTGCCGTTTAGTGGGCGGCCTTATTTATGTGAAGTGAAGTGAATTGTATTTATATAGCGCTTTTTTCTTGTGACTCAAAGCGTTTTACATAGTGAAACCCAATATCCAAGTTACATTTAAACCAGTGTGGGTGGCACTGGGAGCAGGTGGGTAAAGTGTCAGTTGGAGAAAATGCTTGAATGTACATTACAGGCCAAAAGTGCTTTTTCCTTTATTTTCATGACTATTTACGTTGTAGATTATCACTGAAGGCATCAAAACTATGACCCCTGTGAAGTCAAAACCATTTCAGGGGACTACCTCTTGAGCTCATTGAGAGAATGCCAAGAGTGTGCAGAGCAGTAATCAGAGCAAAGAGTGGCTACTTTGAAGAAACTGGAATTTAAAGTTAAAGTACTAACAATTGTCACACACTTACTAGGTGTGGTGAAATTATTCTCTGCATTTGACCCATCACCCTTGATCACCCTTTGGTAGATGAGGGGAGCAGTGAGCAGCAGCAGTGGCCGCAAAACATGTTTTCAGTTATTCCACCTTTTTTTGTTAAGTACATAACTCCACATGTGTTCACTCATAGTTTTGATGCCTTCAGTGACAATCTACAATGTAAATAGTCATGAAAATAAAGAAAACGTGTTGAATAAGGTGTGTCCAAACGTTTTGCCTGTACTGTATATATTGTAATATGTAAATGCATATGATAGCTGAGAAAGGCTCCACCGCCCCCCGCGACCCCGAGGGGAATATGCAGTAGAAAATGGATGGGCATATATAAATAGACCATCTAAATTGTGTTACCACTTGTTAAACAAGTTAAACCCATGTTGTCCATGCGTACACAAACACATTTTTATGGCCAAGATGCCTTCTTGTTAAAGGGGAACATTATCACAATTTCAAAAGGGTTAAAAACAATAAAAATCAGTTCCCAGTGGCTTGTTTTATTTTTCGAAGTTTTTTAGATGAGGTGGCGACTTGTCCAGGGTGTATCCTGCCTTCCGCCCGATTGTAGCTGAGATAGGCGCCAGCGCCCCCCGTGACCCCGAAAGGGAATAAGCGGTAGAAAATGGATGGATGGATGGATGGATGGAAGTTTTTTATAAAATTTTACACCTCCCGGAATATCCCTAAAAAAAGCTTTAAAGTTCTCGATTTTCCCTATTTGCGACGCGACTGTCCATTTCCCTGTGACGTCATACAGGGCTGCCAATACGAACAACATTGCGGTTACCACAGCAAGATATAGCGACATTAGCTCGGATTCAGACTCGGATTTCAGCGGCTTAAGCGATTCAACAGATTACGCATGTATTGAAACAGATGGTCGGAGTATGGAGGCAGATAGCGAAAACGAAATTGAAGAAGAAATTGAAGCTATTGAGCGAATAGCTATTGACGCTATTCGGCCATAGCATGGCTGCCTTATTAGCATCGCCGGTAAAATGTGCGGACCAAACGATCAGGACTTTCGCATCTTGTGACACTGGAGCAACTTAAATCCGTCGATTGGTAAGTTTTTTTTTCGCATTAAATGTGGCTATCTAGTTTCAAATGTACGTACAGCTAGCGTAAATAGCATGTTAGCATCGATTAGCGTAGCATGTTAGCATCGATTAGCTAGCAGTCATGCTGCGACCAAATATGTCTGATTAGCACATAAGTCAATAATATTAACAAAACTCACCTTTGTGATTTCGTTGACTTAATCGTTGCAAATGCATCTGCAGGTTATCCATACATCTCTGTGCCATGTCTGTCTTAGCATCGCCGGTCAAATGTGAAGACACTCTGGTACATTCAATGGGGGTCTGGCGGCAGATTTCTTGCCAGTGGTGCAACTTGAATCCCTCCCTGTTAGTGTTGTTACACCCTCCGACAACACACCGACGAGGCATGATGTCTCCAAGGTTCCAAAAAATAGTAGAAAAAACGGAAAATAACAGAGCTGAGACCAGGTGTTTGTAATGTGAAAATGAACATGGCGGGTGTATTACCTTGGTGACGTCACGTTCTGACGTCATCGCTAAAAGACCGATAAACAGAAAGGCGTTTAATTTGCCAAAATTCACCCATTTAGAGTTCGTAAATCGGTTAAAAAAATACAAGTTTTTTTTTCTGCAACATCAAGGTATATATTGACGCTTGCATAGGTTTGGTGATAATGTTCCCCTTTAAAGATGTCCGATAATGGCTTTTTTGCCGATATCCGATATTCCGATACTCTCCAACGATTCAGATATCAACCGATACCGGTATATACAGTCGTGGAATTAACACATTATTATGACTCATTTTGTTGTGATGCCCCGCTGGATGCATTAAACAATGTAACTTTACCATGAATTGATTAACGTGGACCTCGGACTTAAACAAGTTGAAAAACTTATTGGGGTGTTACCATTTAGTGGTCAAGTGTACGGAATATGTACTGTACTGTGCAATCTATTAATACAGGTTTCAATCAATCAATCAAAAACAAGGTTTTCCAAAATAAGAGAACAACCTCCACTCCAGTTATGGAAAAAAGTGCCAACATGGGACTGCCATATTTATTATTGAAGTCACAAAGTGCATTATTTTTTTTTAAATGCCTCAAAACAGCAGCTTGGAATTTGGGGGATGCTCTTTCTGAGATAATCCTGATACCCACTACAACTATGGGAAGTACTATACTTTGACTTTCACAAAGTTCATCATTTTTAATTTTTTTAAACATGCCTCAAAACAACAGCTACAAAAACAATGAAGGCATACAGCTTCAGTCCAGAGTATACTAGAGCAGTGGTTCTTAAATGGGTGTACGCGTACCCCTGGGGGTACTTGAAGGTTTGCCAAGGGGTACGTGAGGTTTTTTTAAAAATATTCTAAAAATAGCCACAATTTGAAAATCATTTGTAAATATATTTATTGAATAATACTTCAACAAAATATGAATGTAAGTTCATAATGTGAAAAGAAATGTGACAATGCAATATTCAGTGTTGACAGCTAGATTTTTTTGTGGACATGTTCCATAAATATTGAAGTTAAAGATTTCTTTTTTGTGAAGAAATGTTTAGAATTAAGTTTTTGAATCCAGGTGGATCTCTATTACAATCCCCAAAGAGGGCACTTTAAGTTGATGATTACTTCTATGTGTAGAAATCTTTATTTATAATTGAATCACTTTTTCATTTTTCAACAAGTTTTTAATTATTTTTATATCTTTTTTTTCAAATAGTTCAAGAAAGACCACTACAAATGAGCAATATTTTGCACTCTTATAGAATTTAATAAATCAGAAACAGATGACATAGTGCAGTTTTTTACTTCTTTATCTCTTTTTTTCAACCAAAAATGCTTTGCTCTGATTAGGGGGTACTTGAATTAAAAAAAGGTTCACAGGGGGTACATGACTGAAAAAAGGTTGAGAACCACTGCACTAGAGCATACTTGCCGACATTGAGACCTCCGAATTCGGCAGATTGTGGGGGGGTTCGTGGTAGCGGAGGGTGTATTTTGTAGCGTCCCGGAAGAGTTAGTGCTGCAAAGGGTTCTGGGTATTTGTTCTGTTGTGTTTATCAATCAATCAATGTTTACTTATATAGCCCTAAATCACTAGTGTCTCAAAGGGCTGCACAAACCACAACACTAACCACTACGACATCCTCGGTAGGCCCACATAAGGGCAAGGAAAACTCATACCCAGTGGGACGTCGGTGACAATGATGACCCAGTGGGACGTCGGTGACAATGATGACTATGAGAACCTTGGAGAGGAGGAAAGCAATGGATGTTTATGTTGTTACGGTGCGAATGTTCTCCCAAAATGTGATTGTCATTCTTGTTTGGTGTGGGTTCAGTGTGGCGCCTCTGTAACAGTGTTAAAGTTGTTTATACGGCCACCCTCAGTGTGACCTGTATGGCTGTTGATCAAGTATGCATTGCATTCACTTGTGTGTGTGAAAAGCCGTAGATATTATGTGACTAGACTGGCACGATGTTTGTATGGAGGAAAAGCGGACGTGACGACAGGTTTTAGAGGACGCTAAAGGCAGTGCCTTTAAGGCACGCCCCCAATATTGTTGTCCGGGTGGAGATCGGGTGAATGGTTGCCCTGAGATTTTCGGGAGGGGCACTGAAATTCGGGAGTCTCCCGGGAAAATTAGGAGGTTGAAACCGATACCGATAATTTCCGATGTTACATTTTAAAGCATTTATCTGCAGATAATATCAGCAGGCCGATATTATCGGAAATCTCTACTTCTTGTGAAAGTTAATCCGCTCATTGTTACCTCTTGTTGCAGAACGCGGTGTCAAAAAACGCCACGCAGTTTAAAGGCAACGCGCAGCACGACGCTCAAGAGTTCCTGCTGTGGCTGCTGGACAGAGTTCACGAGGACCTCGACACAGTCAACCCCATCGGCAGGCTCTCCTTAAAGGTGAGGCCGCAAGGTTTTCTGGAGCGATTATGCTCGAAGAGGCTTTTACATCCGCCTGCATTATTTATGACTTCTGCCTCATGGACAAACTCGTTTGTGCTTGTTCAGCCACCTATTGAGGAGGATGACCAACATGCAGAAGGACCCTCCCCTCCGCTCTCAGCCGGTTCATTTGTACAAGAGCTCTTTCAGGCTCAGTACAGGTGAGTGCGCCACGTCCTCAAAATGTATCCACCTTATGCATTGACTCATATTTCCATACACCAACAGGTCCTCGCTCACATGCCCACATTGCCAGAAACAGAGCAATACCTTTGACCCCTTCCTCTGCATCTCACTACCCATCCCACTGCCGCACACGCGGTAAGTGGAATAATAGAAGCGTAAGTAGGGCTGGGCGATATGACTAAAAAAATGTATCATGATATAAGTGTTTCATATCAGTCGATATCGATAATTATTGATGAAAAAAAACAAAAAAATATTCTAAATAAAGACCAGGAGAAAAAAGGCTGAATTTAAATACTTTTAACCTTTAGAACGAGGTCAGCATTAAGAAAAACAGTCAAAAAATGAAAATACTGTTTTGATGTGCAAATATTGACATTAAATAAATGCTTACCCAGACTTCTCAACTATGATGAGCTAGCATGTCCTTCGCTAATTGATACACCACTGCATCCGTTATTTCTTTATAACGTTTTGAATTTTTCTCGTATGGCACTGCTGCCGAGTACCTCTCGATGGTGGTCTGTTGTTGCCGCTTCGGTGCTGTTCCACTTGCACCGGCTGATGTTGTGGCTGCTTGCTGCTGTACTCCAGCGGCTGAGAGCGGCTCAGGTGGTAAAATAAGTTTTGTCGTGTTCCAAGACTTGGTCGGGACGACGACCTTGCAAAGTTTGCAGACAGTATTACTCTGATTCGTATCGGACTTAAAAAAAATCCAAAATACTGCCAAACTGGTGACGTGACGTTTCCTTTTTTATTTACAATTTCCTCTCGTGCTGCCGCACTCATATTCCAGTTTCGTTGATTAACGTGGACCCCGACTTAAACAAGTTGAAAAACTTATTCGGGTGTTACCATTTAGTGGTTAATTGTACGGAATATGTACTGAACTGTGCAATCTACTAATAAAAGTATCAATCAATCGTTGCTTTTTCTTTTTTTCCTGTTAGCATTTCCCAGAATGCCTTGCGGTTCATGCTCGGCCGTGATAGGTCGAGAGGCTAAAGCCCTTCCTTTGCCTACCCCCCCCCAGAATGCCGTGCGGTTCCGGTTCTGCGTTTCTTACTATTTTTTTCTAACATAACTCTGTGAAATTATCGAACGTTCTATCGACCCCATTTTCTATTGATATCGATCACATGTCTATCGTGATATATATTGTTATTGTTTTATCGCCCAGCCCTAAGCGTAAGAACCTGTTTCATGTAGCCGAACGTTTTGGTTAAAATTGGTATTGTGTGTGTATGTCTTGGCCAGGCCTTTGTACGTTACAGTGGTCTACCAGGGAAAGTACTCGCACTGTTTGAGGATCGGGGTCGCCGTGCCCCTCAACAGCGCCGTGTATCGCCTCCGGGATGCTGTGTCACGCTCGACCAAGATGGCTATGGACCAGGTTTTTAAAAGCATTTTTATTACTACTACTTTGCTTACATTCATTGAGCTGTGACTATAGGGATGAGTACCGAGCGAAATTCGCCAATCCTAACGGGCATCGATTCTCGTAAAATCCAACAGTGCCATGTTTTGGTACCTGTGTTGTGTGTGACGTCACACCCGGTTGCCAACTCAGCCAGCTCCTCACACTTCGGCATTTGGCGATCACTCAAGCAGCACTGAGAGTGGACTCAGTCAAACTACCTTTTGGTAGTATACTAGAGTCATAAAGTATCAATCAATCAATCAATCAATGTTTATTTATATAGCCCCAAATCACAAATGTCTCAAAGGACTGCACAAATCATTACGACTACGACATCCTCGGAAGAACCCACAAAAGGGCAAGGAAAACTCACACCCAGTGGGCAGGGAGAATTCACATCCAGTGGGACGCCAGTGACAATGCTGACTATGAGAAACCTTGGAGAGGACCTCAGATGTGGGCAACCCCCCCCCCCCTCTAGGGGACCGAAAGCAATGGATGTCGAGCGGGTCTAACATGATACTGTGAAAGTTCAATCCATAGTGGCTCCAACACAGCCGCGAGAGTTCAGTTCAAAGCGGATCCAAGACAGCAGCGAGAGTCCCGTCCACAGGAAACCATCCCAAGCGGAGGCGGATCAGCAGCGTAGAGATGTCCCCAACCGATACACTGGCGAGCGGTCCATCCTGGGTCCCGACGAGCTGTCCATCCTGGGTCTCGACTCTGGACAGCCAGTACTTCATCCATGGTCATCGGACCGGAACCCCTCCACAAGGGAGGGGGGGACATAGGAGAAAAAAGAAAAGAAGCGGCAGATCAACTGGTCTAAAAAGGAGGTCTAGTTAAAGGCTAGAGTATACGGATGAGTTTTAAGGTGAGACTTAAATGCTTCTACTGAGATAGCAAACTTGAACTGTTACCGGGAGGGCATTCCAGTGTACTGGAGCCTGAACGGAAAACGCTCTATAGCCCGCAGACTTTTTTTGGGCTCTAGGAATCACTAATAAGCCGGAGTCTTTTGAACGCAGATTTCTTGCCGTGACATATGGTACAATACAGTAAACAATAACATAGTCCTCCTTGAGTGCAAGACTGCCTGGCATACTGTATAACAGGAGATTATAAACTGGGCTCAATCTGCCCTGCTATAATGTATTTGTATGAGTAACAAAAATGTGCTGTAAGCTAGTGGTGAGTGCTTGAAGTGGCCTAGCAGTCAGCCAGAGCTTCAGAAATGCTGCATTGAGACAGGGCACCTCCGTTCACTTTTTTCGGTGTTTGCTTTTCCTCGATCTTTCGCTTGTATTCACCGTGTATCTCCTTATGATTTTTGAAGAGGTGGGAGATTAAGTTGCTTGTATTAAATAAAGATGTCTTTGTTCCTCCTCGCATAACCAGCTTTTTGCAGTCATTGCAAATGGACAGTTTTTTTATCCATTAGACACACTTTAAAATAATCCCAAACCATGTCGTTAGTCAATCACCGAGCGAGATCGCTTGTTAGCCAGGCTACAGCACCAGCAACAACACACTCTTGGTGTTGTTTTCTTCCGCTCGCGGCGGTTTGAGGAGGTCATCAAGCGTTGCCAGTAAACCTCTCATGCTGCAGTCGTCAACTCCTGTGTTGTGTGTGGGAGAGGGGAGGGCCGGCTGACTGGGAGACACAACTGCTCTGTGCACCGCTCGTTACAGCGGCGTTTGAAAAAGTCATTAATTTTACTTTTTCAAACTGATACCGATAATTTCTGATATTACATTTTAAAGCATTTATCGGCATCGAAATCTCTACCTCCAGCCCTTTGTGGTTATTTATCGCACAAATTAAAACCTTGTTGATTCGATGCCGATTAATCACAAATGCTATATCGTATCGGTTCAAATGTAAATGGTACCCATCCCTAGCTGTAACAGACAATGTGTGTCATGTATAGAAGGGAACATTACACAGTTCTGTGGTTGTTGATATGAAAAGCTAAAACATACAGCAAATGTATTCAGTTTCAACCCGTGCACAGTGTTTAAGTGTATCACTTACTTCTAGTTCATTCTGACCGAAATGTACTACGACGGTTTCCACCGTTCCTTCTGCGACGACGACGATGACCTCGACATCATCCAAGAAAGCGACTCCATCTTTGCCTTTGAGACGCCGGAGATGTTTAAACTCGAAAGCCTACGCACCAAAAGAGGCAAGTTCTTCATCTGTGTATTGTTTATGTTTTGTTTTACGGAGATATGTAAGTTTTTTTTACTTCTTGTAGGAAGTCTTCTGGCCAACCTGAACCACAACAACTTGAAATACGGGACGGAAAATAGTCGGACGTCGTCTTTTATGCAGGGGGCCGGGACCCCTTTGGCTTCGCCCATTAAAAACCTGGCTCCTGAGAAGATGATCCTCCTGGTGTGCAATAGGGCCTGTACCGGACACCAAGCAAAAAGGTACCTACTTTGTATCTACAGCACACATTGTCACATTGACCAACTTCTTATACATGGGTGTAACAAAGTCAGTGAAAGGGCTGAAGCAAGTGGAAAACATGATAGAAATGCGTTACCAACCACATAACAATAAAAATATATGTTAATGTTGTCTTAGATTTGGCTTGCCTTTCGTTCTCTACATGGAGCGTACGGCCACCTGGGACGCGCTCCAGAAAGAGATCTTGGAGAAAATGCGCCACCTCCTGCGACCTGGAGTCTATATTCAGGTAGGAATTGACAAGGGTTAGTCGTAAATGTAGGTCAAGCAGGGAATATTAACGTAAAAATGTCCGCCTGTAGGTGGGGCCTTTCAGTCTTCGAGTGGTCGGCGTGGTGGGGATCACCTACCTCCTCCCCCAGGATGAGCGACCGCTGTGTCATCCGACTGTGGAGAGGTCAGTTCTCCTCTTTGGCGTTACAGAATCTCCCAAAAACATTCAGCAAACAATATTACAATAAAGGGGTTTAACAATTAGTTTTAACTAGAGATGTCCGATAATTTCGGACTGCCGATATTATTGGCCGATAAATGCTTTAAAATGTAATATCGGAAATTATCGGTATCTGTTTCAAAAAGTAAAATTTATGACTTTTTAAAACGCCGTTGTGCGGAGTGGTACTTGGACGTCGGGAGAAGTACAGAGCGCCAAAAAACCTTAAAGGCACTGCCTTTGCGTGCCGGCCCAATCACATAATATATACGGCTTTTCACACACACAAGTGAATGCATGCATACTTGGTCAACAGCCATACAGGTCACACTTAGGGTGGCCGTATAAACAACTTTAAAACTGTTACAAATATGAGCCACACCACAAGAATGACAAACACATTTTGGGAGAACATCCGCACCTTAACACAACTAAACACAACAGAACAAATACCCAGAACCCCTTGCAGCACTAAATCTTCCGGGACGCTACCCCCACCACAACCTTGCCCCCCAAAACCCCCCGCCTCAACCTCCTCATGCTCTCTCAGGGAGAGCATGTCCCAAATTCCAAGCTGCTGTTTTGAGGCATATTAAAAAAAATAATGGACTTTGCGACTTCAATAATAAATATGGCAGTGCTATGTAGGCATTTTTTTCCATAACCTGAGTGGATTTATTTTGAAAAACCTTGTTACATTGTTTAATGCATCCAGCGGGGCATCACAACAAAATTAGGCATGATAATGTGTTAATTCCACGACTGTATATATCGGTATCGGTTGATATCGGAATCGGTAATTAAGAGTTGGACAATATCGGATATCAGCTAAAAAGCGATTATCGGACATCTGTAGTTTTAACAACAATTTGACTCAACATTTGTTGTTGCCGATACCATTCAGGGACAATTTTTTTTTAGAGCAATACAATACAGTGAGTTGAAATCGATTCAGTGACTTTATAGCAAAACAAATTAAGCTGTGCAATCGTGAAGTAAATATTGGATAATGGAGACTGAAGGTGAAGTTTCCTACAACCCTGGTATTCCTTGTAAGGGAATTATATATAAATGAAATATGGACACAAACAAACAAGCAAGTTCTTTCTTAACATGGGGTAACAAACTCCACACACGTTTAAACACTGAACACACAGACACCCAAACTCTCACGGAACTCTTTTCAGTAGTCTGCCACTTCAGCACATGTCACACATAGAGGTGGGAATCTTTGGGCACCTCACGATTCGACTACAATTTCGATTCAGGAGCTACAATTCGAATAAAAATTGATTATTGATGCATTTTTAATTTATAGATAGATGCAGTTTTACATTTATTTTCGTTTCACTAAAGCAGGGGTGCTCATTACGTAGATCGCGAGCTACCGGTCGATCGTGGAGGGTGTGTCTGTCGATCGCCAGCCAGGCATTAAAAATGAACGATCATTAATTTTCACCACTTTCGCCACTTGATTGACATTCACGGCAACCGGGGGTTGGCTTCTGCTAGATCATTATTAAGAAAAAATGACAGAGAAAAGGTAGAGAAACACTTTTTATTTCAACACACGCGCCGTACCTGCCGTCAAAACTCTGAACACCGACCACACCGTTCCTGTCTTCACAATAAAAGCGCTGCTTCATCCTGCCTGCTCTAACAAAATAAGAGTCTCAGAAAGCTAGCGTGCACAAGCTAGCAAGCTACATAGTTTGCCGCCAATGTATTTCTTGTAAAGTGTACAAAAAGGAGTATGGAAGCTGGACAAATAAGATGCCAAAAACCGACCACTTTCATGTGGTATTGCACAAAAAGGAGAACTTTTTTTCTCCATTTTAAAATATGGACGTTGTCATCACTACTGTTTGATTCCAATCAATGCAAGTCATCAGAATCAGGTAATACACCAACTTATATTCTTGTCTTCGTGAAAGAAAGTAATCTATATGTGTTAAACACTTTTAATAAAAAAAAAACGTCTTTCATAAATAGATAAATATAAATTATTAGGGCTGTGGTTCTTTGGGTGTCCCACGATGCGATACAATATCAATTCTTGGGGTCACGATTCGATAATATATCGATTTTTTTTTTATTCGATTCGATTTTCGATTCAAAAATGATATTTTTCTGATTCAAAACGATTCTGTATTCATTCAATACATAGGATTTCAACAGGATCTACCCCAGTCTGCTGACATGCAGAGTAGTAGATTTAAAAAAAAAAAAAAAGCTTTTATAATTGTAAAGGACAAGGTTTTATCAACTGATTGCAATAATGTAAATTTGTTTTAACTATTAAACGAACCAAAAATATGACCTATTTTATCTTTGTGAAAACATTGGACACAGTGTGTTGTCAAGCTTATGAGATGCGATACAAGTGTAAGCCACTGTGACACTATTGTTCTTTTTTATTATTTTTATAAATGTCTAATGATAATGTCAATGAGGGATTTTCTATGCTGAAATTATAACAAATATTGATACTGTTGTTGATAATATTCATTTTTGTTTCACTACTTTTGGTTTGTTCTGTTTCGTGTTTGTGTCTTCTCAATTGCTCTGTTTATTGCAGTTCTGAGTGTTGCTGGGTCAGGTTTGGTTTTGGATTGCATTGTTATGGTATTGCTGTGTAGTGGTTTGTTAGATTGATAAAAAAAAAAAAAAAAAAAAAAATCGATTTTTCGATTGTAGCTGAGATAGGCGCCAGCAACCCCAAAAGGGAATAAGCGGTAGAAATGGATGGATGGATGGATTTAAAAAAAAAAGAGAATCGATTCTGAATCGCACAACGTATTTGAATCGATTTTTTCCCACACCCCTATAAATTATATATATAAATGAGGTAGTTCCCTTTGACTTGGTCAATTGAAAAGTAGCTCGCCTGCAGAAAAAGTGAAGTGAATTATATTTATATAGCACTTTTCTCAAGTGACTCAAAGCGCTTTACATAGTGAAACCCAATATCTAAGTTACATTCAAACCAGTGTGGGTGGCACTGGGAGCAGGTGGGTAAAGTGTCTTGCCCAAGGACACAACGGCAGTGACTAGGATGGCGGAAGCGGGAATCGAACCTGCAACCCTCAAGTTGCTGGCACGGCCGCTCTACCAACCGAGCTAAACCGGTTTCTTTAGTGCAGCGTGGGCAACACTGCACTAAACAATATTCAAGGTTCCAATATCTGTATCGTACTGTAAAGAAAAACGTTTGGACGACCCCTACTTATAGTAATGGTTGTATTGACCTATTTTCACTACAAGATGATACGAGATGTACACCGACTATAACGTTTGAGTTCCATTTATTTAGCATTGCCTAACACAAATTTGTGTGACACGTAGTTGAGACCGTATGTGTAGAGGGGTTGTTTGCCGCTTTCCTGCAGTGTTTTTAAATCTCAGTACTAAGATGACAAGCTT
Source organism: Nerophis ophidion (assembly GCF_033978795.1). Lineage (NCBI taxonomy): Eukaryota > Metazoa > Chordata > Actinopteri > Syngnathiformes > Syngnathidae > Nerophis > Nerophis ophidion. The sequence goes on along the minus strand of NC_084617.1, from coordinate 9,768,514 downwards.
CGGTGACAGGCCCTAGCACGTCTGCTAAAATGCCAGTTTGACATGTTTTTTTTTTTTCTCTCTCTCATTCTGACCCACATAAAGCAAGCCAGAACACCACTGGTGTGCAAACATTTATCAGTCAAAAGTTCAGCATGAGCTGTCATTCCTAAGAATGTACAGTGAACTCTGAACACATGCATCCAACGGGGTCATGAGGTACTATCTAATGAAATCTCATAGTTGTAAAAGGCAACATGTGAGTCACAGCTATTTCATTGGAACTCATTAAAGATATTTTTGACTGTTTATTTTCTCCTTCGCTGTTTACGATATACAAACCTCGTTTCCATATGAGTTGGGAAATTGTGTTATATGTAAATATAAACGGAATACAAAGATTTGCAAATCCTTTTCAACCCGTATTCAATTGAATGCACTACAAAGACAAGATATTTGATGTTCAAACTCATAAACTTAATTTTTTTTTGCAAATAATAATCAACTTAGAATTTCATGGCTGCAACACGAGCCAAAGTAGTTGGGAAAGGGCATGTTCACCACTGTGTTACATCACCTTTTCTTTTAACAACACTCAATAAACGTCTGGGAACTGAGGAAACTAATTGTTGAAGCTTTGAAAGTGGAATTCTTTCCCATTCTTGTTTTATTAAGAGCTTCAGTCGTTCAACAGTCCGGGGTCTCCGCTGTCGTATTTTACGCTTCATAATGCGCCACACATTTTTGATGGGAGACAGGTCTGGACTACAGGCAGGCCAGGAAAGTACCCGCACTCTTTTTTTACGAAGCCACGCTGTTGTAACACTTGTCTTGCTGAAATAAGCAGGGGCGTCCATGGTAACGTTGCTTGGATGACAACATATGTTGCCCCAAAACCTGTATGGACCTTTCAGCATTAATGGTGCCTTCACAGCTGTGTGAGTTACCCATGCCTTGGGCACTAATACACCCCCATATTACAGATGCTGGCTTTTGAACTTTGCGCCTAGAACAATCCGAATGGTTATTTTCCTCTTTGTTCTGGAGGACACCATGTCCTCTGTTTCCAAATATAATTTGAAATGTGGACTCGTCAGATCACAGAACACCTTTCCACTTTGCATCAGTCCATTTTAGGTGAGCTTGGGGCCAGCCAAGCTGGCGGCGTTTCAGGATATTGTTGATAAATGGGTTTGGCTTTGCATAGTAGAGTTTTAACTTGTACTTACAGATGTAGCGACCAACTGTAGTTACTGACAGTGGTTTAATGAAGTGTTCCTGAGCCCATGTGGTGATATCCTTTACACACTGATGTCAGTTTTTGACTGATCAAAAGTCCACAATATCATTGCTGACGTGCAGTGATTTCTCCAGATTCTCTGAACTTTTTGATGATTTTATGGACCGCAGATGGTAAAATCCCTAAATTCCTTGCAATAGCTCGTTGAGAAATGTTGTTCTAAAACTGTTCGACATGTTGCTTACAAAGTGGTGACCCTCACCCCATCCTTGTTTGTGAATTACTTAGCATTTCATGGAAGCTGCTTTTATACCCAATCATGGCACCCACCTGTTCCCAATTAGCCTGAACACCTGTGGGATGTTCCAAATAAGTGTTTGATGAGCATTCCTCAACTTTATCAGTATTTATTTCCATTTTTCCCAACTTCTTTGTCACGTGTTGCTGTCATCAAATTCGAAAGTTAATGATTATTAGCAAAAAAAAAAAAACGTTTATCAAATATGTTGTCTTTGTAGCATATTCAACTGAATATGGGTTGAAATGATTTGCAAATCATTGTATTCCATTTATATTTACATCTAACACAATTTCCCATCTCATATGGAAACGGGGTTTGTAAAACACCAACAATTTCATGCAGCTAAGTGCTTGTTTTGAAACGGCACCTAATTGCACGAGTAGCTCATCAAACACACAACTCAGACTCTCTTTCTCTCGACACGGTCGTAACCACCTATTAACATTTTTCTGTTTTTGTGCGGCGTATTTTACAGAGCATATAAGTCCTGTGGACAGGGCGGTCCGCCGCACGTGAAGATCGTGGTGGAGTGGGACAAAGAGACCAAAGACTAGTAAGTGAGGGAAAACCGGTGCTTTCTATAATATGATAATGACCAATGACATTGTACACATTTAGTATAAAGTTAAAGTCCCAACAATAGTCACGCACACACTCGATGTGGTGAAATGATCCTCTACATTTACATATTCCGTACAATTGACCACTAAATGGTAACACCCGAATACGTTTTTCAACTTGTTCAAGTCGGGGTCCATGTAAATCAATTCATGGTAAAGTTACATTGTTTGAAGTTAAAGGGGAACATTATCACAATTTCAAAAGGGTTAAAAACAATAAAAATCAGTTCCCAGTGGCTTGTTGTATTTTTTGAAGTTTTTTTTAAAAATTTTACCGGTCTCGGAATATCCCTAAATAAAGCTTTAAAGTGCCTTATTTTCGCTCTCTGCGAAGACACTGGCCATTTCCCTGTGACGTCACACAGTGCTGCCAATGTAAACAATGGAAATACCACAGCACGATATAGTGTCATTAGCTCGGATTCAAACTCGGATTTCAGCGACTTAAGTGATTCAACAGATTACGCATGTATTTAAACAGATGGTTGGAGTATGAAAATATTGAAGAAGAAACTGAAGCTATTGAGCGAATAGCTATTGACGCTATTCATAGCCATAGCATGGCCGAATAGCTGCGTTAGCATCGCCGGTAAAATGTGCGGACCAAACGATCAGGACTTTCGCATCTTTTGACAGTGGAGCACCTTAAATCCGTCGATTGGTAAGTGTTTTTTTCGCATTAAATGTGGGTGGGAGGAAACGTAATATATTTGCAAATGCATCTACAGGTTATCCATACATCTCTGTACCATGTCTGCTTTAGCACCGCCGGTAAATAGCATGTTAGCATCGATTAGTGTAGAAGGTTATCATCGATTAGCTGGCAGTTAACATCAACAAAACTCACCTTTGTGATTTCGTTGACTATCGTTGCAAATGCATTTGCAGGTTATCCATACATCTTTGTGCCATGTCTGCCTTAGCATCGCCGGTAAAATGTGGAGACACTCTGGCCCATTCAACGGGGGTCTGGCGGCAGACACTTTCGCATCTTCGGGCCAGTGTTGCAACTTGAATCCCTCCCTGTTAGTGTTGTTACACCCTCCGACAACACACCGACGAGGCATGATGTCTCCAAGGTTCCAAAAAATAGTCAAAAAAACGGAAAATAACAGAGCTGAGACCCGGTGTTTGTAATGTGTTGAAAATGAAAAGGGCGGGTGTGGTACCTCGGCGACGTCACATTCTGACGTGATCGCTTCCAGCGCGATAAACAGAAAGGCGTTTAATTCGCCAAAATTCACCCATTTATAGTTCGGAAATCGGTTAAAAAAATAGATGGTCTTTTTCCTGCACCATCAAGGTATATATTGACGCTTACATAGGTCTGGTGATAATGTTCCCCTTTAAAGTTAAAGTACCAATGATTGTCACAGACACATTAGGTGTGGTGAAATTTGTCCTCTGCATTCGATCAACCCCTGGGAAGTGAGGGGAGCAGTGAGCAGCAGCGGTGGCCGTGCTCGGGAATCATTTTGATGAGTTAACCCCCAATTCCAACCCTTGATGCTGAGTGCCAAGCAGGGAGGTAACGGGTCCCATTTTTATAGTCTTTGGTATGACTCGGCCGGGGTTTGAACTCACGACCTTCCACTCTCAGGGCGGACACTCTAACCACAAGGCCACTGAGCAGGTTATATTATTCAATGTGATTCTTACATCCTAATAAACTAGTTTAAACACTATTAGTGTGCGCACCAACGTGTCTGTCCCAGTAGTTTTTACAACTTTAACTTTTTTATTCAACTGCAGTCTATTCGGACACACGGAGGAGGAGTACATACCCGACGCCGAGAGCGTGTATCTGTACAGGGAGCAACACCACCAGCCGCAGGCCTGCACTCTGGCTCAGTGCTTTCAGCTGTACACTAAAGAGGAGCAGGTAACACACAAATCACAAACTAATCGCATGTGCAATTGGATGTTGACAAGGTTACGTTGGAGCCTTGAAGCCATGGAGAACTGTTTGGCAAGCACAGACTGTTCTTAATTCATACCTGTCTAGTTTGTGGCCTAAAGGGTCTGCCAACCTAACGGAAACTAGACAGTAGGGCCGCAATGTTTGTTGTGACAAGAACGCAACAAATGTAAGTGTAAATCCCACAACTTGCAATGAGTCATTAAACATTGTAGGAATATTTTTTGTTGACTGTGGATTGTTTTGAGAAAATAATGTGTACAGTCGTCACTCGCGCTGCAAATATTGCGGCTTCACTTCAGATTTGAAAAAATATATTTTTTAAGTATAATCTACAAGGGCCTGGAGCCAAATCTGGCCCGTCACATTAAAGCCTGGAAAGTGTGTTAATAAAATGCATAATCTTTTCTTGATATATTTGTTCTTTCCCTTTTGACATTAAAAATAATGTACGGCTTGCACATTGCAAATCTTTTCAAATTCAATATTATCAAAATTTTAAATTCAATATTATCAAAATCTAAATATTATATTATGTATTCCAAAAATGTTTTTTGTTAAAATAAAATAAATACTTTAATATCTGCTTGACTTATGATTTCAAAACAACTTAACTCTAAATTTGACAATAGATTTTACGGTTTAATTCCGCCAACTGAGTTTTTTACCGTAAAATCAACTTTGGTATTATTTTTTTCCATATAGAGTAAGACACTAAAACATTAAAAACAACAAAATTTTACGGTTGCTTGAATTTTACCGCTTAAACAGTGGTATTGTTTTTCCATTCATTCAATTTTTTTATATGTTGCAAAAAACCCATTGCTTTTACTGTAAAATTCTGGTGACTCGGCTGCCAGTTTTTAAAGTAAAATGTTTATATTTTTTTGCAGCTTATGTAAAAAAATATATTGTATATTGTACACATGTATATTCATATTACTCATTGTTAAACGCGGCCCTCTGAGGGCAACCATAACTGCGATGTGGCCCTCAATGAAAACGACTTTGACACCCCTGATCTACATGATAAGCTCCATTTTAATGAGGATAAGCGGCACAAAAAATTATTGGATGGATCTTCTATATATTTTTGGCCTAAATTAGGTATTAAATTAAGGGCCACTATTGTGCAAAACGGGCTTCACGGTGGGAGAGGGGTTAGTGCGTCTGCCTCACAATACGAAGGTCCTGCAGTCCTGGGTTCAATTCCAGGCTGAGGATCTTTCTGTGTGGAGTTTGCATGTTCTCCCCGTGAATGCGTGGGTCCCCCTCCGGGTACTCCGGCTTTCTCCCAGTTCCAAAGACGTGCACCTGGGGATAGGTTGATTGGCAACACTAAATTGGCCCTAGTGTGTGAATGTGAGTGTGAATGTTGTCTGTCTGTGTTGGCCCTGCGATGAGGTGGCGACTTGTCCAGGGTGTACCCCGCCTTCCGCCCGATTGTAGCTGAGATAGGCGCCAGCGCCCCCCGCGACCCCGAAAGGGAATAAGCGGTAGAAAATGGATATTGTGCAAAACCAACTTTTCTTTCCTATTTGACCTGTTGTTGTGTATTTGTGATCTGCATAGTCCTGCCTATGTGTAATCAAATCCTGCCTTCCTTCATACTTTCGTGAAATAAGCCGTTTTGAAATCGCCTTATTGGTGACATTTTTGCTGTTTTTGACATCAGCGGATTATCCACATATAATTATAATACATTTACTCATAATGCTTTGCGCGTGGCCGCCATTGTAGTCAGACGCTGTGGTTGATAAGCTCCTTTTTTCTATCCTCTTGTTATGGGGCAGGCTAGCTCACACATGCACATGCATCCTCTACGGTTGCCATTTCTAATACAAAGTAGCGTGTAGTTCAAACTTACATCTGTGAGTAGACTTAAAAAAAACAAAAAAACTCAAAATGTCGTGGAAAAGATGCTGTTGGAGTGGAGCCACGTAAATAAGACCGCCCTCATAACGGCGCATCCTGCAAAGACGGTTCGAAAGTGGCTTAAAAACTGTTTGTAAAACATAATTTATGCACAAATTTCACCAAAGAAGAAGCATTACATGTCATATAGACCACAAAGAAGTGTTTTAAATGTAGAAAAAAAAATCATTATATGACCCTTTTAACCTCTTAAGGCCCCAAGTTGTTTGTTTACATGCTTTTTTTTTTTTTTTCTCTTTGCAATTTGGGCCTATTGGAACATAATTAGAATAAAAACTAAGAATCATCTTTTTATATGATGTACTTAGTCCATAAGTACACAAACGTGTACTTCATGTTTAGTGACGTGCTATTTTTTATTTTTACACTTTTTTTTTCCAAATTCCATTGTATGTTATACTCTTCTGACACCACCAGATGGCAGTAAAAGTGTCCACATAAGCGGCCTTAAGACCCCAATTCAGTAGTCGACACAATTTTGGAAACAAGAGCTAAAAGGTGCTTTCCACGCATGTGCCCACTAAGCTTTTAGAGGTAATGTATTTCAAGGCAGTATTTTTCTCATTTCTACGGCTTGCCCCTTTTGGAATTGCGGTGGTGCTGGAGCCTATCCTAGCTGCAATGCATGACATTGCAATGCTAACAATAAAGCTAATGATGGTAGTTGCAACTGTCAAGTAGAGTACGTTTTGGCAGAACAATTTACGCATATTGTTTTCTTCATGCAAAGTATTTCCATACCAGTGATGCTTGGAAGTTCCTTTGGGCTATCGGTGGGTTGAACAGTAAAATATACTCCTGAAACGAGCCTATATGGGTGTTTTTATGTTTAGAGGTTTGTGGTTATGTTAAGAAAACATATTTGGAAGGTTGGAAACCAGTTTTGAGCTCTGTCAATATATTTACATTTAAAAGCCTACTGAAATGAGATTTTCTTATTCAAACGGGGATAGCAGGTCCATTCTATGTGTCATACTTGATCATTTCTCGATATTGCCATATTTTTGCTGAAAGGATTTAGTAGAGAACATCGACGATAAAGTTTGCAACTTTTTGTCGCTAATAAAAAAGCCTTGCCTGTACCGGAAGTAGCAGACGATGTGCGCGTGACGTCACGGGTTGTGGAGCTCCTCACATCTGAACATTGTTTACAATAATAGCCACCAGCAGCGAGAGCGATTCGGACCGAGAAAGCGACAATTTCCCCATTAATTTGAGTGAGGATGAAAGATTCGTGGATGAGGATAGTGAGAGTAAAGGACTTAAAAAAAAAAAAAATTGTTACAAAAAAAAAGGCGAAAGCAGTGAGAGCGATTCAGATGTTATTAGACACATTTACTAGGATAATTCTGGAAATTCCCTTATCTGCCTATTGTGTTACTAGTGTTTTAGTGAGATCACATGGTACCTGAAAGTCGGAGGGGTGTGGCCACAGGTGTGTTGACCGCCAGTGTCTCCAGTGGGAGGAGGTAATAGTCCGCAGCTGCAGGAGGACGCAAGCTCCGCTCATAACTACGGTAAAAGCCGACTTATTACCACAATTTCTCACCGAAACCTGAGGGTTGACATGTGGTCGGGATCCATGTTCGCTTGACTGCTCTGTTCCATAGTAAAGCTTCACCTTGGGGAATTTTAAAAAGGAAACAACGGCTGTGTTTGCGTGCTAAAGGCTAAAAGCTTCCCACCTCCATCTTTCTACTTTGACTTCTCCATTATTAATTGAAGGAATTGCAAAAGATTCAGCAACACAGATGTCCAGAATACTGTGTAATTATGCGATTAAAGCAGACTACTTATAGCTTGGATCGGGCTGGAAAAAAATGTCCGCTACAACCGGTGACATCAAAAGCACGCGTCATCATACCGCGATGTTTTCAACAGGACACTTCGCGGGAATTTAAAATTGCAATTTGGTAAACTAAAAGGCCATATTGGCATGTGTTGCAATGTTAATATTTCATCATTGATATATAAACTATCAGACTGCGTGTTTGGTAGTAGTGGGTTTCAGTAGGCCTTTGATATTTAATTGATGCTGAAATCCGTTTGCCACGGTGAGGCCTGGAGCCAATTAGCCGCGATAAACAAGGGAAAACTACGTCTCAGTTTTCTCAGTCAGCGGGAGTTTCTCCATGTTACACTCGGTGCTCACTCTGGTGCTAAAAAGAGTCTCTTTTTGTGGTTTTGCTGTGTTTTTTACTCCTAATGCTACGTTTGGACTAACATACCACGTGAAGCCAAGGCCAACATAAACCATTGCAAAAGAATGTAGGAGGGGGAGCAGAGAGAAACGCAAGTAAAAGCCGGTGCCCCATGCGGTTTGAGGTTTTGTTTTTTATTATTATTTCTTTTACAAGCGGCTAAATGGAGTTTGTCCTTGATGGCCGCTGCTCTGGTTCTTGTGTGTTTCAGTTGGCCCCAGACGACGCCTGGCGCTGCCCCCACTGCAAGCAGCTGCAGCAGGGCCGCATTAAGCTCAGCCTGTGGACATTGCCTGACGTGCTCATACTGCACCTCAAGAGGTTCAGACAGGTACTTCAGCTCCCCGTCTTGTTTGTGTCAACCCTCAGGCAGACGCAAGCCGTCTTTTTGTGTTCTCAGGAGGGAGACCGCAGGGTGAAGATGCAAAACCTGGTGCAGTTCCCGCTAATGGGCATGGACATGGCGCCCCACGTGGTGAAGAGGAGCCAGAGCAGCTGGAGTTTACCTTCCCATTGGTCACCGTGGAGACGACCCTACGGCTTAGGGAGAAACCCTGATGACTTCCTGTATGACCTGTACGCTGTGTGCAACCATCACGGGAGCATGCACGGAGGCCACTACACTGGTAACACAAACAGCCATTGTATGATTGGAGAAATGTGCTGTTCTTGCACATAAAACTTCTAAAGGCTTAGTGGCCACATGCGTGGACAGCACCTTTTAGCTCTTATTTCCAAAATTGTGTACACTACTGAATTGGGGTGTTATGGCCGCTTATGTGCACACTTATACTGCCATCTGGTGGTGTCAGAAAAGTATAACACAGTGGAATTGGGGAAAAAAAGTGTAAAAATAAGAATTAGCATGTCACTAATTATGAAGTACACGTTTGTGTATTTATAAACTAAGTACATCATATCAAAAGAGGATTCTTAGTGCACAAAACCGCACGCACAAGATCACTTTACTTACCACTGTAATTAACGGACTACGATACTTTTCATTCAATGACTGTAAATAATGCAAAAAATAATGTAAAAACACTTTACTTGTTACTGTAATTACCGGACTAGAATACTTTTCATTCAATGACTGTAAATAATGTAAAAAATTATTTAAGAACAATTTACTTGCCACTGTAATTACCGGACTACATTACTTTTCATTCAATGACTGTAAATAATGTAAAAAAGTAAATACACTTTACTTACCACTGTAAATACCGGATTACGATACTTTTCATTCGATGATTGTAAATAATGTAAAAATAATGTAAAAACAAGAATATAAAGAAGTCATACTGTTCCATTACCCATGTTCATACTACTGTCACTACTAAAACTGCCAAAGAACTGTAGACACCTTCATATTTGTTCCTTCCTATACTGTATATACTGTTACACTATTTGATATTGCACCGGTACTGTATTTGACTACTGTACTTTTAGTTGTACTGATACTTCTACCATAACTTCTGTGACTTATTGTGCAATTTAATTGCCTTGTAATTAATGTACATCAGAGCTATTCAATTTTTTTGAATTTTTTAGTATATAGTGTATTAGATTCTGCAACTAGTGTTTGGATCCCTCTGTACGCAGTATCTGAAGAGCATGGAAAAAAAGCATTTCACTGTGGTGTAGTCTGCATGTGACAAATAAACTTGAACCTTGAACCTATTCTAACTACCGGTATGTAGTTGGGCCTTAAGGTTAAACCACATTTCCTTTTGTGCAGCCTACTGCAAGAACTCCGTCGATGGTCAGTGGTACTGTTTTGATGACAGCGAGGTTTCACCCGTAGCCGACGACGACGTGTCTCAACAAACTGCCTACATTCTCTTCTACCAGCGGAGGACTGCTATACCTTCCTGGTCCGCCAACAGTTCTGTTGCAGGTCAGGCTGGTTTTAACCCCTAACTTTCCAGTCAGCTCATTTACTTTTGTATCGACACGTCTTTAATTCACCCGGCAGGCTCTACCAGTTCTTCCCTGTGCGACCACTGGATCAACAGGCTGCCCGGTAGCAGACCTGCTAGCTTGGCGTCAGGCGCCTCGTCCAGACGCACCTCTCTGGCTTCGCTGGCGGAGTCGGTGGAGTTTCCCGGAGAGCGTAGCGAAGACGACGGTGAGACAATCCACGTATTTATTGTACTGCAAATATTACTGTGGAAGTTACCTCCTAGCTAGTTTGGTGGCTCACACACATCAGCTGGAGACCGTTGTGGTTTGACAAAGGTTTTTATTTTTCCACAATATTCATATGACAATCGACTTTTCATTCCACCTCTGTGTCATGCCTCTCTCTTCCCCCTGCTCCCGGCCACTCACTGCCAGGTGTGTCTCGCCGTTAGCACATGCACTGCCCCTATCTGACGTGCTCGTCCTCCGCACCATAGACAGAGGCGGTGACCTTTGCTCCTGCAAGCGCGCTGGCCGCACCACCCCCCACAATTACATTTCATATTATTTTTAAATTTTCTTGTAATCAGACAATATTTTCATCAAAATTCCATCAAATATACCGAAAATATTGTCTGATTACAAGAACATTTTTAAAGGTATGGAAGTTAATTTTCTTTTAGAAATATTATAGACATTATTATTATTATGAGTTTTATATTACAAATCAATCAGTTAGTGTTATGATGCGACTTCAGTGTTAACTGTCCCCCGGTCGCATAAGGGTGAATAATGATGAGGCTTATCATAAGCATCATTCTTGACCGAAATAGACAGATACAAAATAAATTAGTTGACAAATTAATAAAAAACAGGCTTAACAAATGTTTTAGGACAGGGGTAGGGAACCTATGGCTCTCGAGCCATATGTGGCTCTTTTGATGACTGCATCTGGCTCTCAGATAAATCTTAGCTGACATTAGTTAACATGTGAGGTAATTAATAATTCCGCTGGTAATCACTGTTAAAAATAACGTTCAAAATAAACATTCTCATGCATTTTAATCCATCCATCCGTTTCCCACCACACCTGTTCAAGAAGTCGCATTAATGGTAAGTAGTATTGTATTTATTATTGATTAGCTTCAGAATAACAATGTTAGTATAAAGAATAAGAGACTTATTGTACCCTAAAAATGCTGGTCTTAACTTAAAAATGCATGCATTAAGTTGTATTCAGTGTTAAAAAAATATTACATGGCTCTCACAGAAATACATTTTAAAATATTTGGCTTTCATGGCTCTCTCAGCAAAAAAGGTTCCCGACCCCTGTTTTAGGAACTCACGTCAATCAATGTTCCGCCAACATGGTCTTCATAGCAGATATCGAGGCAAATGTCCCAAAACTGTGGGAGACGACATCTTTCATAATCTTTTCGTGGTTCAGAAAATGTTGACTTTGCTTGAACAGAATCCTTGAAATTGCAACAGTACTAATACGACTAGAAGTGAAGCATGCTTACGTCCGTTAACACTTGAGGATGTGCAATGTCATGACACCATGTCTGTATTCGGGTCAGTTTGCATAAAAAGACCAGATTTGACCCCCTAAAAATCTGAATTGGACATCCTACACTGCAGTGATGTAAACGCACTAAACGTAGCCTTAATGCTAATTAGGTCTAGCTATACATTGCTAAAGTAACAGTGAAAACATGGAGTGGATTTTCAGTGTAATAATGCTGTCATTACTGATTGAACGGATTGATAATAAGCTTTGACAAAGGGTCTTCAAATAATTTATAATCACAGTTAGACGGGTTTTGTTATTATATTCCCGCAAATTTATAATGAATGTTTCTGCATTTTTTTGTTAAAATCACAGGCTTAAGAGGTGATTTTACATGGCGATTTCAACATTTCTAAATTTTCTATTGAAAACTACAACTAAGATGCACATTACAATCAAAACAGCAAGTGTGTGATAAATATAACAATTACAGTTTTGACACATTGGAGGAGTCCACTAAAGAAAAGACAGGGACGTTCAACTAAATGGCAAAGACTACTTCCTGCCTTGACACACCGTAGTCTACACCAGTGTTTTTCAACCACTGTGCCGCAGCACACTAGTGTACCGTGAGATATTGGTTGGTGTGCTGTGGGAAATTATGTAATTTCACCTAATTGGGTTAAAAATATTCCTTGCAAACCAGTAACTCCGCTTGCTTGCTTGGGATGGTTTCCTGCTGGCTCCGCTGTGAACGGGACTCTCGCTGCTGTGTTGGATCCGCTTTGGACTGTACTCTCGCGACTGTGTTGGATCCATTGTGGATTGAACTTTCACAGTATCATGTTAGACCCGCTCGACATCCATTGCTTTCCTCCTCTCTAAGGTTGTCATAGTCATTATTGTCACCTACGTCCCACTGGGTCATTATTGTCACCGATGTCCCACTGGGTGTGAGTTTTCCTTGCCCTTATGTGGGCCTACCGAGGATGTCGTGGTGGTTTGTGCAGCCCTTCGAGACACTAGTGATTTAGGGCTATATAAGTAAACATTGATTGATTGATTGATTGAACTGTTGTCTGTGCTGTCAAGAGCTCTGCATAGTAACTGTAATACTCTTTCATACCAGTAGGTGGCAATTGCTTTGTAGAAGTCAGGAACATGATTTGTCTGATCACAATATGCAGACCACAGAGGGAGGCAGTTTGCAGGTAAAAAAGTAATGCTTAAACCAAAAATACACAAAAGGCATTGAATCTTAGGGATGGCTGAATTGGCTGCAAAATAAAACAAAAACAGAATGCTGGACGACAGCAAAGACTTACAGCGCGCGGAGCAGACGGCGTCCACAAAGTACATCCGTACATGACAAGAAACAACCAAATAGGAGCGCCAGAGAAGAGTTAAAACACTACAATATTCTAAATAAGTCACAGCGTGATGTGACAGTACGCCTACTTTGAGATGAGCTATAGTGATGCATAGTTGGTTATGGTTTGAATTCATTTCCAACAGTTGCGAGAAGTACTTTTTACTGATGAGTTAAAATTTTTTATGTTTTCTGCCGGTGGTGTGCCTCTGGATTTTTTCAATGAAAAAATGTGCCTCGGCTCAGAAAAGGTTGAAAAACTCTTGTCTACCCACTATTGCCCTCGAACGTCTTGGAACTGCAACTGCTAAATCTATTGTATAATACTTGTAAATGGACTAACACACTTGATAACTTCATGATTAAATGCAACAAAAAACATACAATTTTATCAATAAACAATTAACATGTATTAACACAGACAAAAGTAACAAAAACTGGTACTGATTCCCAGGCACCGGTACAAATATATATTTTCTAATCTCATCCTTAAGCGGTGCCTCTCCAATATCAACATTGCTCTTCGAATCCAACAAAATATGTTTTCTCGTAGCTCTTCAAGCACTTTCAGCTTCAGACAGAAATCGGCTACTTTTTATGTCTGGCAAACCTCGCCTGGCCATGTGAAACTGAAACAGATGTGAGCTCGGCAGGCCGCTTGTGGTTGACGGGAAGCGAGGGCTCGCTTTGCAGAGTGCTGCCTCAGCATATGGTTACCAGGAGTGTGGCAATTTACTACTGTATTAGGTTTCACTCCATGCCATATGGCTGGTTTAGATTTACAGGCTGGTTTTAATTGAGACGTAATCAATGACGTTTGCTCATGGGTAAACGCTAGGGGTGTAACGGTACACAAAAATTTCGGTTCGGTACGTACCTTGGTTTAGAGGTCATGGTTAGGTTCATTTTCGGTACAGTAAGAAAACAACAAAATATAAATGTTTTGGTTATTTATTTCCCACATTTGTAAACAATAGCTTTATCCTTTTAACATTGGGAACATTATAAAAATGCTGCCCACGTTAATCCACATTAAACTGCCTCAAGTTGTTGCTTGGATTAAATAAAATGACAAAACTTTTCTTCCACATATAAAAAGTGCAACATTAAACAGTTTCAAGTCAGCTTATCATGCTTAATTTATTGCAGCATTTGGGAAGCCTGTAGTTGACTTTTATTATGTCAACATGTGATAGCAGGGACCCTACCATTCAAAATTAGGCTGCTACATTACTAAAGATTAATGTAACTATTGCTGAAAAAATAGCACAATAGCAATAGAAGAGACTATTCATCCCTGAACACCATGGAGTTCAAGTGAAATAACAGACAGACAGGGCTTTGCTGCCCCTAACGCACGCACACACACACACACACACACACACACACACACACACACACACACACACACACACACACACACACACACACAGCAAAATGAGTTGAAGTTACGCTAAAAGCCAATGAGCCTTCACCTCAAGCCAGAACTGCGAGCAAGCTGAGCTGCATTTTAAGTTTCTAGAAGGTCAACTGGCTCATAGTAATGTTAGTAGTAGTTGTGACTGGGAGGTGTTTTTTATAATTTGGGGAGAGTACGTTGTCACATGCTAACCTGCTAAACACTATTCTGCTCGACGCCGAAGCATTGACTACATGCGCTCTGAATATGCACTGCTGATTGGCTTTGTATGTAACCAATCAGAGGGTTCTGTGGGTGGGACAATGCTGGGTGCTGACATGCAGGCAAAAGAAGCAAAACAGCTTGTTAAGACTTTAGCTTACAAATTCGTTTGGTATACCCCCGTACTGAAACGGTTCAATACAAATACACGTACCGTTACACCCCTAGTAAACGCTTTAGTGCCTACAATTGTGTCTTTTTTCTCAATAGTCTTCATCTTTCTTTTCAAGGTGGTTTCTCCATCCGCCCCTTCGTGAGGAGCATCCAGCGTCAGAGCTTGTCTTCCAGGTCGTCCATTGCCAGCCCCTTAGCTTACAGCGACAGCGGTGTCAAGCCCTCCTGGTCTCTCTCCACCAAGCTGCAAATGAGGTCCAGCTCACCCTCGCGCTTCTCCCTGGACTCTCGGTGCTCGCCACCCCTTGAGCGGATTGGCGAGGCCTGCGACGACCGCGTGTCCACGTCCTGCTTCGGCAGCTACAGCCGACACGAGCGCTACTTCGGCAGCAGGACTCCCTTGTCTGCGGTGGAAAGCAACCACGCCGAGCAGGAGAACCACAACAAGCGTTTCCTGGACATGATGTACTGCCGCGCTCCCACGCCGGTAGACAAGAAGACGTCCAAAAACGAGCCCACCGAAAACAACAACCAGATCACGGCCATAGACCAAAACGTCCTTCCGTCTCAAGCCACGCCTTCCAAGGAGCAGAAACGCAAAGAAATCACAAGCTCCACAAAACCCACTAAAGCAGAGCAGGAAAAAACCTCCAAAAAACGTCTGTGTAATAAACCCGCGACGTCTGAAACCCCCTCGAGCACGCCTGTAAAAGGCAAAAAGGTAAGCAACACGAAAGAGAAGAACGTCACAAGCAAGAAAAGCACCTCAACACCTACTGGGACGCCTTCCAAGACAAAAGAGGCGTCCTCAAATCTGGAGGCGACGTCAAAACACAGACTGTGTGTGCGCTCCACGCCTCTGTCGTCAGCGTCACCCTCCCCCACCACCAAGAAGAACCCGGGCGTCCCCGAGAAGAACCCGGCCAGCGCTCGTAAGCGTCTGGTGGAGAGGAGCTTCAGCAGAGACTCCATGCACACCAGTCCTCTGATCAACAGCCCGCGAGGAAGCCCTTTGTCCAAGACGGGCGAAAGCAGCCGACACGAGGTGAAGACGGTGCGGAGCTCCAGCAGCAGCTCGTCCGTCACCAGCCTGCGCTCTCCCAGCGTGTCCAGCAGAGACCTGCAGCGCGGCGGGAAGTCGGAGGAGAAAGGCCTGTCCTTCTTTAAAAGTGCGCTGAGACAACGGGAAAGCCGACGGTCGGCCGACTTAGGCAAGAGCAGCCTGCTTTTCAAAAGGACCTCGGAGAAGACATGCAAGCAGAGCGGACAGGCCAAGGAAGGCGGCGTTGAGAACGGCAAAGCGGCGGTCGACACGTCCTCGCCTCTCAAAGCAGACGCTCCGAGAGCCGCAGCTGAGAAAAAGGCAGAAGCCAAGGAGTCCAAGGCCGCCGCCGCCTCCTCTCTCGGCCGCTCTCTGCTGCACGTGGGGAAGAGCAAGGCTTGCGGGGCCGAGGCGAGTCTCAAGTCGCCGGCCAACGGTAAGAAACCACTCGACAGGAAGACGCCTTCCCGGAAGCTGTCGTCGAGCACGCAATCACCCGCACGTACGACACCGCGGCCTCAGTGACGCCACCATCGTACGTACTTTTCTTCTTACTGAATGCAGCTACTGTACATTCTCTGTGCCTACCTTCTGCTCAGCACCCTGCTGTGAAAAGTACGCAAACTTGACACTTAGGCTACCTTCACACTGTTGCAATTCTGCTTTTATTCCCCACATGTGACACGCACACTTTTTCACAGTACAATTCCCGTTTTTACAAATCCAACCAAGGCCGCGGTCATATTTAGATATGAATTCCCTTTATGGCCGATACAACTGCAGTCTGAACAATCGGGTCGCGATTATCCAACCTAAACGTCATCAAATAGTGACAGCGGTTGGTAGAGTGGCCGTGCCAGTAACTTGAGGGTTGCAGGTTCAATTCCCGCTTCTACCATCCTAGTCACTGCCGTTGTGTCCTTGGGCAAGACACTTTACCCACCTGCTCCCAGTGCCACCCACACTGGTTTAAAATGTAACTTAGATATTGGGTTTCACTATGTAAAGCGCTTTGAGTCACTAGAGAAAAGCGCTATATAAATATACTTCATTTCACTCTTGGCCAAAATAGACAATTGCAAAAATAAATACTGGACGAATGAGCAGAAAAAGATGTTTTCGATAGGGATGCAATGATTAACATTGATTAAAAACGGCATGGGGAGGCGTGGCTCGTGCCAGCAACTTTAGTGATCCAGGTTCGATTCCGGCTCCTGCCAAAGGATCTCACTGCCGTTTGTGTCTTTTAGCAAGACACTTCATCCTTGCTCCCAATGCCACCCACACTGGTTTAAATATAGCTTAAAATGTAAATAATGGGTTTTGCTATGTCATGCAGTCTCTAGAGGGGGAAAAAAAGTGCTACATAAAATATAATCCATTTAAAAACGCCAGAATTATTTAATCTCAAAGGCTCCACTACACCTTGAGTTTCAGTCATCCTCACTCGCTATACATTTTCATCAGTAGCTCAGCGTTGTGCAAGTTTAGTGTAAACAAACCGCATCATCAGGTACGTCTGTCAAGAGCTTCATTTAGTGACCATTTAACGTTCTTTTAGTAGGGATGGGTACCGTTCACAATGGAACTGATACATACCAATTACCAGTACATGGGAATTGATGCCGGTACTCAACGGTACTGGTGTGTGTTAATAAATATGAATTGTTTTCGATAATTACATTTTTATTGCAACCTTAAAAAATTAGCTGGTTATAACAACTGCTGTCCAGTTGTTACTTCAGTTTAGTTTTGGCTGTCAAGTCTTTTGCTGCGGCCAAAAAGTGTTAATACTGTAAGCGTTGCACTTGTTTTCGATTGATTGTGCTTAATTACTCACCAGCTGTTTGATTGTAACATGCATCCAAGTCGTAGTTTTCGTTAACAAATTTGGAAGTGCTGAAATCGCCACGTAAAATCGGTAATGCTAATCAGTAGTATGACATCAGCAAAGCCAATGTATATTAGCATCAAGCTACTGCACAGATGGAGCCTTATTTTACCTGCAGTACGTCGGAGCGTTTTTTTGAGTTGTTTTTTTTGTTGGCATTGAAAATTGCAATTTTACCTAGAGAGCAAGTGCGAAAGTGTCGGTGACTGGGCGTGACGTCATCGCCCAACCCAGGTACTGAAACATGGCACCGTTGCATTTTTCGTGAATTAGTACTTGGTAGGACCGGTGAGATTCGGTCGGTGCCAAAAAAGTACCTGCTACCCATCCCTAATAGAAAGTGTAAAACATTATTAGCTTGTACAATAACGGGATCTAGTTATGTGCATTCTCGTTATTAACACAGCATAACATGGATGATTCAAAATGAATTAATAGGCAGTTGATGAGTAACATTTCCCCTGGGGATCAATAAAGTGGTCTTATATTGATAATACAATTATTAATCTAATAATAGTTTGTTTATACTTTTATTTGGAATTGTTATATGAAAATACCCAAGGAATATCTCATTTTATGTATTTTTTCGGTTCTGATATGTATCATGATATAGTCATCGTGATTATTACTCAGATATTAATCATTGCATTCCTAAAACTCACGTCAATATCCCACCACTACAAAGTACTCACGTCCAAGCAAATGTCCCACAAACGGCGTGGGACAACATTCTTGTCTTCCTTCTTAATCTTGTACATGAAACAATTTGGTTGGAAAAAAAAAAAACGTCCGGTTGCAAAAAATCCTTAAAGGGGAACATTATCACAGTTTCAAAAGGGTTAAAAACAATAGAAATCAGTCCTCAGTGGCTTGTTTTATTTTTCGAAGTTTTTTTCAAAATTTTACACCTTCCGGAATATCCCTAAAAAAGCTTTAAAGTTCTTGATTTTCCCTATTTGCGATGCGACTGTCCATTTCCCTGTGACGTCATACAGGGCTGCCAATACAAACAATATGGCGGTTACCACAGCAAGATATAGCGACATTAGCTCGGATTCAGACTCGGATTTCAGCGACTTAAGCGATTCAACAGATTACGCATGTATTGAAACAGATGGTCGGAGTATGGAGGCAGATAGCGAAAACGAAATTGAAGCTATTGAGCGAATAGCCATTGACGCTATTCGGCCATAGCATGGGTGTACCTAATGAAGTGGCCCATAGCATGGCTGCCTTATTAGCATCGGCGGTAAAATGTGCGGACCAAACGATCAGGACTTTCGCATCTTGTGACACTGGAGCAACTTAAATCCGTCGATTGGTAAGTGTTTGTTTCAAATGTACATACAGCTAGCATAAATAGCATGTTAGCATCGATTAGCGTAGCATGTTAGCATTGATTAGCTGGCAGTAATGCCGTGACCAAATATGTCTGATTAGAACATAAGTAAACAACATCAACAAAACTCACCTTTGTGATTTCGTTGACTTAATCGTTGCAAATGCATCTGCAGGTTATCCATACATCTCTGTGCCATGTCTGTCATCGCCGGTAAAATGTGCAGACACTCTGGCAAATTCAATGGGGGTCTGGCGGCAGATTTCTTGCCAGTGGTGCAACTTGAATCCCTCCCTGTTAGTGTTGTTACACCCTCCGACAACATGATGTCTCCAAGGTACCAAAAAATTGTCGAAAAAACGGAAAATAACAGAGCTGAGACCCGGTGTTTGTAATGTGAAAATGAAAATGGCGGGTGTGTTACCTCGGTGACGTCACATTCTGACGTCATCGCTCAAAGACCGATAAACAGAAAGGCGTTTAATTTGCCAAAATTCATCCATTTAGAGTTCGGAAATCGGTAAAAAAAAATACATGGTCTTTTTTCTGCAACATCAAGGTATATATTAACGCTTGCATAGGTTTGGTGATAATGTTCCCCTTTAAAATTGCTACAAATCTACTGAAATTGGAGCCATGTTTACTAACCAATGATGTCTAGATCGGATTTAATAAAAACAAAACAAAATCAGAATTGCCCATAATACCCTGCAGTGTGAACGTAGCCTCAGAATCCAAATCCCATCCAGGAGACTTACCGGTACTTCATTAACGAGCTTTCTCCTCAGTGACATATTTAATCTGTGGTTAAGGTCGAGACCACAAACACGAAATAGAAAGCGTTTCATTCCGAGTAACGATTATTTACGTTCCCAAAATTGATTTGAGCAAAGAGTTTTTTTAACGTCACGATGGCCAATAAAAACGGCAGAATAAACTTCCTAATTGGTCCACAAGACACACTTATAGATATTTTACAACTATTTTTGTTTAAATACAAGTTTTATAATAGTGTTTTATAAGAAAATGTTTTGGAATGAAACCCTTTAAAAATATCTATATATACACAACATGTGTGTGTGTATATATATATATATATATATATATATATATACACACACATATATATATATACAATATATAAATAGCTGTAGATGCGTCTGTATAGAAAGTATAAAGTATGTATTGTTCTACTTCCAAAAGCAAAGTCAAAACAATCTTAAGCGCGTTACTAATAGTAACAAATGGTAACATGGTAGTCTACTACTGTATGCATCACTGAGTAGGAATGTAGTAATTATTCTGCACTTTGTATAGATCAGTAGCTTCCTTCCTTCCGTAGCAAAAGTATACAAACACTAACTTGATGTAACTCTCGTGTGTCTTCTCAACATCATTTTAACATATCAAGTAGTTCCAGGCCTTAAATATATATATAAAAAAAAAAAAAGGGTACATGGTGCTGTAACCAGACACAGTCTGGCATTTTAACACCAGAACTTAGTAAAACCCAGTCAGCGTACGTTATGTCATGGATCATAAACTTGTTTTTGTTGACATCATGTCATAAAAAAACGAGCATGGCTGTGTCACGTTAACCCCGCGGAACCAGCATACCTAGTGCTTCTAATGCGGAACAAGCCAGTACACGATATATTAACTGCAGTAATTGTTGCCATCAAAGTACAGGAAGTGTGACAACACTTCCTGTAAATGCTCCAATTGTAGCGTTTATTCGCCTAAACCGCAAAGACGACAGGATGTAATTAGAAGCAAGCAATAATTGAAGAAGTGTGACCAATTTGCTGTATTTTGGCCATACTTTGTTACTTCACTATAAATGATTTTTTTCTAGGAGGGTTAACTTTTTTTTAGTGTTTAATTAAAACATTTTAATGTCAGATTCTTTTCAAAGGTGTATGATACACTGGCAGTTATTCAGCAACACCCCAAAGCCAAACAGAACATGATGTTAGTCCTTTATTTGTCAAAGGGCCTACAAACTTCTTTCAATCACCTTAACCTCTTAATGCCCGAGCTGTTTGTTTACATACTTTTTTTTAATTTCTCTTTGCTATTTGGGCTTATTGGACCCTAATTAGAATAAAAACTAAGAATCATCTTTTGATATGATGTACTTAGTCCATAAGTACACAAACGTGTACTTCATGTTTAGTGACATGCTAATTCTTATTTTTTTACACTTTTTTCCCCCCAAAATTCCATTGTATGTTATACTCTTCTGGCACCACCAGATGGCAGTATAAGTGTCCACATAAGTGGCCAAAAGACCCTGATTCAGTAGTGTATACAATTTTGGAAATAAGAGCTAAAAGGTGCTGGCCACACATGTGGCCACTAGGCCTTTAGTTAACTCAAACACCAAACATGTATTTTTTTTAAAAAATAAACCTTTTCAAAAGGCCTTTTGATCAAACTGTCATGCTATGCACATTTATACTGTGACATGTGATCAAAAGGCGTTATTGAAAAGGTTCACAATTAAAGGGGGACTGCACTTAAAACAAAAAGTGCCTGTCATTCATAATCCATATGTAAAAAAAGCACACACGTTTTTATTTTTTTATGCATTCTAACTAGTAAATAAATGTGAGCAAAAGTCAGCTAACAATGGAGTCAATGGACTTCTGTTCTGCCTATAAAGTGCGTAAAAACATCCCGACATTTTCATCGTTTTATATTCACATATGTAATGAAGTAACAGGCACATTCTTATTTCCGTATTTTGTAATTATAATATGGCAGAGTATTATTTTACAAACGTTTGCTTTTTCCTTCAACAACAACAACCTTCACTGCAACAAACATGATAAAACACCACTTACTGTACAATGTCTGCTCCCACTGGGATGCCGAATGATGGGCCTTTGAGGAAGAATTACTCCTAATCCTCGCAAAGAAAAAATGGGGGGTTGAACCAAGCGTCTTTTCCTGTCTTCCTCGCCAATTTCGGGTCTAAATTGACTGTCAAAGTTGACCGACATGTTAAATTATTTTCCTTCTTCTATCAAGGTGAGAGGAGTTATTTATGATCGAGAATAAACTTTTACGCGCTCTGAGGCGAGAAAGCCGCTCACCAGCCGTTGATGTCAACATAGCAGCATTAGCTCGCTAGCTCTCTATAAATAGTATGTCTGCCTTAGCGCTTATAATAACAATATCACTAATCCTTAGTTAATGTCGGTCTCAAAATGTAAATGAATTATTGTTGGTAGTTTTTCAATGTTTTTTTAAGAATTTCAATGCATTAAAATGTAATTATAGTGAAGAAAAGGCAAATTTCTTAAAAAAGTACAGTTCCCCTTTACAGCATACTTTTTGACATTTTTGTTTCGGACTGAAATTTGAGATAATTGAGCAAAAAAAATGAATAAAATACAATGAAAAATGCTTTTCAACTTCAAAAACATAAAGGGGCTGTTTGAAAGTTGCTCACAGTTTAAATTTTTCAAATCAAAAAGTACAAAAGTTAAAGTTAAAAGTACCAACAGAACACCACCCCGGAGCTTATGTTACCATTACTGGTTTAACAGAACACAACTGTGGATTTTTCAATTACTATGTTTACGTGACAAATATAAAAAAATAATAATTGGACACACATTAACAGTTCAGTCTTTTTGTTATAATAAAAATATACATTCAATGACAGCTAACGCTAATTATCCAAACTGCTTTTATTATTAGCTAACAACATCAATTCGTACTAAAAGCCGTGAAAGGGCTGATTATATTGCTTAAAATACTTTGGAAAGTTAGCGCCCTCTAGACATCTGTGTAAATGTTGCAAACAGCCCCTTTTTTATCTTTAATGTCCTGTTTGGCTTTGAAGATAACTAAAATGTAAAGTCGGCAGAGGGTTAATTTCTTAACAATGATTTAGGAACAATACATTGCTGCAACACAGCAGCAACAGAATTAGCGAAATAAGAGGAAGTAGTAGTGGTTCATGATAAACAGTAGATGTCAAAGCACGTGCAGAGGTACTCTCTAAAGGCCCAGTGGCCACATGCGTGGACAGCACTTTTTAGCTCTTATTTTCAAAATTGTGTACACTACTGAATTGGGGTCTTATGGCCTCTTATGTGGACGCTTATACTGCCATCTGGTGGTGTCAGAAGAGTATAACATACAATGGAATTTGGGGGAAAAAAAGTGTAAGAATTAGCATGTCACTAAACATGACGTACACGTTTGTGTACTTAAAGACTAAGTACATTATATTATTGTGCAGCACGGTGGTACAGGGGTTAGTGTGTCTGCCTCATAATATAAAGGTCCTGGGTTCGATCCTGCGCTCGGGATGTTTCTGTGTGGAGTTTGCATGTTCTCCCCGGGTACTCCGGCTTCCTCCCACTTCCAAAAACATGCACCTGGGGATAGGTTGATTGGCAACACTAAATTGGCCCTAGTGTGTGAATGTGAGTGTTGTCTATCTGTGTTGGCCCTGCGATGAGGTGGCGACTTGTCCAGGGTGTACACCGCCTTCCGCCCGATTGTAGCTGAGATAGGCTCCAGCGCCCGCCGTGATCCCGAAGGGAATAAGCGGTAGAAAATGGATTACATCAAAATAAATGATAAATAAATGGGTTGTACTTGTATAGCGCTTTTCTACCTTCAAGGTACTCAAACCCCTTTGACACTACTTCCACATTTACCCATTCACACACTGATGGAGGGAGCTGCCATGCAAGGCGCTAACCAGCACCCATCAGGAGCAAGGGCGAAGTGTCTCGCTCAGGACACAACGGACGTGAGGAGGTTGGTACTAGGTGGGGATTGAACCAGGGACCCTCGGGTTGCGCACGGCCAATCTCCCACCGCGCCACGCCGTCCCTAAAAGATGATTCTTAGTTCTTATTCTAATTAGGGTCCAATAAGCCCAAATGAAAAAAAAAAGCATGTGAACAAACTGTTTGGGCCTTAAGAGGATTAAGCCCAAAATGCAACTTCTGCCAAATTAAAGTTTTAATATATAAAAAAAAAAAAAAAGTCAGTAGGTTGCCTACAGCCGCAAGTGTTTGTGTGACCCGGCACTAATTTGAGCCTTTGATTTTTAGGCGTTAAATCGAGCATTTACAGCAATGTGTTTCCACCAACTTGTCATATATATATGGGGCGGTATAGCTCGGTTGGTAGAGTGGCCGTGCCAGCAATCTGAGGGTTGCAGGTTCGATTCTCGCTTCCGCCATCCTAGCACTGCCGTTGTTTCCTTGGGCAAGACACTTTACCCACCTGCTCCCAGTGCCACCCACACGGGTTTAAATGTAACTTAGATATTGGGTGTCACTATGTAAAGTGCTTTCAGTCACTAGAGAAAAGCGCTATATAAACATAATTCAATAATTATATATATATATATATATATATATATATATATATATATATATATATACACAGACAGTACAGGCCAAGCATTTAGACACACCTCATTTCATGGTGTGTTCTTTATGTTCTTGACTATTCACATTGCAGATTGTCACTGAAGGCATCACAACTGTGACACCTGTGAAGTAAAAACCCTGTCAGGTATTTAATTACCTCGTCAAGCTCATCAAGAGAATGCCAAGAGTGTGCAAAACAGTAATCAGCTATTTTGAAGACACTAGAATATAACATGTTTTCAGTTATTTCACCTGTTTTCGTTAAGTACATAACTCCACATGTGTCCATTCATAGTTGTGATGCCTTCAGTGACAATCTACAAAATAAAGAACACACATTGAACGAGGAGAAGTTGTATCCGACATACCCTCTTACACTGTGACGCGTGTCCACTTCATCTCTTCCCCGAAGCATCAACAATAGCGGCAGTTGAGATTTAAAAAAGGGAAGGCGGTGTTGCATGCAAACACGCATGCTGAGTCATCATAAAAACGAACTATGCAACTTTGCGCTGCGGCGAAGACTCGATGAAAAATACTACAGCATGTCTCCTCCTGTCATGCAGCTTCATTTGCACACCTTTGTCCTTCTAGCACCACTTGCTCGTTTACTGTATCTTGCCGTTTCAGGTGCTTTCTACCAAAACAAAAGTACAATATTTGGTAGCTTCCTTGTCTTCGGTCATATTAGGGGGGAAATACCGTTGTACACCAGCAGGGGGCAACGACACTACGGCTGTGATGTTTTATTTCCCCCCTAATGATATAATTGTATTGTGATGATAGTTCTTAGATGCTTCCATGATGACACATATAAAGAAAGGTCAAAATGCAATAAAGGGTAATACATTTCTAGTTTTTATAACACGACACCCGACTGTGACAATACTGCAATATTGCGATTCATTAAGACGGCAAAATGATTCTTCCTCTTTTCTTTGTTGGTAACTTGTATATTTTGGGTCTTTTTAAAAATAATATATATATATATATATATATATAATCACATGAGTCTTGCTGGTAATAATAGTACACATAATTTAAAGGCCTACTGAAATGAGATTTTCTTATTTAAACGGGGATAGCAGGTCCATTCTATGTGTCATTTCGAGATATTGCCATATTTTTGCTGAAAGGATTTAGTAGAGCACATCGATGATAAAGTTCGCAACTTTTGGTCGCTAATAAAAAAAAAACCTTCCCTGTACCGGAAGTAGCAGACGATGTGCGCGTGATGTCACGGGTTGTGGAGCTCCTCACATCTGAACATTGTTTACAATCATGGCCACCAGCAGCGAGAGCGATTCGGACCGAGAAAGCGACAATTTCCCCATTAATTTGAGCGAGGATGAAAGATTCATGGATGAGGAAAGTGAATAGAATAGAAGAGCTTTATCGTCATTTTTGCAATGAACAGGTTCAAAGAACAACGAAATTGGAGCT
Organism: Nerophis ophidion; assembly: GCF_033978795.1. NCBI lineage: Eukaryota > Metazoa > Chordata > Actinopteri > Syngnathiformes > Syngnathidae > Nerophis > Nerophis ophidion. Next base: position 9,742,624 of record NC_084617.1, on the reverse strand, counting down.
GATCCTCCTAAGGTGCATATACAATATGGTAACATAAATAGTAAAAAAAAGATATAGATGAGAGGTGTATATGTATATATATCCACACAGATGCATATATGCATGCATACGAATATATATACACACATACATATAACATTATTGCACATTGTAGTCCGAAAAAATAGAAACAAAATTTAAACATTACACATGAGGACATATTGTGCTCACTCAGTGCCTGTTTAATGCTACTATGTGAGAGTGAAGTACTAGAAGAAAAAGACGAGGGCAGTGGGAGCGATTCAGATGTTATTAGACACATTTACTAGGATCATTATGGTAAATCCCTTATCTGCTTATTGTGTTACTAGTGTTTTAGTGAGATTATGTGGTCGCACCTGTACAACCTGAAGGTCGGCCCCGCACCTTTCATCAGCACCAGTCGACGCAAGGGACCCTCTTCGAAACACGAGCTTTCGAAATGATCGCTGCATAACACACCGTACTTTGTGTGTGTGGTCCAATCCAACCGTGTTTGCTTGACATCTCTGTTCCATAGTAAAGCTTGACTGTCATCTTTCGGGAATGTAAACAATGAAACACCGGCTGTGTTTGTGTTGCTAAAGGCGGCCGCAATACACCGCTTCCCACCTACAGCTTTCTTCTTTGACGTCTCCATTATTCATTGAACAAATTGCAAAAGATTCAGCAACACAGATGTCCAGAATACTGTGTAATTATACGATGAAAACAGACGACTTATAGCTGGGAACGGTGCTGGAACTTCATACCGCGACGTTTTAGCATGGTACTTCCGCGCGAAATTTAAAATTGCAATTTAGTAAACTAAACCGGCCGTATTGGCATGTGTTGCAATGTTAATATTTCATCATTGATATATAAACTATCAGACTGCGTGGTGGGTAGTAGTGGGTTTCAGTAGGCCTTTAAAAGTCTCCACAGAAAGCCTGGAGTCTGATGAAATACAAGAATTTACTGTACTGAATGTCTGCGGAAGCCTTAGGATTAGTAAGTCAAGTGATTGTTTTGATATTCCATCTAATGGATATCATTCATATTAAGGACATTACAATGCTGAATGAAAGGACAGTATGTCTGTTTTTAATCTTTTTGCATTGTTTTTTTTAATAGTCTTGCCGTTTTATTAGGTACAGCCCCGCAATCTGCAATAAATCCTCCCCGCTCTCATCTATTTTTTTGCATACCTAAAAAACTGGCAAGTATATTAAGGCTGTATGGATTTTTTTTATTTAAAATTTTTATACTTTCATATGCTTAAAAATGTCATTTCAAACATCACAAGATAGTCTTTTATGTTAATTTATTTTTTTGTTTTTTTTTACTATTATTCTATATGCACTTTATTTCTTCAAATGGATATTGTGTATATATGTCGCTGGTGAAATAAAGACTATATACAAAAGCTATCAATGAGTCAGGTTTTTAATTGTGTAGTTGTCGCGCGCCACCACCAGAGGGCGGTGTTTAATCTATTTTCCTCCATACAGAGAAAAACTCCAATTGAGAATATTTAATATAATGCCAGCAAAATATTTATTCTCTTTTTAAATATTACATTTAATGTTGTTAAACCTAACGGGTTGTGTGTTCTGTTAGCAAATTATTTTATTCTATTTTTAAATACACGATTTTTGTGTTCCGCTTGTGTTTGTTGTTGTTTAAACTAACACCAGAGGGCGCTGTTTTCCTACAATACAGTCCGTGCCTGTGCAGACAATTTAAAACAGGGGTCACAAACCTTTTTGAAACCAAGAGCTACTTCTTGGGTACTGATTAATGCGAAGGGCTACCAGTTTGATACACACTTAAATAAATTGCTAAAAATACCCAATTTGCTCAATTTACCTTTAACTCTATGTTATTATTATTAATTGATGATGAACACTGATCATCTTAATGATTTCTCACAATAAATGTATATAGAAACAGGTTAAATATTTTTGTAAATATAAATCGACTCTTTAAAATTCAACCGGAAAAAAGAAGAGAAAAACTAGCTAATTTAAACATTTTTGAAAAAATAAAAAGAATTTATGGAACATCATTAGTAATTTTTCGTGATTAAGATTAATTTTAAAATTTTGATGACATGTTTTAAATAGGTTAAAATCCAATCTGCACTTTGTTAGAATATATAACAAATTGGACCAGGCTATATTTCTAACAAAGACAAATCATTTTTTTGAATTTTAATCATAATAAGTTTTAAAGTATTACATTTAAAAAAATTGTATTCTTTACAATAAAACAATTTTTTACTTGAACATTGATTTAAATTGTCAGGAAAGATGAGGAAGGAATTTAAAAGGTAAAGGTGTTTAAAAATCCTAAAATAATTTTCAAGGTTGTATTTTTTCTCTAAAATTGTCTTTCTGAAAGTTATAAAGAAGCAAAGTAAAAAAATAAAATATTTTTTTTTAAACAAGTGAATACCAAGTCTTTAAAATATTTTCTTGGATTTTCAAATTCTATTTGAGTTTTGTCTCTCTTAGAATTAAAAATGTAGAGCAAAGCCAGTAAATAAATAAAATTAAAAAAAATTAAGGCAGCTCACTGGTAAGTGCTGCTATTTGAGCTATTTTTAAGAACAGGCCAGCAGGCACCACGTTGGTGACTCCTAATTTAAATATGTTGCTATGTAGGCAAAATAATATTTTAACAATATTAACAGTGCTAAATGTCTTTAGTTTAAATGATTATAAATGTCGTCATTCTTGTGTGAAATTGTTGAAAAACAAAATGAAAATCAGAGTAGCTGCCTTTATAATCAAGTGTTGTAATTAACTTACTACAAAATGACGTTTAATCTTTTTACTAGCTGTTAGAATAAGACCGTTGTGAAACCTCCCCCAGTTGCCACGATACAGTATTTGATTTACTTAGCAGGCCTGGAGTTATGTGCTGTGGTGGGACAAAAACAACATGTCACCGCACGATAACGTTCCCGCTTGTTGACGTGGCGGGTGAGCTTTATCTCCTTTTTGTCTCCCGCGGTTACACTGCGGAGGAATCCATATTTATTGATGGCGGGAGGAGGAAGAGGTTGTGATTCAGGAAAGCAAAGATGTGCAGCTGAAAGGTCACGTAGATGAACGGAACATCTTATTGCACACCCCAAAACCAGTGAAAATGCTAAATAAAAACACATTACAATGATTTTCAAACCCTTTTCAACCTATATTTAACTAAATAGACGGCGAAGACAAGATACTTAACGTTCGAACTGGAAAACGTTGTCATTTTTTTGCAAATCATTTGGAATTTGACGCAATTTAGTAAACTAAAAAGGCCGTATTGGCATGCGTTGCAATGTTAATATTTCATCATTGATATATAAACTATCGGACTGCGTGGTCGGTAGTAGTGGGTTTCAGTAGGCCTTTAACACAGCTCAATCAACACAGAAAATGTGAAATAACTTAGTTGTTAACTGTAGGTCAATAATGCTCTATATATAATATAGATATATATACTGCATTATATAATTATGTTATTTAATGCAGTACTCTGGAATGCCCTCCCGGTAACAGTTCGAGATGCTACCTCAGTAGAAGCATTTAAGTCTCACCTTAAAACTCATCTGTATACTCTAGCCTTTAAATAGACCTCCTTTTTAGACCAGGTGATCTGCCGCTTCTTTTCTTTTTTCTCCTATGTCCCCCCTCCCTTGTGGAGGGGGTCCGGTCTGATGACCATGGATGAAGTACTGGCTGTCCAGAGTCGAGACCCAGGATGGACCGCTCGTCGGGACCCAGGATGGACCGCTCGCCTGCGTATCGGTTGGGGACATCTCTACGCTGCTGATCCGCCTCCGCTTGGGATGGTTTCCTGTGGACGGGACTCTCGCTGCTGTCTTGGATTCGCTTTGAACTGAACTCTCGCGGCTGTGTTGGAGCCACTATGGATTGAACTTTCACAGTATCATGTTAGACCCGCTCGACATTCATTGCTTTCGGTCCCCTAGAGGGGGGGGTTTGCCCACATCTGAGGTCCTCTCCAAGGTTTCTCATAGTCAGCATTGTCACTGGCGTCCCACTGGGTGTGAATTCTCCCTGCCCACTGGGTGTGAGTTTTCCTTGCCCTTTTGTGGGTTCTTCCGAGGATGTCGTAGTCGTAATGGTTTGTGCAGTCCTTTGAGACATTTGTGATTTAGGGCTATATAAATAAACATTGATTGATTGATTGATTGAATGCTAATTGTTCTCTCAGAGAGACATGGCTTTGCTGTCCGATACGCTAATACCTAATTAGCCTTCACCTCAAGGACTGCGAGCGAGCTGAGCTGCCGCTTATGTTTCCAGAACGTCAACGGGCTCATAGTGATGTTACTACTCGTTGACTGGGAGGTGTTCATTATAATTTGAGGAGAGTCCGCTGCCTTATACTTACCTACTAAACACCTTTCTGCTCACCCCAGCGCAGGACCACTGACTCATTCATTCATTCATTCGCTGCTAATAAAAGGACACGTTTTGTTCCTCCTGCCCACTTCATTTGGCTCCTTTCCTGCTATCTATTTGCCCGCTAATTAAGAATGCATGAACGCAGGACTTTTACGGCGCCCGTGAGGTGGCGGCGAGTTTGCACAGCGGCGGCTGGGCGCCATGAATAAAACATGGCCGCTTCACTACGTCATCATCACAGCTTTTCAAATAAAAAATAAAATAAAATAAGAGTCACAGCTGACATTTCCCCCCGGACCGACCAAATGAGTTCCAAAAAGGCGCTCGTTAGGTCGGAGATGCCGGCTGGAAAGCATCATCTTACTGGGAGGAAATACATTTCCATTAAGAAAGCAGAGGGATGCTATTACCGTGGAAGCTGCTTATGTCAACATAAGCGGTTGTCGACATCAAACGGTGATCGGAGTACACGCACACATTTTGTTGTTAATTGTGCATGTGACCAAAATAATACTTTATATCTCCATTTCTTGTGCAGCGGAGCACGCTTGTGTTGTCGCCGCTCGGACCGACTGACTCTTGTCGACATAAGCTGCATGAAGAGCGGCTTTAATGTAGAAAAAAATTCCGTTGCCCATTGTACATGTGACAAAAATTAGATCTCCATTTCGTGTAGAGCGGTATACGTTTGTGTCATCGCCACTCGGACTGGCAGACTCACGTTGACATGAGCGGATGTCAACATAAGCTGCATGGTGATCGGCGTAAATGTAGACACAAATTCCGTTGCTTGTTATTCATGCGACAAAAATAATACGTTACTTCTCTATTCCTTGTACTGAAGAACATGGTGTTATGGCCGCTCAGACTGACTGACTCGTGTCAACGTAAGGAGATAGCAACATAATTGGTTGCCAACATAAGTTGCATGGTGACCGTCTTAAATGTAGAGGCAAGTTCCGCTGCTTGTTGTACATGTGAAAAAATTAACATATCCATTCCGTGTACAGTGGTACACGTTTGTGTCATCGCCACTCAGACTGGCAAACTCGTGTCAACATAAGTGGTTGTCAACATAAGCTGCATGGTGATCGGCTTAAATGTAGACACAAATATCACTGCCTATTGTACATGTGACAAAGTATGCATCTCCATTTCGTGTACAGTGGTACATGTTTGTGTCATCGTCACTCGGACTGGCAAACTCGCGTTAACATAAGTAGTTGTCAACATAAGCTGCATGGTGATCGGCTTAAATATAGACACAAATTCCGTTGCTTGTAGTACATGTGACAAAAATAGCACTTTATTTCTCAATTTCTTGTACAGCAGATCATAGTTGTGTTGTGGCCGCTCAGACTCACTGACTCATGTCAACATCAGCAATTGTCAACATAAGCTGCGTGGTCAGGGGCTTAAATGTAGAGAAAAATTTGTTGCCCATTGTACATGTGACAGAAATCAGATCTCCATTTCGTGTACACCGGTACATATTTGTGTCATCGCCACTCAGACTGGTAGACGCGCGTCAACATAAGCGGTTGTCAACATAAGCTGCATGGTGATCGGCTTCAATGTAAAGGCAAATTCCATTGCCCATTGTTCATGTGACAGAAATTAGATCTCCATTTTGTGTACAGCGGTACACGTTTGTCATTGCCACTTGGACTGGCAGACTTATGTTGACATAAGCAGATGTCAACATAAGCTGCATGGTGATCGGCTTAAAAGGTAGACACAAATTCCGTTGCTGTGACAAAAATGATATTTTATTTCTCTATTTCTTGTACTGTGGAAGTGGAACACATTTGTGTTGTGGCTGCTCAGACCGACTGACTCATGTCAACATAAGCGATTGTCAACTTAAGCTGTGTGGTGAACGGCTTGAATGTAGACACAAATTCCACTGCTTATTGTACATGTGACAAAATATACATCTGCATTTCGCGTACAGCGGTACACGTTTCTGTCGTCGCCACTCGGACTAGCAAACTCGCGTTAACATAAGCAGTTGTCAACATAAGCTGCATGGTGATCGGCTTAAATATAGACGAGTTAAATTGCTTGTTGTTCATGTGACAAAAATAATACTTTATTTCTCTGTTTCTTGTACTGCAGAACATGGTGTTGTTGCCGCTCAGACTGACTGTCTGACTTGACTGTCAATGTAAGCGGTTATCAACATAAGCGGTTGTCAACATAAGCTGCACGATGTTCGTCCTAAATGATATCGGAAAATTTCGCTGCTTATTGTGCATGTGACAAAATATATATCTCCATTTTGTGTACAGCGGTACACGTTTGTGTCATCGCAACTTGGACTGGCAAACTCGGGTTAATAAAAGTGGTTGTCAACATAAGCTGCATGGTGATCGGCTTAAAAGGTAGACACAAATTCCGTTGCTGTGACAAAACTAATATTTTATTTCTCTATTTCTTGTACTGCGGAACACATTTGTGTTGTGGCTGCTTAGACCGACTGACTCATGTCAACATAAGCGATTGTCAACATAAACTGCGTGCTGAACGGCTTAAATGTAGACACAAATTCCGCTGCTTATTGTACATGTGACAAAATATACATCTGCATTTCGCGTACAGCGGTACACGTTTCTGTCGTCGCCATTTGGACTGGTAAACTCGCGTTAACATAAGCGGTTGTCAACATAAGCTGCATGGTGATCGGCTTAAATATAGACAAGTTCCGTTGTTTGTTGTTCATGTGACATACATAACACTTTATTTCTTCATTTCTTGTACTGCGGAACAGGGCGTTGTCGCCGCTCAGACTGACTGTCTGACTTGACTGTCAATGTAAGCAGTTATCAACATAAGCGGTTGTCAACATAAGCTGCACGATGATCGTCCTAAATGATATCGGAAAATTGCGCTGCTTATTGTACATGTGACATTTTGTGTACAGCGGTACACGTTTGTGTCGTTGCAACTTGGACTGGCAAACTCGGGTTAATAAAAGCGGTTGTCAACATAAGCTGCATGGTGATCGGCTTAAAGGTAGACACAAATTCCGTTGCTGTAACAAAAATAATATTTTATTTCTCTATTTCTCGTACTGCGGAACACATTTGTGTTGTGGCTGCTCAGACTGACTCACTCATGTCAACATAAGCGATTGTCAACATAAGCTGCGGGGTGAATGGCTTAAATATAAACACAAATTCCCTTTCTTGTTGTTCATGTGACAAACATAATACTTTATTTCTCCATTTCTTGTACTGCAAATTATGGTGTCGTCGCCGCTCAGACAGACTGACTCGCGTCAACGTAAGCGGTTGTCGACATAAGCTGCGTGGTGAACGGCTTGAATATAGACACAAATTCCCTTGCTTGTTGTTCATGTGACAGACATAATACTTTATTTCTCCATTTCTTGTACTGCGGAACACGGTGTCGTCGCCGCTCAGACCGACTGACTCGCGTCAACATAAGCGGTTGTCGACATAAGCGGCACGGTGATCGGCTTGAATGTAGAGGCAAATGACAAAATCTTTCCTATCTGTTGATATCTGCGGCCTGTGGTCTGGCGCAGGTAGTAATATGTCAAAAAAATTGACATTTTTTCCGGTGTGCCCTATAGCCCTTTAAATACAGTTGATTGACTTTTTCTCCGGTAAATGTTACAGAATGTACAGTTTAGTTTGGTTCCAGTAGATATTTTTGGAGCCAACAGGTCGACTTCATATCCGGACTCCACAGTCGACTAACCTCCAGATGACTCATTAGTCGCTTTCTCCGGGCGGCGAAAACTTTCCTTAAAAATGGCCTGTTTGCTAAAGTGCTGCTAGCGAGGAGGCTTCTAATTCACTCCTGTGGGCTTCATTGTTATTCTCGGCGGACACGAGCAGTGATGTGGTCTCTTCTTACTGTTAATTAGCGGCGCAGAGAGGATGGATTTTTTTTTTCTTCTTTTTTTTTTTTGTCTTCTGAAACTGCCGTGAGTGTGACACAAGGCCATTAGGTGACTGTCTTTTCCAAGCAAAGCTGAAGCAGAGTTAACGACACCCTCATCGTCATGGAAACTGCATGACTTTGTGGATTTATGGCCACACGGATTCATGTCAACGAACATCTGGCAAAACTTGATTTATTATGCATTTTTAGTATTTTTTTTTACAATATTGAAAATGTATTTAATTAAATTTATTATGGAACATGCAAAGGTAAATTTGATCAATATAAGTACAATCCCCAAAAATATCAAATGTATTAATTGTTCAATATTTTATTTTCTATTAACTGGAGACAGAGGACCCTATTGTATTTCTAAGGTTTTATTATTATTATACCGCAGCATCTTTGAGCTATAATTTGACCCCCTTAACATGCTTCAAAACTCACCAAATTTACACACACAACAAAACTGGCGAAAATTGCCATCTAATCAAAAACTCAAAACTGCACTCTAGCGCCCCCTAGGAAAAAACACAGACAAAACTGCTCGTAACTTCCGTTAGGAATGTCGTAGAGACATGAAACAAAAACCTCCATGTAGGTTTGACTTAAACCTAGATTTCATACTCTGACACCCTTCAGCGAAAAGCAACAGGAAGTTGGCAAAAACCCCTTCAAAACAAAGGTTTCCTAAAAAATGTAATTTTTGCCTCCTTGAGCTGTAATTTGACCACCTTAACATGCTTCAAAACTCACCAAATTTAAACACACACACATCAGGACTGGCGAAAATTGCGATCTAATCAAAAACCCAAAACTCAAAACTGCACTCTAGCGTCCCCTAGGAAAAAAACAGACACAAAACTGCTTGTAACTTCCGTTAGGAATGTCGTAGAGACATGAAACAAAAACCTCCATGTAGGTCTGACTTAAACTTAGATTTCATACTCTGACACCCTTCAGCGAAAAGCAACATGAAGTTGGCAACAACCCCTTCAAAACAAAAGTTTCCTAAAAAAAAATGTCATTTTTGCCTCTTTGAGCTGTAATTTGACCACCTTAACATGCTTCAAAACTCACCAAATTTAAACACACACACACATCAGGACTGGTGAAAATTGCCATCTAATCAAAACCCCAAAACTCAAAACTGTACTCTAGCGCCCCCTAGGGAAAAAACACAGACAAAACTGCTTGTAACTTCCGTTAGGAATGTCGTAGAGACATGAAATAAAAACCTCCATGTAGGTCTGACTTAAACCTAGATTTCATACTCTGACATCCTTCAGCGAAAATCAACAGGAAGTTGGCAAAAACCACTTCAAAACAAATGTTTCCTAAAAAATGTCATTTTTGCCTCCTTGAGCTGTAATTCGACCACCTTAACATGCTTCAAAACTCACTAAATTTAAACACACACACATCAGGACTGGCGAAAATTGCGATCTAATCAAAAACCCAAAACTCAAAACTGCACTCTAGCGCCCCCTAGGAAAAAACAGAGGCAAAACTGCTTGTAACTTCCGTTAGGAATGTTGTAGAGACATGAAACAAAAACCTCCATGTAGGTCTGACTTAAACCTAGATTTCATACACTGACATCCTTCAACGAAAATCAACAGAAAGTTGGCAAAAACCCTTCAAAACAAAAGTTTCCTAAAAAAATGTCATTTTTGCCTTTTGGAGCTGTAATTTGACCCCCTTAAAATGCTTCAAAACTCACCAAAGTCGACACACACATCAGGACTGGTGAAAATTGCGATCTAATCAAAAACCCAAAACTCAAAACTGCACTCTAGCGCCCCCTAGGAAAAAAACAGACAAAACTGCTTGTAACTTCCGTTAGGAATGTCGTAGAGACATGAAACAAAAACCTCCATGTAGGTCTGACTTAAAACTAGATTTCATACTCTGACACCCTTCAGCGAAAAGCAACACGAAGTTGGCAAAAACCCCTTCAAAACAAAAGTTTCCTAAAAAAAATGTCATTTTTGCCTCTTTGAGCTGTAATTTGACCACCTTAAAATGCTTCAAAACTCACCAAACTCGACACACACATCAGGACTGGTGAAAATTGCCATCTAATCAAAACCCCTAAACTCAAAACTGTACTCTAGCGCCCCCTAGGGAAAAACACATACAAAACTGCTCGTAACGTCCGTTAGGAATGTCGTAGAGACATGAAACAAAAACCTCCATGTAGGTCTGGCTTAAACCTAGATTTCATACTCTGACACCCTTTAGCGAAGAGCAACAGGAAGTTGGCAAAAACCCCTTCAAAACAAAAGTTTCCTAAAAAAATGTAATTTTTGCCTCTAGGAGCTGTAATTTGACCACCTTAAAATGCTTCAAAACTCACCAAATTTAAACATATACATCAGGACTGGCGAAAATTGCCATCTAATCAAAAACCCAAAACTCAAAACTGCACTCTAGCGCCCCCTAGGGAAAAACACAGACAAAACTGCTTGTAACTTCTGTTAGGAATGTCGTAGAGACATGAAACAAAAACCTCCATGTAGGTCTGACTTAAACCTAGATTTCATACTCTGACACCCTACAGCGAAAATCAACAGGAAGTTGGCAAAAACCCCTTCAAAACAAAAGTTTCCTAAAAAAATGTCATTTTTGCCTCTTTGAGCTGTAATTTGACCACCTTAACATGCTTCAAAACTCACCAAATTTAAACACAAGCATCAGGACTGGCGAAAATTGCGATCTAATCAAAACCCCAAAACTCAAAATTGCACTCTAGCGCCCCCTTGGGAAAAAACACAGACAAAACTGCTTGTAACTTCCGTTAGGAATGTTGTAGAGACACGAAACAAAAACCTCCATGTAGGTCTGACTTACACCTAGATTTCATACTGTGACACCCTTCAACGAAAATCAACAGGAAGTTGGCAAAAACCCCTTCAAAACAAAAGTTTCCTAAAAAAATGTCATTTTTGCCTCTTTGAGCTGTAATTTGACCACCTTAACATGCTTCAAAACTCACCAAATTTAAACACACACATCAGGACTGGCAAAAATTGCAATCTAATCAAAAATCCAAAACTCAAAACTGCACTCTAGCGCCCCCTAGGGAAAAAACACAGACAAAACTGCTTGTAACTTCCGTTAGGAATGTTCTAGAGACACGAAACAAGAACCTCCATGTAGGTCTGACTTAAACCAAGATTTTATACTCTGACATCCTTCAGCGAAAATCAACAGGAAGTTGGCAAAAACCACTTCAAAACAAAAGTTTCCTAAAAAATGTCATTTTTGCCTCTTGGAGCTGTAATTTGACCACCTTAAAATCCTTCAAAACTCACCAAACTTGACACACACACCAGGACAGGTGAAAATTGCCATCTAATCAAAACCCCAAAACTCAAAACTGTACTCTAGCGCCCCCTAGTGAAAAAACACAGACAAAACTGCTTATAACTTCCGTTAGGAATGTCGTAGAGACATGAAACAAAAACCTCCATGTAGGTCTGGCTTAAACCTAGATTTCATACTGTGACACCCTTCAGCGAAAAGCAACACAAAGTTGGCAAAAACCCCTTCAAAACAAAGGTTTCCTAAAAAAAATTAATTTTTGCCTCCTTGAGCTGTAATTTGACCACCTTAAAATGCTTCAAAACTCACCAAACTCGACACACACATCAGGACTGGTGAAACTTGCCATCTAATCAAAACCCCAAAACTCAAAACTGCACTCTAGCGCCCCCTAGGAAAAAAACACAGACAAAACTGCTTGTAACTTCCGTTAGGAATGTCGTAGAGACATGAAACAAAAACCTCCATGTAGGTCTGACTTAAACCTAGATTTCATACTCTGACACCCTTCAGCAAAAAGCAACAAGATATTGGCAAAAACTCCTTCTAAACAAAAGTTTCCTAAAAAAAATGTCATTTTTGCCTCTTGGAGCTGTAATTTGACCCCCGTAAAATGCTTCAAAACTCACCAAAGTCGACACACACATCAGGACTGGTGATAAATGCGATCTAATAAAAAAGAAAAAAGAAAACAAAACTCAAAATTGCGCTCTAACGCCCCCAGGAATAAAACAAAGACAAAATTGCTCTTTGGAAGAAAACACATACAAAACTGCTTGTAACTTCTGTTAGGAATGTCGTAGAGACATGAAACAAAAACCTCCAGGTAGGTCTGACTTAAACCAAGATTTCATACTCTGACATCCTTCAGCAAAAATCAACAGGAAGCTGGCAAGAACCCCTTCAAAACAAAAGTTTCCTTAAAAATGTCATTTTTGCCTCTTGGAGCTGTAATTTGACCACCTTAAAATGCTTCAAAACTCACCAAACTCGTCACACACATCAGGACTGGTGAAAATTACGATCTAATAAAAAAAAAAAAATACTCAAAATTGCGCTCTAACGCCCCTTAGGAATAAAACACAGACAAAACTGGTCTTGGGAAGATAACAGAAAAAACTGCTTGTAACTTCCGGTCGGAATGTCGGACATGAAACAAAAACCTCCATGTAGGTCTCACTAAGACCTACATTTCATTCATTGACATCCTTCAGCAAAAATCAACAGAAGTTGGCAATTACCCCTTCAAAACAAAAGTTTCCTAAAAAATGTAATTTTTGCCTCTTTGAGCTGTAATTTGACCACCTTAAAATACTTCAAAACTCACCAAACGCGACACACACACATCAGGACTGGTGAAAATTACGATATAATAAACAACCCAAAACTCAAAATTGCGCTCTATTGCCACCTAGGAATAAAACACAGACAAAAATGCTCTTGGGAAGAAAACAGACAAAACTGCTTGTAACTTCCGGTAGGAATGTCGGACATGAAACAAAAACCTCTATGTAGGTCTCACTTATACCTACATTTCATTTATTGACATCCTTCAGCAAAAATCAACAGGAAGTTGGCAATTACACCTTCAAAACAAAAGTTTTCCATTAACCCGTCACCCTTTTTCAAATTATCTCCTCTGAGCGCGTTTGTTGTGTCGGCTTCAAACTCGCACAGGAAAGAGATTGAACCCTTCTGATTAAAAGTCGCGCAAAGACTTTTTCCTAACTGCTCCGGTTTTGATTTTACAAGCCTTCAAAGAACTTCTGCGCTGATGCTGCTGCGCTGCTGCCGTCTCAAGATGGCCGCTTAAAAGCAGGAAGCACCGGCGTGACCACACAACGCAGAGAAGGTAGGTACTGTGTTGACTGGGTAAAAGAAGGAGGTACCAGTTTGACTCCAGGATACAGAGAAGGTAGGTAAAGTGCAGGTAAAGATATGTTGTCTGGGTGATGGCAGGAAGAATCACTGTGTATGGTTGAAAGAAAGAAGCACCAGTGTGACCCCAGGATGCAGGGAAGGTAGGTAATGTGCAGGTAAAGATATGTTGAATGGGTAAAGGCAGGAAACACCAGCAAAAGTCAGTCCCGTCCATTATTGCTTGCAGCTTTAATTACTATTGTATTTGTACTATTTTATTAAAAAAAAATTAAGTCCTTTTTAAAGCCATGAATAAGGTTGTTTTTAAAAAAAAAAATATTATGTAATTTTTACCTCAATAAAATGTCCCAACTTAGTTTATTTAAAAAAAATATGTGTTAAATGTTAATATATTAATTTTTACATTAATTATTTTTGTATTATTATTTCAATATTTAAGTAATTTTTAAAGCCATGAATAAGCTTTTTTTGTTTGTTTTTTTAAAATCAATTTATGTCATGGTTTTAAAATATCACCGCGATAAAATAGTTCATTTAAAAAATACATATATTAAAATGAAAAAAAAAAAAAGTGCTACAGCTTAATTAAATTGTCTGTTAGCGTGACTGCAAAATCATCAAAAATAATAAGAATAAAAGCGGAAAAAAATTGTTATATATAATAGATATCATACATTATAATTTCAAAAAAATTTACAGTAAAATAAAAAATAAAAAAAACTACGAAAATACATTAAAATCAAATTAAATGTTTTTAAAAATGTGTATCTTATTAATTATTACATTTTATTTATATATATTATGCATGTTTATTGCATACAAATATTGTTATAATATTTAACATGTATTTATTTTATTATGGAAAAGAGCAAAAGTAAATTTGATTACAAAAAAATATAATCCCAAAAAATATAAAATTTATGAGTTTGTACTATTAAAATTGTATAAATTATTGTATTTTACCATTTTATTTCAATATTTCTAAAGTCATTTTTAAATCCATGAATAAGCTTGTTTTTATATTTAAAAAATGATTTATGTAATGGTCTTAAAATATCACCTTGATAAAATGTCCTAACTTACAAGTTTTTTTTTTTTTTCAAAATATTTTGTGGCAATGCTAAATAAAATTTTTCCGAGCGTGACTGCAATATCATAAAGAAAAAAAAGAATATAACAGGAAAAGTAATATGTTATATGTAATATAGATCATACAGTATCTTTAATGAAATGAAAAAAACAATAATGACAATATATAAAAATCAAATGTAAAAAATAACCTTCAAATCAAATTCATATAAATTAAAATAATCAATCTGCTAATAATAATAATATTTTTGATAAAGTAGTAATATTGCTAACCTTTACACCTAACCTTATAAAAAAATGAACAATCAGCAAAACATTACTATTGCAAACAAATATTTTGTTACAATATTTAAAATGTATTTATTTAAATGTAGTACGGAACAGAGCAAAATTTAATTTTATTTAAAAAAATTACAATCCAAAAAAGTGTCAAATGTATGAATGTTTAATATTTTAATTTGTATTAATTATTAATATTATATGTGTAGTATTTTATTTCAATATTTTAAATTCAGTTTAAAGCCATAAATATATATATATATTTTTTAATCAATTTATGTAATTGTCTTAAAATATCACCTCGATAAAATATCCCAACTTAAAAGGTTTATTAAAAAAAAACATCACAAAAATAAATACATACTTATATATTTTCTGATGAATCAAATGTAAAATAAAGTTGTGATTTTTTTTAATATTGTAAAAACCTTCCCCTTCAAATAAAATTTATATAAATTAAAATAACACAATATACCTGCAAATAATTAAAATAATCAACCTGTTAATATATTTTATAAAGTAGTAATATTGCTAATCTTTACATCTAACCTTATAATAAAATGAACAATCAGCAAAACATTATTTATTATGCATTTTTATAGCATATAAATATTTTGTTACAATATTTCAAATGTATTAATTGAAATTTATTCTGGAGCAGAGCAAAAGTGAATTTTATTCCAAAAAATTACAATCCGAAAAAGTGTCAAATTTAACAATGTTTTTATTTTAATTTTTATTAATTATTATATTTGTAGTATTTTTATTTCAATATTTGGAAAGTCCTTGTTTTAAAGCCATTATTAAGCTCATTTATGTAAACGTCTGAAAATATCGCCTCAATAAAATATCCAAATTTACAAGGTTTATTAAAAAAAATATGTTAAAATGAATTTTTTTCGTGCCAATACTTAATTAAATTGCCTGTGGGCGTGACAGCAATATCATAAAAATAATAATGAAAAAAATAAAACTGGAATAATATGTATATAATATAGAGATCATACAGTATATTTTTTTAATAAATACAAAAAAAAAACTATGAAAATATATTAAAATCAAATGTACCAAACACTTTTGTGAAATGTTTTTAATATTGTAAAAAAAAACATTTAAAACATTTTAAATTAAATTCATATATATTAAAATAACAATCTACCTGCAAATAATTAAAATAATTAACCCGTTAAAAATATATTTTATAAAGTAGTAATATTGCTAACCTTTACACCTAACCTTATAATAAAATGAAAATATCAGCAAAATATTATTTATTATGCATTTTTATAGTATATAAATATGTTGTTACAATATTTAAAATGTATTAATTGAAATTTATTCTGGAACAGAGCAAAAGTGAATTTTATTCAAAAACTTACAATCCGAATTTTTTTTATTAATTATTATATTTGTAGTATTTTATTTAAATATTTTGAAAGGCCTTTTTTTAAAGCCATGAATAAGCTCATTTATGTAAATGTATGAAAATATCACCTCAATAAAATATCCCAATTTACAAGGTTTATTAAAAAAAAATATGTTAAACAAAAACTTTCCTAAAATTTTTTTAATATTATAAAAAAAACATTAAAAGAAATTAAATAAATTAAAATAACACAATCAACCTGCTTATAATCATTTATTCTTTAAAGTAGTAACATTCATAACCTTTACATCTAACCTTATAATAAAATGAACAATCAGCAAAACATTTATAATGCATTTTTATTGCATACAAATATTTTGTTACAATATTTAAAATGTATTTAATTTATTATGGAACAAAAGTATATTTGATTAAAAACTGAATGCAAAAAAAGTATCAAATTAAAATTGCCTGTTAGCGTGACTGCAAAATCACAAAAAATAATAATGATAAAAATAAAACAGGATTAATGAATTTGTTATATATTTATATATTTTCTAATGATTTTTTTTTAATATTGTAAAAATCTATTTCCAAAAACTTCACCTTCAAATTAAATTCATATAATTTCAAATAATCTACCTACAGATAATTTCATCTTCTATAAAGTAGTAATATGGATAAACTTCTAATAGTGTGTATATTCCACCAAAACAAGAAATGATGGCAGGACGTTAAAGGCGGGACAAAACATCCAATTAGACCAGCCTGTTTGTGTGAATAAAACAAATGGTGTGTTTTAAGTGCCGCTGCAGACTGATGATGAATGTCACGGCATAAAAATAAAAAAAACCCTGGAGGTTACTTTTATGATGTAAATATGGCCGCATCTCTACGCCGCTCATTAGGAGACATTACACTGAGTTCTGCACACTTAAAACACCATTTAAGCCACGCGCAGCCCGGCATTTATATTCTTGCAATAAATAACACTTCCCCCGTTGACAAGCATCATCAAATTTTCATTCCACTTTTTATAAATCGCAACAAGAGCAGGTGTTGGTGGAATTAATAACGTTTAAAGCTACGAGCTGCGTTGATTATTTTCAAAAAAAATGTTCCCCGTGTCCTGTCGCCACTGTGACAAATTCCATAGCGTGAATGTTTCTTCTTCATCATACTTATCTGGAGTACAGATGTCAACGTTTACATTTGTGTGGCAAATAAGACCGATGGCCTAGGATGAAATGTCGCATTGGGTTAAAAAAATGGTGGCCGGCTATATACGTTTAAGTCAGAAAAAAAAACCACACCGACAAGCCTGTTTGGCAGGTTTCCCTGCTCTTCAGGGGAGTTTGTAATAAACTCCACGTTTACATTTGTGTGGTAAATAAGACCGATGGCCTAGGATGAAATGTCGCATTGGGTTGAAAAAATGGTGGCCGGCTATATACGTTTAAGTCAGGAAAAAAAACAACACAGAGGCTATTTCATCCTGACAAGCCTGTTTGGCAGGTTTCCCTGCTCTTCAGGGGAGTTTGCAATAAACTCCACGTTTACATTTGTGTGGTAAATAAGACCGATGGCCTAGGATGAAATGTCGCATTGGGTTGAAAAAATGGTGGCCGGCTATATACGTTTAAGTCAGGAAAAAAACAAAAACACACCGACAAGTCTGTTTGGCAGGTTTCCCTGCTCTTCAGGGGAGTTTGTAATAAACTCCACGTTTACATTTGTGTGGTAAATAAGACCAATGGCCTAGGATGAAATGTCGCATTGGGTTGAAAAAATGGTGGCCGGCTATATACGTTTAAGTCAGGAAAAAAAAAAACACAGAGGCTATTTCATCCTCACAAGCCTGTTTGGTAGGTTTCCCTGCTCTTCAGGGGAGTTTGTAATAAACTCCACGTTTACATTTGTGGGGTAAATAAGACCGATGGCCTAGGATGAAATGCTGCATTGGGTTAAAAAAATGGTGGCCGGCTATATACGTTTAAGTCAGGAAAAAAACAAAAACACACCGACAAGTCTGTTTGGCAGGTTTCCCTGCTCTTCAGGGGAGTTTGTAATAAACTCCACGTTTACATTTGTGTGGTAAATAAGACCGATGGCCTAGGATGAAATTTCGCATTGGGTTAAAAAAAATGGTGTCCGGCTATATACGTTTAAGTCAGGAAAAAAAAAACACAGAGGCCATTTCATCCCGACAAGCCTGTTTGGCAGGTTTCCCTGCTCTTCAGGGGGGTATTTTCAAAGTTAGTTTGTGACGAACCCCAAGATGCAGAGAAGGAGGCAGGCATTGAGTAAGAAAACATGGTTTTAATTTACACACTAAAACAAAACCAAACAAAGGCTACAAACAAAAAGCGCGCATGAGGCGGATAACAAAACTATGAACAAACAAAACTGGAAGCAGGGAACAAAAGACAGTAAGCTACACAAAGCTACCAAATATAGCTTTCCGCTACGCTGCAACGACACGACACGACAGGAGCGACAATACATGACATTGACACGACAATAATCCAGCTCGGACTGGATGGGAAGGCCGGTTCAAATAGCAGCTGGCTGATTGACACCAGGTGTGGCCAGGTGCCAATCAGCCACAGCTGAGGGGACACAGCACTCAGGGATGAAACACAGGAAACAGACAAAATAAGAGCGCTGACAGGAAACAAAGACACATGCAGAGGAAAAACTCAAACACAACCAAACTGTCAGGGACGAACCTGACAAGTAGGTAATAAACTCCACGTTTACATTTGTGTGGCAAATAAGACAGATGACCCAGGATGAAATGCTACATTGGGTTAATAAAAATGTGGCTGGCTATATACGTTTAGGTCAGGAACAAAAAAAAACACAGAGGCTATTTCATCCCGAAAAGCCTGTTTGGCAGGTTTCCCTGCTCTCCAGGGGAGTATTTAATAAACTCCACGTTTACATTTGTGTGGCAAAAAAGACCGATGGCCTAGGATGAAATGCCGCATTGGGTTAAAAAATATGTGGCCGGCTATATGTACGTTAGGTCAGGAACAAAAAAAAACACAGAGGCTATTTCATCCCGACAAGCCTATTTAGCAGGTTTCCCTGCTCTTCAGGGGAGTATTTAATAAACTCCACGTTTACATTTGTGTGGCAAATAAGACCGATGGTGTAGGAAGAAATGCTACATTGGGTTAATAAAAATGTGGCCGGCTATATACGTTAGGTCAGGAACAAAAAAAAACACAGAGGCTATTTCATCCCGACAAGCCTTTTTAGCAGGTTTCCCTGCTCTTTAGGGGAGTATGTAATAAACTCCACGTGGAGCAGAGTTATCAACGTTTACATTTGTGTGGCAAATAAGACCGATGGCGTAGGAAGAAATACTACATTGAGTTAATACAAATGTGGCCGGCTATATACGTTTAGGTCAGGCACACAAAAAAAAACACAGAGGCTATTTCATCCCGACAAGCCTGTTTAGCAGGTTTCCCTGCTCTTTAGGGGAGTATTTAATAAACTCCACGTTTACATTTGTGTGGCAAATAAGACCGATGGCCTAGGAAGAAATGCTACATTGGGTTAAAAAAATGTGGCCGGCTATATACGTTTAGATCAGGGGGAAAAAAACTGGTTATTTCATCCCGACAAGCCTGTTTGCCTGGTTTCCCTGCTCTTCAGTGGAGTATTTAATAAACTCCACGTTTACATTTGTGTGGCAAATAATACCGATGGCCTAGGAAGGAATGCTACATTGGGTTAAAAAAATGTTGCCTGCTATATACGTTTAGGTCAGGAAAAAAAAAACCACAGAGGATATTTCATCCCGACAAGCCTGTTTAGCAGGTTTCCCTGCTCTTCAGGGGAGTATGAAATAAACTCCACGTGGAGCAGAGTTATCTACGTTTACATTTGTGTGGAGTATAAGACCGATGGCGTAGGAAGAAATGCTACATTGGGTTAAAGTGAAGTGAAGTGAATTATATTTATATAGCGCTTTTCTCAAGTGACTCAAAGCGCTTTATATAGTGAAACCCAATATCTAACTTACATTTAAACCAGTGTGGGTGGCACTGGGGGCAGGTGGGTAAAGTGTCTTGCCCATGGACACAATGGCAGTGACTAGGATGGCACAAGCGGGAATCGAACCTGCAACCCTCAAGTTGCTGGCACGGCCACTCTACCAACTGAGCTATGCCGCCCCATAATGTGGCTGGCTATATACGTTAGGTCAGGAACAAAAAAAAAACACAGAGGCTATTTCATCCCGACAAGCCTTTTTAGCAGGTTTCCCTGCTCTTTAGGGGAGTATGTAATAAACTCCACGTGGAGTAGAGTTGTCTACGTTTACATTTGTGTGGAGTATAAGACCGATGGCTTAGAATGAAATGCCGCATCGGGTTAAAAAAAATGTGGCCTGCTATATACGTTTAGGTCACCAAAAAAACCCACAGAAGCTATTTCATCCCGACAAGCCTGTTTGGCAGGTTTCCCTGCTCTTCATGGGAGAATTTGATAAACTCCACGTGGAGCAGAGTTAGCAACGTTTAAAAAAAAAACTCCCCTGGAGAGCAGGGAAACCTTCCAAACAGCCTGGTCGGGAGGAAGTGGCCGGGTGGTTAGAGTGTCCGACCTGAGTTCAAACCAAAGACTATAAAAATGGGACCCGTTACCTCCCTGCTTGGCACTCAGCATCAAGGGGTTGGAATTGGGGGTTAAATCACCAAAAATGATTCCCGGGCGTGGTTACCGTTGCTGCTCACTGCTCCCTTCACCTCCCAGAGGGTGGAACAAGGGGATGGGTCAAATACAGAGAGTAATCTCACCACACATA
This sequence comes from Nerophis ophidion, assembly GCF_033978795.1. Taxonomy (NCBI): domain Eukaryota; kingdom Metazoa; phylum Chordata; class Actinopteri; order Syngnathiformes; family Syngnathidae; genus Nerophis; species Nerophis ophidion. The sequence goes on along the minus strand of NC_084617.1, from coordinate 9,721,527 downwards.
GTGTGTGTGTGACTATTATTGGTACTTTAACTTAAAATAGCCTGTTTTTACCTGACCACACACACACACACACACACACACACACACACACACACACACACACACTTGTAAAGAACATAATGTCATTACATTGGGAAGGCCATTCTAAAACCTTAATTCTAGCCTGATTTAGCCATTCCTTTACCACTTTTGACGTGTGTTTGGGGTCATTGTCCTATTCCAACCCGCAACCTCCGGGTTGATAATTTTAGGTTGTGCTGAAGAATCTGGAGGTAATCCTCCTTTTTATTGTCCCATTCAAAGCACCAGTTCCATAGGCAGCAAAACAGCATAATACTACCACCACCATGCTTGACGGTAGGAATTGTGTTCCTGGGATTAAAAGGCCTCACCCTTTTCTCCTCCAAACATATTGCTGGGTATTGTGGCCAAACAGCTAACATTTTTGTTTCATCTGACCACAGAAGTTTCCTCCATAAGGTCTTAGTTGTAAGCGGGGGGCTCCAAGACCTCGGTCTCTGCTTGTCCAAACTTTTTTTGCACATTTGTTTGTTTTGTAATTTCATGTTCGTTTTGTTTTACTTCTGTCGCATCATATATTCCATTGTGCACTTTTAACTTCAGTTTCGACTCCCTTTTGCCGTTGCATAAACATACACACACACAAACTAAGAAGAATAGAACTTTTCCCATTATCGGAGCAAAAAGAGCAAAACTTATTTCACTTACCAGCAGCCTCTTTTTTTTTTAGTCCTTTTTCAGTATTTCTGTGCACTTGCAATCTTTTTTTTTGTCCAAAACATGACTTCCGTCCTCGCACTGCACACAACATGTTGAACATAAATCCACCTGATTGGGATCCACTCCACCTGGTGCAGAGGTCTGCACAAAGAGAGGCGTGGCCACAGGCAGTTTGATGCTACAATGGACTTATACATGTTGTTATTAGAGATGTCCAATAATATCGGCTGATAAATGCTTTAAAATGTAATATCGGAAATTATCGGTATCGGTTTCAAAGAGTAAAATTTATGACTTTTTTTTTTTTTAAACCCCGCTTTGAGGAGTGGTACACGGACGTAGGGAGAAGTACAGAGTGCCAATAAACCTTAAAGGCATGGCCCAGTCACGTAATATTTACAGCTTTTCACAAACACAAGTGAATGTAAGGCATACTTGGTCAACAGCCATACAAGTCACACTTAGGGTGGCCGTATAAACAACGGTAACACTGTTACAAATATGCGCTTGTGGAGAGGCGGAGCCGATGGGCAGATGGCAGGGCAGGACACGCTGTGGCCCTGCTCAAGATGGCGGCAAGGAGGCAGGAAAATGCGGCGGAACGGAGAGGCGGGGGAGTGCAGGGAGCAACGCCGCTGCAATTCTAATCAGGTGCGTGGCTCACAACCTACCTATCTCCTCGCAGTATATAAAAAGGGAGAAGGAGGTGGTGCAGAGAGGAGAGAGGTGGAGTGTCCGCACCAGATGCAGTGCGGGAGAAACGAGAACGATCACAGAGCGAGAGAGAACAGCACAGACGAAGACGACGACACGGCAGCTGAAAAGCAGACCGGAACGAGCAGCTGAAAGAGCGATCCGACCGACACTCAAGCTTTATTGTAAAATAAAGAGTCAAACCTGTGCTAAAGCGATGTCCTTCCTGGGTGGTCCACGTAACCCACACGACGACGGGAAGAGTTGTTCGCAGCGCCACACTGTGAACCCACACCAAACAAAAATGACAAACACATTTCACGAGGACATAAATGATAAATGGGTTGTACTTGTATAGCGCTTTTCTACCTTCAAGGTACTCGAAGCGCTTTGACACTACTTCCACATTTACCCATTCACACACTGATGGAGGGAGCTGCCATGCAAGGCGCCAACCAGCAACCATCAGGAGCAAGGGTGAATTGTCTTGCTCAGGACACAACGGACGTGACGAAGTTGGTACTAGGTGGGAATTGAACCAGGGACCCTCGGGTTACGCACGGCCACTCTGCCACTGCGCCACGCCGAGAACATCCGCACCGTAACACAACATTGACGCAACAGAACAAATACCCAGAACCCATTGCAGCACTAACTCTTCCGGGGACGCTACAATGTTCCAAAATTGTGTGACCAAATTAAATTAGATTGAACATTTTTTTTCCCCCTCGTTTTTATTCGCAGACCTAATGTTCCGTTAATTCTGTCGTCATCCAAGTCTTCCTGCTTTTGATTTATTTATCTTATTTTTGTCAGGAGTAAATAGGTAGTTTGCAAAGAGGACAACATTGTACAACATATAACTCAGGTGTATACCTACACATTTTGCTAAAAAAAAAAAACAGCATACTAATGTTAGCATGCTAAATGGTAGCATTCCTCAAGTAATAAAATATTTGACACTGAGGTGAATACCTACTTCTGTAAGGATCGAAGTCAGCGGCAGGTGAGTAGATTGCCCAGCTGGGATTTGTTATCTAGTCACCTGTCGCCCTTATTAGCAGCAGCCGGGATGAGAGGAGTTGCTGTTGAGCAGAGGCATGAGAGCAAGAGACATTTTAATGGAAAGTAAAACCACACTACTTTGTGAAAATAAAAGACTTGTTACCTCAGACTACCGACTCAAAACATGACTCTGGTGTATATCTACAAATTCTGCTTAAAAAAAAGAAAAAAGAAAAGCAAGCATACTAATTGCAAAGCATACGAAATAAAGTACTATCTAATCTATCTAATGTTTGCATGCTAAATGGTAGCATTCCTCAAGTAATAAGATATTTGACACTGAGGTGAATACCTGCTTGTGGAAGGGGGCGTGGCCCGCGGGCCTGGCACGGAACGGGGTGTGTAAAGATCGGCCTAGAAGTCAGCGGCAGGTGAGTAGATTAACTAGCTGGGACCTCTCGCCCTTATTAGCAGCAGCCGGGACGAGAGACGGGGGGGGGGGGTGTTAGGGGGGTAGTTGCTGGTAAGCAGAAGCATGAGAGCGAGGGACATTTTGCTGTAAAGCAAAACCACACTGATTTATGAAAATAAAAGACTTGTTACCTCAGGATCTTTGTGTCAGGAGAACCCACAGGAGGGCAACCTCCACACTGCTAAATTAGCTAAAAATGTTTTTAAAAAAGTTAGCATGTCGATATTGGCATGCTCAAATTCTAATTGTAACATGTGTCAAGTACCAAAATATGACTCAGGTGTATACCTACAAATTTAGCTAAAAACGAAAAGCGAGCATACTAATGTTTGCATGCTAAATGGTAATAAAATATTTGACACTGAGGTGAATACCTGCTTGTGGAGGGGGGCGTGGCCCGCGGGGCTGGCACGGAGCGGGGTGTCTAAAGATTGGCCTCGAAGTCAGCGGCAGGTGAGTAGATGGCCCAGCTGGTACTTGTTATCTAATCACCTGTCGCCCTTATTAGCAGCAGCCGGTATGAGAGCGAGGGACATTTTACTGGAAAGCCAAACCACACTGCTTTATGAAAATAAAAGCCTTGTTACCTCAGACTAGCGGGCTCACAAAATGATTTTTGTGTCAGGAGAACCCACAGGAGGGCAACCTCCACACTGCTAAATTAGCTAAAAAAAAAAAAAAAGTTAGCATGCCGATATTGGCGTGATCAAATTCTAACTGTAACATGTGTCAAGTACCAAAATATGACTCGTGTATAGCTACAAATTTTGCTAAAAAAGAAAAGCAAGCATACTAATGTTAGCATGCTAAATGGTAGCATTCCTCAAGTAATAAAATATTTGACACTGAGGTGAATACCTGCTTGTGAAGGGGGCGTGGCCCGCGGGCCTGCCGCAGAGCAGGGTGTGTAAGGATCGGCCTCAAAGTCAGTGGCAGGTGAGTAGATTGCCCAGCTGGGTCTTGTTATTTAATCACCTGTCGCCCTTATTAGCAGCAGCCGGAACGAGAGACGTGGGGGAGAGGAGTTGCTGTTGAGCAGAGGCATGAGAGCGAGAAACATTTTTCTGGAAAGCAAAACCATCTCTGCTTTATAAAAATAAAATACTTGTTACCTTGGACTAGCGGGCTCACGAAAGGATCTTTGTGTCAGAAGAACCCACAGGAGGGCCATTTCCACACTGCTAAATTAGCTTAAAAAAAAAAAACAGTTAGCATGCCAATATTCGCATGCTCAAATTCTAACTTTAACATGTGTCAAGTACCAAAATATGACTCAGGTGTATACCTACAAATTTAGCTAAAAACGAAAAGCGAGCATACTAATGTTTGCATGCTAAATGGTAATAAAACATTTGACACTGAGGTGAATACCTGCTTATGGAGGGGGGCGTGGCCCGCGGGCCTGCTGCACAACGGGGTGTGCAAGGATCGGCCTCAAAGTCAGCGGCATGTGAGTAGATGGCCCAGCTGGGATTTGTTATCTAATCACCAGTCGCCCTTATTAGCAGGAGCCGGAATTAGAGACGTGGAGGGGGAGTTACTGGTGAGCAGAGACAAGAGCGCGAGAGACATTTTTCTGGAAAGCAAAACCATCTCTGCTTTATGAAAATAAAAGACTTATTACCTTGGAGTACCGGACTCTTGAAAGGATATTTGTGTCAGAAGAACCCACAGGAGGGCAACCTCCACACTACTAAAATAGCTAAAAAAAATTAAAAATAGTTAGCATGCTATTTTGAAGAAACTATAATATAAAAGTTGTTCTAAATTGTACTAAAAAATGTGACCTCTGAGGAAAAAAGCCACAAGTCTATAGACAGTTTCTCCTTGAATAAAATGAGCTGGAGTCTCCAAACTTGTGATTGGCGCTGTCTACACCCGTACAGTATAAAAGCGATGCTTGACAAAGCATCTATATTAAAATCACCCGTGCAGTCAACGCCGTGGAGCGACTGCTCTCATATTTGCTGCGTCTCAGCCCAGCGGACGAAGATAGAGAGGAAATGACAGCGGTGAGTAATGAAAACAAAACATTTTTTTCTAGAAGCTTTCACTCACTTTGCAGCCCCCGGTGACTGACAGGAAGTGGCCGCAACACTCCACTCACACCCACTCGCGACTACCTCGGATCGCTGCTCGCTCGGCGCGTGCCAACTATCAATCTCCGAAGCTGGCAGCCGCACTGACCCTCGAAAGGAAATCAAACGCACCTCCCAAAGATGACTTCTTCTCCTTTCTTTTTTAAAAAATGCGGAAGTTTCCGAGGGGAAATAACAAACAAGTGAATGGGATGTGGAACAAGAGCTACTTTCCATTTAGGACTAATATTTGTACTACTCTTGACCTGATAGGACTACAAAAGATTCTATATCCTACTAAGGAAATATGCCCTTAGATAGCTTCAAAAGGGCCCTCACAAGTAGGAGTAGAGGATAAACCGATCACAGGAAATAGGTTGACTGGCCAAGCAACAAACTGGGTTTTGTCCACACTGACCGGAACCAAGGCTAGAACAACAAAGAGTAACTGCCTTCGTGTAAAAGGTATTCAAAGACAGTTGTCCAAGAAGACAACATAAAATAATCAGACCCATACTCTTGACCTGATGGGACTACAAAAGATCTATATTTGTGGTGGCTCTTGTCCCCAGGAAATTGGAATTCTATAGGAATGCAGGTTAGGATTTTAGAAGGACGTGTAGAGACATTAGCAACATCTGGTAGGAAGCCCTCACAAGTAAGAGTAGAGGATAAACCGATCACAGGAAATAGGTTGACTGGCCAAGCAACAAACTGGGTTTTGTCCACACTGACCGGACCCAAGAGTAACTGGCTTCGTGTAACAGGTATTCAAAGACAGTTGTCCAAGAAGACAACATAAGAGTAATCAGGCCCATACTCTTGACCTGATGGGACTACAAAAGGTCTATATTTGTGGTGGCTCTTGCCCCCAGGAAATTGGAATTCTATAGGAATGCAGGTTAGGATTTTAGAAGGACGTGTAGAGACATTAGCAACATCTGGTAGGAAGCCCTCACAAGTAAGAGTAGAGGATAAACCGATCACAGGAAATAGGTTGACTGGCCAAGCAACAAACTGGGTTTTGTCCACACTGACCGGACCCAAGAGTAACTGGCTTCGTGTAACAGGTATTCAAAGACAGTTGTCCAAGAAGACAACATAAGAGTAATCAGGCCCATACTCTTGACCTGATGGGACTACAAAAGATCTATATTTGTGGTGGCTCTTGTCCCCAGGAAATTGGAATTCTATAGAAATGCCCTATGGACTGGACTCTCACTATTATGTTAGACCCACTATGGACTGGACTTTCACAATATTATGCTGGATTCACTCGACGTCCATTGCACCGGTCGCCCTGGTCGCACGAACATAATAGTGTGAGAGTCCAGTCCATAGTGGATCTAATATAATAGTGAGAGTCCAGTCCATAGTGGATCTAATATAATAGTGAGAGTCCAGTTCATAGTGGATCTAACATAATAGTGTGAAAGTCCAGTCCATAGCGAATCTAACATAATAGTGAGAGTCCAGTCCATAGTGGATTTAATATAATAGTGAGAGAGTTCAGTCCATAGTGGATCTAACATAATAGTGAGAGTCCAGTCCATAGTGGATCTAATATAATAGTGCGAGAGTCCAGTCCATAGTGGATCTAATATAATAGTGAGAGTCCAGTCCATAGTGGATGTAATATAATAGTGAGAGTCCAATCCATAGTGGGTCTAACATAATAGTGCGAGAGTCCAGTCCGTAGTAAATCTAACATAATAGTGAGAGAGTCCAGTGTATAGTGGATCTAAAATAATAGTGTGAGAGTTCAGTCCATAGTGGATCCAACATAATAGTGAGAGTCCAGTCCATAGTGGATCTAACATAATAGTGAGAGTCAAGTCCATAGTGGATCTAACATAGTAGTGTGAGAGTCCAGTCCATAGTGGTGCTAACATAATAGTGAGAGTCCAGTCCATAGTGGATCTAATATAATAGTGAGAGAGTCCAGTCCATAGTGGATCTAACATAATAGTGAGAGTCCAGTCCATAGTGGATCTAACATAATAGTGAGAGTCCAGTCCATAGTGGATCTAACATAATAGTGAGAGTCCAGTCCATAGTGGATCCAACATAATAGTGTGAGAGTCCAGTCCATAGTGGATCTAACATAATAGTGAGAGTCCAGTCCATAGTGGATCCAACATAATAGTGAGAGTCCAGTCCATAGTGGATCTAACATAATAGTAAGAGTCCAGTCCATAGTGGATCTAACATAATAGTGAGAGTCTAGTCCATAGTGGATCTAACATAGTAGTGTGAGAGTCCAGTCCATAGTGGATCCAACATAATAGTGAGAGTCCAGTCCATAGTGGATCTAACATAATAGTGAGAGTCCAGTCCATAGTGGATCTAATATAATAGTGAGAGAGTCCAGTCCATAGTGGATCTAACATAATAGTGAGAGTCCAGTCCATAGTGGATCTAACATAATAGTGAGAGTCCAGTCCATAGTGGATCCAACATAATAGTGAGAGTCCAGTCCATAGTGGATCTAACATAATAGTGTGAGAGTCCAGTCCATAGTGGATCTAACATAATAGTGAGAGTCCAGTCCATAGTGGATCCAACATAATAGTGAGAGTCCAGTCCATAGTGGATCTAACATAATAGTAAGAGTCCAGTCCATAGTGGATCTAACATAATAGTGAGAGTCTAGTCCATAGTGGATCTAACATAATAGTGTGAAAGTCCAGTCCATAGTGGATCTAACATAATAGTGAGAGTCCAGTCCATAGTGGATCCAACATAATAGTGAGAGTCCAGTCCATAGTGGATCTAACATAATAGTGTGAGAGTCCAGTCCATAGTGGATCTAACATAATAGTGAGAGTCCAGTCCATAGTGGATCCAACATAATAGTGAGAGTCCAGTCCATAGTGGATCTAACATAATAGTAAGAGTCCAGTCCATAGTGGATCTAACATAATAGTGAGAGTCTAGTCCATAGTGGATCTAACATAATAGTGTGAAAGTCCAGTCCATAGTGGATCTAACATAATAGTGAGAGTCCAGTCCATAGTGGATCTAACATAATAGTGAGAGTCCAGTTCATAGTGGATCTAACATAATAGTGAGAGTCCAGTCCATAGTGGATCTAACATACTAGTGTGAGAGTCCAGTCCATAGTGGATATAACATAATAGTGAGAGTCCAGTCCATAGTGGATTTAAAATAATAGTGTGAGAGTCCAGTCCATAGTGGATCTAACATAATAGTGTAAGAGTCCAGTCCATAGTGGATCTAACATAATAGTGTGAGAGTCCAGTCCATAGTGGATCTAACATAATAGTGAGAGTCCAGTCCTTAGTGGATCTAACATAATAGTGAGAGTCCAGTCCATAGTAGATCTAACATAATAGTGTAAGATTCCAGTCCATAGTGGATCTAACATAATAGTGAGAGTCCAGTCCATAGTGGATCTAACATAATAGTGAGAGTCCAGTCCATAGTGGATCTAACATAATAGTGTGAACGTGCAGTCCATAGTGGATCTAACATAATAGTGAGAGTCCAGTCCATAGTGGATCTAACATAATAGTGTGAAAGTGCAGTCCATAGTGGATCTAACATAATAGTGAGAGTCCAGTTCATAGTGGATCTAACATAATAGTGAGAGTCCAGTTCATAGTGGATGTAACATAATAGTGAGAGTCCAGTCCATAGTGGATTTAAAATAATAGTGTGAGAGTCCAGTCCATAGTGGATCTAACATAATAGTGTGAAAGTGCAGTCCATAGTGGATCTAACATAATAGTGTGAGAGTCCAGTCCATAGTGGATCTAACATAATAGTGAGAGTCCAGACCATAGTAGATCTAACATAAAAGTGAGAGTCCAGTCCATAGTGGATCTAACATAATAGTGAAGGTCCAGTCCATAGTGGATCTAACATAATAGTGAGAGTCCAGTCCATAGTGGATTTAACATAATAGTGAGAGTCCAGTCCATAGTGGATCTAACATAATAGTGAGGGTCCAGTCCATATTGGATCTAACATTATAGTGAGAGTCCAGTCCATAGTGGATCTAACATAATAGTGAAGGTCCAGTCCATAGTGGATCTAACATAATAGTGAGAGTCCAGTCCATAGTGGATCTAACATAATAGTGAGAGTCCAGTCCATAGTGGATCTAACATAATAGTGAGAGTCCAGTCCATAGTGGATCTAACATAATAGTGTGAGAGTCCAGTCCATAGTGGATCTAACATAATAGTGAGAGTCCAGTCCATAGTGGATCTAAAATAGTAGGGAGAGTCCAGTCCATAGTGGATCTAACATAATAGTGAGAGTCCAGTCCATAGTGGATCTAACATAATAGTGAGGGTCCAGTCCATATTGGATCTAACATTATAGTGAGAGTCCAGTCCATAGTGGATCTAACATAATAGTGAAGGTCCAGTCCATAGTGGATCTAACATAATAGTGAGAGTCCAGTCCATAGTGGATCTAACATAATAGTGAGAGTCCAGTCCATAGTGGATCTAACATAATAGTGTGAGAGTCCAGTCCATAGTGGATCTAACATAATAGTGAGAGTCCAGTCCATAGTGGATCTAAAATAGTAGGGAGAGTCCAGTCCATAGTGGATCTAACATAATAGTGAGAGCCCAGTCCATAGTGGATCTAAAATAATAGTGTGAGAGTCCAGTCCATAGTGGATCTAACATAATAGTGAGAGTCCAGTCCATAGTGAATCTAACATAATAGTGAGAGTCCAGTCCATAGTGGATCTAACATAATAGTGAGAGTCCAGTCCATAGTGGATCTTATATAATAGTGAGAGTCCAGTCCATAGTGGATCTAACATAATAGTGAGAGTCCAGTCCATAGTGGATCTAACATAATAGTGAGAGTCCAGTCCATAGTGGATCCAACATAATAGTGAGAGTCCAGTCCATAGTGGATCTAACATAATAGTGAGAGTCCAGTCCATAGTGGATCTAACATAATAGTGAGAGTCCAGTCCATAGTGGATCTAACATAATATTGAGAGTCCAGTCCATAGTGGATCTAACATAATAGTGAGAGTCCAGTCCATAGTGGATCTAACATAATATTGAGAGTCCAGTCCATAGTGGATCTAACATAATAGTGAGAGTCCAGTCCATAGTGGATCTAACATAATAGTGAGAGTCCAGTCCATAGTGGATCTAACATAATAGTGAGAGTCCAGTCCATAGTGGATCTAACATAATATTGAGAGCCCAGTCCATAGTGGATCTAAAATAATAGTGTGAGAGTCCAGTCCATAGTGGATCTAACATAATAGTGAGAGTCCAGTCCATAGTTGATCTAACATAATAGTGAGAGTCCAGTCCATAGTGGATCTAACATAATAGTGAGGGTCCAGTCCATATTGGATCTAACATTATAGTGAGAGTCCAGTCCATAGTGGATCTAACATAATAGTGAAGGTCCAGTCCATAGTGGATCTAACATAATAGTGAGAGTCCAGTCCATAGTGGATCTAACATAATAGTGAGAGTCCAGTCCATAGTGGATCTAACATAATAGTGTGAGAGTCCAGTCCATAGTGGATCTAACATAATAGTGAGAGTCCAGTCCATAGTGGATCTAAAATAGTAGGGAGAGTCCAGTCCATAGTGGATCTAACATAATAGTGAGAGTCCAGTCCATAGTGGATCTAACATAATAGTGAGGGTCCAGTCCATATTGGATCTAACATTATAGTGAGAGTCCAGTCCATAGTGGATCTAACATAATAGTGAAGGTCCAGTCCATAGTGGATCTAACATAATAGTGAGAGTCCAGTCCATAGTGGATCTAACATAATAGTGAGAGTCCAGTCCATAGTGGATCTAACATAATAGTGTGAGAGTCCAGTCCATAGTGGATCTAACATAATAGTGAGAGTCCAGTCCATAGTGGATCTAAAATAGTAGGGAGAGTCCAGTCCATAGTGGATCTAACATAATAGTGAGAGCCCAGTCCATAGTGGATCTAAAATAATAGTGTGAGAGTCCAGTCCATAGTGGATCTAACATAATAGTGAGAGTCCAGTCCATAGTGGATCTAACATAATAGTGAGAGTCCAGTCCATAGTGGATCTTATATAATAGTGAGAGTCCAGTCCATAGTGGATCTAACATAATAGTGAGAGTCCAGTCCATAGTGGATCTAACATAATAGTGAGAGTCCAGTCCATAGTGGATCCAACATAATAGTGAGAGTCCAGTCCATAGTGGATCTAACATAATAGTGAGAGTCCAGTCCATAGTGGATCTAACATAATAGTGAGAGTCCAGTCCATAGTGGATCTAACATAATAGTGAGAGTCCAGTCCATAGTGGATCTAACATAATAGTGAGAGTCCAGTCCATAGTGGATCTAACATAATATTGAGAGTCCAGTCCATAGTGGATCTAACATAATAGTGAGAGTCCAGTCCATAGTGGATCTAACATAATAGTGAGAGTCCAGTCCATAGTGGATCTAACATAATAGTGAGAGTCCAGTCCATAGTGGATCTAACATAATATTGAGAGCCCAGTCCATAGTGGATCTAAAATAATAGTGTGAGAGTCCAGTCCATAGTGGATCTAACATAATAGTGAGAGTCCAGTCCATAGTGGATCTAACATAATAGTGAGAGTCCAGTCCATAGTGGATCTAATATAATAGTGAGAGAGTCCAGTCCATAGTGGATCTAACATAATAGTGAGAGTCCAGTCCATAGTGGATCTAACATAATGGTGTAAGAGTCCAGTCCATAGTGGATCTAACATAATATTGAGAGCCCAGTCCATAGTGGATCTAAAATAATAGTGTGAGAGTCCAGTCCATAGTGGATCTAACATAATAGTGAGAGTCCAGTCCATAGTGGATCTAACATAATAGTTAGAGTCCAGTCCATAGTGGATCTAACATAATAGTGAGAGTCCAGTCCATTGTGGATCTAACATAATAGTGAGAGTCCAGTCCATAGTGGATCTAACATAATAGTTAGAGTCCAGTCCATAGTGGATCTAACATAATAGTGAGAGTCCAGTCCATTGTGGATCTAACATAATAGTGTGAGAGTCCAGTTTGGTGGTCAATGTGTTGGATGGCTGCGATGGCGTAGCGACTTGTCCAGGGTGTACACCGCCTTCAGCCCGAAAACAGCTGAGATAGGCTCCAGCGACCCCCCACGGTAGAAAATGGATGGATGGATGTGTTGGGTGGCTCAGTCCCTTTCTGAGAAACAGAGGAAGAGCCATGTTCATTTTTACTGTTAATGGCGATAAAGTCACATTTAACTGTCACTCACCGCCACTTCAAGCCCACCGAGACCATTTTCCCCCCAAACGTCTGAGCTGAGAACAAATTAGCATGTTTCACATTGTCGCATGTGTTAAATTCCTGCAGCTGCCCGTGGCTGCTGCCAGCCCTGGTGAGATGACGCCTCGCTAAAGTACAAGACAGTCCCGCAGTGTCGTTACGTAACCTGCCAGGTGGCGCTCTGCTCGCAGCTCTGGGCGACTTGAATAGACTGCAAAGACAAGATACTTAACGTTCGAACTGGAAAACTTAGTTTTTTCCCCCGCAAATATTAGCTCATTTGGATTTAGATGCCTGCAACATGTTTCCCCAAAAAGCTGGCACAAGTGGCAAAAAAGACTGAGAAAGTTGAGGGAGTGCTCATCAGACACTTATTTGGAACAACCCACAGGTCCACGCATCCATCTTCTTCCGCTTATCCGAGGTAAGGTCGCGGGGGCAGCAGCCTAAGCAGGGAAGCCCAAACGTTCCTCTCCCCAGCCACTTCGTCCAGTCGTTTCCAGGCCGGCTCACAGGTGAACAGGCTAATTGGGGACAGGTGGGTGCCGTGATTGGGTATAAAAGCCGCTTCCGTGATATGCTCAGTCATTCACAAACAAGGACAGGGCCAGAGTCACCACTTTGTCTGTGAACAGTTTAAGAACGTTTCTCAACGAGCTTGTGGAGGTGGAGACGGCGAACGAGCAGCAGGGCGGGGCACGCTGGAGCCCGGCCCAAGATGGCGGCGAGGAGGCGGAGAATGCGGCCGAGCGGAGAGGCGGGGCGTGCCGGGAGCGACGCCGCAATCGAATTCAGGTGCGTGGATCGCACAATCAACTTATCTCTTCTCAATGTATAAAAGAGGAGAGGGAGGAGAAAACGGGGCAGAAGGAGGAGAACCTGAGTAGCGAAAGTACCGACGACGACGCGGCCGACTGAAGCAAGCGAGGAGCGAGCAGCAGAGAAGGAGCTGAAAAGCGACCCGACCTGAAGACAAGCTTTGATTGAAAAATAAAGCGAGTCAACCCTGCTCGAAAGCAATGTCCTTCCTTGACGGTCCGTGGAACCCTCACGACGACGGCAGGAGTCTGTCACAGAGCTATTGCAAGGAATTTAGGGATTTCACCATCTGCGGTCCGTAATATCATCAAAAGGTTCAGAGAATCTGGAGAAATCACTGCACGTAAGCGGCCAGGCTAAAAACCAACATTGAATCCCTCAGGCAGTACAGCATCAAAAACCGACATCAGTCTGTGAAGGATATCACCACATGGGCTCAGGAACACTTCAGAAAGCCACTGTCAGCAACTACAGTTGGTCGCTACATCTGTAAGTGCAAGTTAAAACTCTACTATGCAAAGCCAAAGTCCTGTGGACGGGACTCTCGCTGCTGTCTTGGATTCCGCTTTGAACTGAACTCTCGCGGCTGTGTTGGAGCCACTATGGATTGAACTTTCACAGTATCATGTTAGACCCGCTCGACATCCATTGCTTTCGGTCCCCTAGAGGGGGCGGGGGGGTTGCCCACATCTGAGGTCCTCTCCAAGGTTTCTCATAGTCAGCATTGTCACTGGCGTCCCACTGGATGTGAATCCTCCCTGCCCACTGGGTGTGAGTTTTCCTTGCCCTTTTGTGGGTTCTTCCGAGGATGTCGTAGTCGTAATGGTTTGTGCAGTCCTTTGAGACATTTGTGATTTGGGGCTATATAAATAAACATTGATTGATTGATTGATTTATTTATCAACAACACCCAGAAACGCCACTGGCTTGGCTGGGTCCGAGATCATCTAATATGGACTGATGCAAAGTGGAAAAGTGATCTGTGGTCTGACGAGTCCACATTTCAAATTGTTTTTGGAAATATTCGACATTGTGTCATTTGGACCAAAGGTTAAGCGAACCATCCAGACTATTATCGACGCAAAGTTCAAAAGCCAGCATCTGTGATGGTATGGGGGTGCATTAGTGCCCAAGGCATGGGTAACTTACACATCTGTGAAGGCACCATTAATGCTGAAAGGTTTTGGAACAACATATGCTGCCATCTAAGCGCCGTCTTTTTCATGGACGCCCCTGCTTATTTCAGCAAGACAATGCCAAGCCACATTCAGCCATTTACAGCGTGGCTTCGTAAAAAAAGAGTGCGGGTACTTTCCTGGCCCGCCTGCAGTCCAGACCTGTCTCCCATTGAAAATATGTGGCGGATTATGTAGCGTAAAATAAATACGACAGCCGAGACCCTGGACTGTTGAACGACTTAAGCTCTACTTAAAACAAGAATGGGAAAGAATTCCACTTTCAAAGCTTCAACAATTAGTTTCCTCAGTTCCCAAACGTTTATTGAGTGTTGTTAAAAGAAAATGTGATGTAACACAGTGGTGAACATGCCCTTTCCCAACTACTTTGGCACGTGTTGCAGCCATGAAATTCCAAGTTAATAACTCATATGGAAACGGGGTTAGTAGACTACATAGTACAGTACATATTCCGTACAATTGACCACTAAATGGTCAATTCATGGTTACTGAATGAAAGTTTCATCGGGTTACCTCAAGAAAAGTCGTACTTTTAATGCAATTCCAAATATTGAATCGGCGGTTTTCAAGGTCTTCTGTCCTACTGTAACAGGACGAGGAAGGCGAGCACGGTCGTCCCTTTTCTCCTCGCTTCCTTCGCCATTTGAACGCTAACGGAGATGGAGAGTCTTTTTTTAAAAGCATTCTTCCTGGGAGCCTATCATTTCCCCCGTTTCCACACCCGCGGCAATTAATCCCAATTTAAGGGCCGACTGTGCTGTGTGCGCCGGTCCACAGATGGATCTTCCGCCAGCCTCCGTGGCGTTTTAATAAAGAAGAAGAGACACAGACGCTTGTCAAAAGCCGTGATTTATGGCGTCTTTGGGGGATATTATAGAGCAGTGGTTCTCAAATGGGGGTGCGTGTACCCCTGGGGGTACTTGAAGGTATGACAAGGGTATGTGAGATTTTTTTTAAATATTCTAAAAAAAAATAGCAACAATTCAAAAATCCTTTCTATATTTATTGAATAATACTTCAACAAAATATGAATGTAAGTTCATAAACTGTGGGGAAAAAAAATACTCAGTGTTGACAGCTAGATTTTTTTGTGGACATGTTCTATAAATATTGATGAATTTGTGAAGAAATGTTTAGAATGAAGTTGATGAATCCAGATGGATCTCTATTAAAGTCCCCAAAGAGGGCGCTTTAAGTTGATCATTACTTCTATGTGTAGAAATCTTTATTTATAATTGAATCACTTGTTTATTTTTCAACAAGTTTTTAGTTATTTTTATACCTTTTTGTCCAAATAGTTCAAGAAAGACCACTACAAATGAGCAGTATTTTGCACTGTTATACAAACCCCGTTTCTATATGAGTTGGGAACTCGTAAACTTTATTTTTTTTGCAAATAATAATTAACTTAGAATTTCATGGCTGCAACACGTGCCAAAGTAGTTGGGAAAGGGCATGTTCACCACTGTGTTACATCACCTTTTCTTTTGACAACACTCAATAAACGTTTGGGAACTGAGGAAATTGTTGAAGCTTTGAAAGTGGAATTCTTTCACATTCTTGTTTTATGTAGAGCTTCAGTCGTTCAACAGTCCGGAGTCTCGCTGTCGTATTTTACGCTTCATAATGAGCCACACATTTTCCATGGGAGACAGGTCTGGACTGCAGGCGGGCCAGGAAAGTACCCGCACTCTTTTTTTACGAAGCCACGCTGTTGTAACATGTGCTGAATGTGGCTTGGCTTTGTCTTGCTGAAATAAGCAGGGGCGTCCATGAAAAAGACGGCAGCATATGTTGTTCCAAAACCTGTATGTACCTTTCAGCATTAATGGTGCCTTCACAGATGTGTAAGTTACCCATGCCTTGGGCACTAATGCACCCCCATACCATCACAGATGCTGGCTTTTCAACTTTGCGTCGATAACAGTCTGGATGGTTCGTTTCCCCTTTGGTCCGGATGACACCATGTCGAATATTTCCAAAAGCAATTTGAAATGTGGACTCGTCAGACCACAGAACACTTTTCCACTTTGCATCAGTCCATCTTAGATGATCTCGGGCCCGGAGAAGCCGGCAGCGTTTCTGGATGTTGTTGATAAATGGCTTTCGCTTTGCATAGTAGAGCTTTAACTTGCACTTACAGATGTAGCGACCAACTGTATTTAGTGACAGTGGTTTTCTGAAGTGTTCTTGAGCCCATGTGGTGATATCCTTTAGAGATTGATGTCGTTTTTTGAGACAGTGCCATCTGAGGGATCAAAGGTCACGGTCATTCAATGTTGGTTTCCGGCCATGCCGCTTACGTGGAGTGATTTCTCCAAATTCTATCAATTTTTTGATGATATTATGGACCGTAGATGTTGAAATCCCTAAATTTCTTGCAATTGAACTTTGAGAAATGTGTTCTTAAACTGTTTGACTATTTGCTCACGCAGTTGTGGACAAAGGGGTGTACCTCGCCCCATCCTTTCTTGTGAAAGACTGAGCATGTTTTGGGAAGCTGTTTTTATACCCAATCATGGCACCCACCTGTTCCCAATTAGCCTGCACACCCGTGGGATGTTCCAAATAAGTGTTTGATGATACTTTATCAGTATTTATTGCCACCTTTCCCAACTTCTTTGTCACGTGTTGCTGGCATCAAATTCTAAAGTTAATGATTATTTGCAAAAAAAAGAGATATTTATTCGTTTGAACTTCAAATATGTTGTCTTTGTAGCATATTTAACTAAATATGGGTTGAAAATGATTTGCAAATCATTGTATTCCGTTTATATTTACATCTAACACAATTTCCCAACTCATATGGAAACGGGGTTTGTACAATTTGATAAATCAGAAACTGATGACATGGTGCTGTATTTTACTTCTTTACCCCTTTGTTTTCGACCAAAAATGCTTTGCTCTGATTAGGGGGTACTTGAATAAAAAATTAAAAAAAGGTCACCGGGGGGGGGGGTACATCACTGAAAAAAGGTCGAGAACCACTGCTGTGAGAGGTTTCAATTCGACACGTTTCTCCTCAATTGAGCTAAATTGAATTTTTGTTTGTGTTTAATTCCTTGCTTCTTGTCTTGTTTAATAGACGTCATCAGTGTTTGAACCTGACAAATAGCCAACTTCCTGGAGGGTTCTTTAGACTTAGACCAGGGGTCCCCAAACTTTTTCACTCGGAGGGGGGGAATTGGGTAAAAAAAAAAAAAAAAAGTACAATATATAACTTGGGTGTATACCTACACATTTTGCTAAAAAAAAACAAAAAAAAAAACAGCATACTAATGTTAGCATGCTAAATGGTAGCATTACTCAAGTAATAAAATATTTGACACGGCGGTGAATAACTGCTTGAATACAAATTTGTCCATTTTTTAAGAGAGTCGTCCTCGCAAGGCCGCCCTGCTCGCCTAATTTTGTGTTGTTATTGACTCATAAATCACAGTTTTTTATTTTTTTTATGAGCTTTTCCCTAAGAGAAAACAGTAAATATTTTTTTCGTTTCCTAAAACATGCTTCGTTTTCACACAACCGACACAGACGTTACAAGGGCCTCGTTTGATTAAAATGCCGTTAAAGAGCGTTTAAAAACCTCATTGATCGTTCCTCGCCGAGATGAGGGAATGCTGTTTGTTTGTTGGCGAGGGGGGGTGAGGGGGGGGGGGGGTGAAAGCGCTTTATGTTTAATTGCAGCTATTCATTTCTATAAACGTGTCAGAAGGAACACAAAGTGCGGACAGATTACTGTTAGTATGCTAATGGCGGCGGGCTGCAAATGAATGCTGATGAGGGCGCGACTGCAAACACGACGCAAACCATTTGTTGTTGTTTTTTTTTACCGATTTTATGTATTCCCGAAGCCTTCGTAAGGCAACCTCGTGCCCGTTTAACACAATCTGTGACAAATTAAATGACAAATACACGGCCGTGTTGCACATCGGGCCCGCTGTTAAACCGACGAGTCGACAAAGCTGGCGAAGCGTTGAGCTGCGTTTTAAAGACGGCTGCTTTTAATGTTGGTAGCATTTTAGCCTAAAAACTTGTTTCATCACATTCTCACTAAATGCTTAAGTTATACTTCTTTTAAACCACGAAAAAAAAAAAAAAATATATATAGTCCGAAAACATTATATATATATATATATATATATATAATGTTTTCGGACTATAAGGCGCACTTAAAATTCTTTAATTTTCTCAAAACTCGACAGGGCGCCTTATAACCCGGTGCGCCTAATGAACGGAATATTTTTGGTTGTGCTTACCGACCTCGAAACCATTTTATTTGGTACACGGTGAAATGATAGGTCGGACTAGTAGATGGCAGTCACACATAAGAGATATGTGTAGACTGCAATAGGATGGCAGTCACACTTAAGAGCTACGTGTAGACTTCAATATGATGGCAATCACACATAAGAGATACGTGTAGACTTCAATATAATGGCAGTCACACATAAGAGATACGTGTAAACTTCAATATGATGGCAGTCACACATAAGAGACACGTGTAAACTTCAATACGATGGCAGTCACAGATAAGAGATACGTGTAGACTGCAATATGATGGCAGTCACACATAAGAGATACGTGTAAACTTCAATACGATGGCAGTCACAGATAAGAGATACGTGTAGACTGCAATATGATGGCAGTTACACATAGGAGATATGTGTAGACTTCAATATGGTGGAAGTCACACATAAGAAATATGTGCAGACTGCAATATGATGGCAGTCACACATAAGAGATACGTGTAAACTGCAATATGATGGCATTCACACACAAGACATACGTGTAGCGTTCAATATGATAGCAGTCACACATATGAGATACGTGTAGCGTTCAATTGACGGCAGTCACACATAAGGGATACGTGTAGACTGCAATATGATGGCAGTCACACATAAGAGATAGACGTAGAGTTCAATATGATGGCAGTCATAGATTAGAGATATGTGTAGACTGCCATAAGATGGCAGTCACACATAAAACATACATGTAGACTGCAATATGATGTGAGTCACACATAAGAGATACGTGTAGACTTCAATATGATGGCAGTCACACATAAGACATGTGTAGCGTTCAATATGATGGCAGTCACACATAAGAGATATGTGTAGACTGCAATATGATGGCAGTCACACATAAGAGATACGTGTAGACTGCAATATGATGGCAGTCACACATAAAAGATACGTGTACACTGCAATATGAAGGCAGTCACACAAGAGATACGTGTAGACTTCAATATGATGGCAGTCACACATAAGACATGTGTAGCGTTCAATATGATGGCAGTCACACATAAGAGATACGTGTAGACTGCAATATGATGGCAGTCACACATAAGGGATACGTGTAGACTGCAATATGATGGCAGTCACACATAAGAGATACGTGTAGACTGCAATATGAAGGCAGTCACACAAGAGATACGTGTAGACTGCAATATGATGGCAGTCACACAAGAGATACCTGTAGACTGGAATATGATGGCAGTCACACATAAGAGATACGCGTAGACTGCAATATGAAGGCAGTCACACAAGAGATACGTGTAGACTGCAATATGATGGCAGTCGCACATAAGAGATACCTGTAGACTGGAATATGATGGCAGTCACACATAAGAGATACGTGTAGACTGCAATATGAAGGCAGTCACACAAGAGATACCTGTGGACTGGAATATGATGGCAGTCACACATAAGAGATACGTGTAGACTGCAATATGAAGGCAGTCACACAAGAGATACGTGTAGACTGCAATATGATGGCAGTCGCACATAAGAGATACCTGTAGACTGGAATATGATGGCAGTCACACATAAGAGATACGTGTAGACTGCAATATGAAGGCAGTCACACAAGAGATACGTGTAGACTGGAATATGATGGCAGTCACACATAAGAGATACGTGTAGACTGCAATATGATGGCAGTCACACATAAGAGAAACGTGTAGACTGCAATATGATGGCAGTCACACATAAGAGATAGACGTAGAGTTCAATATGATGGCAGTTATAGATTAGAGATATGTGTAGACTGCAATATGATGGCAGTCACACATAAAACATACGTGTAGACTGCAATATGATGCGAGTCACACATAAGAGATACGTGCAGACTTCAATATGTTAGCAGTCACACATAAGAGATACTGCAATATGATGGCAGTCACATGTCAGAGATACGTGTAGACTTCAATGTGATGGCAATCACACATAAGAGATACGTGTAGACTGCAATATGATGGCAGTCACACATAAGAGATACGTGTAGACTGGAATATGATGGCAGTCACACATAAGAGATACGTGTAGACTGCAATATGATGGCAGTCACACATAAGAGATACGTGTAGACTGCAATATGATGGCAGTCACATGTCAGAGATACGTGTAGACTTCAATGTGATGGCAATCACACATAAGAGATACGTGTAGACTGCAATATGATGGCAGTCACATATAAGAGATACGTGTAGACTGGAATATGATGGCAGTCACACATAAGAGATACGTGTAGACTGCAATATGATGGCAGTCACACATAAGAGATACTGCAATATGATGGCAGTCACACATAAGGGATACGTGCAGACTTCAATATGATAGCAGTCACACATAAGAGATACTGCAATATGATGGCAGTCACATGTCAGAGATATGTGTAGACTTCAATGTGATGGCAGTCACACATAAGAGATAGGTGTAGACTGCAATATGATGGCAGTCACACATAAGAGATACGTGTAGACTGCAATATGATGGCAGTCACACATAAGAGATATGTGTAGACTGCATTATGATGGAAGTCACACATAAGAGATACGTGTTGACTGGAATATGATGGCAGTCACACATAAGAGATACGTGTAGACATCACTATGAAGGCAGTCACACATAAGACATACGTGTAGCGTTCAATATGATGGCAGTCACACATAAGATATACGCGTAGACATCACTATGATGGCAGTCACACATAAGACATACGTGTAGCGTTCAATATGATGGCAGTCACACATAAGAGACACATGTAGACTGGAATATGATGGCAGTCACACATAAGAGATAGGTGTAGACTGCAATATGATGACAGTCACACATAAGAGATACGTGTAGACTGGAATATGATGGCAGTCACACATAAGAGATACGTGTGGACTGCAATATGATGGCAGTCACACATAATGTACGGAATCATTTTGGTTGTGCTTACCGACCTTGAAGCCATTTTATTTGATACATGATAAAATGATAAGTGTGACCAGTAGATGGCAGTCGCACATAAGAGATAAACATTTTTGCATTTTGGTTGACTTTTTTTTTCTTTTTTTTTTGTTTATCTGGAAAAATAAAAATCCCTAAAAAGGAAAACGGCACAAAATCTAATTTGATGGCAATATTTGAATGAAAATCAACCCTTTTTTTGTTTGTTTTAAAATCTGCCATATGTAATGGAAAATTTAAAAAACGGCTCTAATTTCATTTGTTGATTTGCTTTTCAGAGGTGGAAATACGGGCTTCATGGTGGCAGAGGGGTTAGTGCGTCTGCCTGACAATACGAAGTTCCTGCAGTCCTGGGTTCAAATCCAGGCTCGGGATCTTTCTGTGTGGAGTTTGCATGTTCTCCCCGTGAATGCGTGGGTTCCCTCCGGGTACTCCGGCTTCCTCCCACCTCCAAAGACATGCACCTGGGGATAGGTTGATTGGCAACACCTAGTGTGTGAATGTTGTCTGTCTATCTGTGTTGGCCCTGCGATGAGGTGGCGACTTGTCCAGGGTGTACCCCGCCTTCCGCCCGATTGTAGCTGAGATAGGCGCCAGCACCCCCCGCGACCCCAAAAGGGAATAAGCGGTGGGAAATGGATGGATGGATGGATGGATGGAGGTGGAAATACAATGAACGGAAGGAACACGGTCCAGCTATGATTTCACTCAAATTAAGTCGCAATTTTATTTAATTAAAAGTACTCGTCAGTCTTTTTTCTTAACGTTAACATTTCTGCTAATTACTTTTTTTAATCCTTGCATTTATCGGCCGATTCCGCGACTGCGGTAATTTAAAAAAACAAAAACGGAGCAGGATGTGAAAGTGAAATATTTAACAATGATGAAAGTGCCATCACTGAGCGCTACAGTGAAGTAACACAGCATCAATCACACACTAACTTGTCTTAGTCGGTAAAAAAAAATAAATAAATAAATAAAAAAAGCTGTTCCGTCTGCAGGCTGTTTTGAACATCAAAAAGCTGCTTGATGCCGGTAATACATGCTTAATAAGACATGAAGATGATGATCCACTTGGACACTTTGCTCAAAGGAAAGTGCTGCTCTCATCTCTTTATAATTAGACAGGAACTGGCAATGAAAAAAAATCAATGGAAGTGCAAAGCAGGTCTGCTTTCAGTCACACGCCACAACATTTGGAACACCTGATCACGCTAACGACAGCCCATTTATAAAAATTTTATCTTTACACAGATAATTTCCTTAAGAAAGGGGTCACCAATGCGGTGCCCCCGGGCACCAGGTAGCCCGTAAGGACCAGATGAGTCGCCCGCTGGCCTGTTTTAAAAATAGCTCAAAAGGCAGCACTTACCAGTGAGCTGCCCCCATTTTTTAAATTGTATTTATTTACTAGCAAACTGGTCTAGCTTCGCTTGACATTTTTAATTCTAAGAGAGACAAAACTCAAATAGAATTTGAAAATCCAAGAAAATATTTTAAAGACTTGGTCTTCACTTGTTCAAAAAAATGCATTTAATTTTTTACTTTGCTTCTTATAGCTTTCAGAAAGACAATTTTAGAGAAAAAATACAACCTTAAAAATTATTTTGGGATTTTTACCTTTTAAATTCCTTCCTCTTCTTTCCTGATAATTTAAATCAATCTTCAAGTGAATTTTTTTTTATTTTAAAGAATAATAAATACATTTTAATTTAATTCTTCATTTTAGCTTCTGTTTTCTCGACGAAGAATATTTGTGAAATATTTCTTCAAATTTATTATGATTAAAATTCCCCCCAAAATTCTGGCAAATCTAGAAAATCTGTAGAATCAAATTTAAATCTTATTCAAAGTCTTTTGAATTTATTTTTACATTTTTGTTCTTTAAAATATAGAAGAAATAATGATTTGTCTTTGTTAGAAATATAGCTTGGTCCAATTTCCAATTTTATTTTATTTCGGCAATCTTCACATAAAACAAAGAGCAACAACAACAAAAAAACAAAAAAACAAAAAACACTCATTTGAGCAATGATTGAGCCGAAAGGGTGTAGGTTGAAGCAATGCTTATATAAACCTACCCCACCACAACAAGAACAAGGTTCAAAATATATAAAATCTAAAACATGCTTCACTTATATTACTTTTTTTTTTAAACAATATATAAGCAACATATATGTAGCACACGTCTCATATACACAGTTTAACATTTAAATCAAACATATACATTTGTTATATATTCTAACAAAATATATATTCTATTTTAAACATGTCATCAAAATTGTAAAATTAATCTTAATCAGGAAAAATTACTAATGATGTTCCATAAAGTATTTCTTAATTTTTTTTCCAAAAAGATTCTAATTAGCTAGTTTTTCTCTTCATTTTTTTCGGTTGAATTTTCAATTTTAAAGAGTCAAAATTGAAGATAAACTATGTTTCTAAATTCAATTTTCATTTTTTTCGTGTTTTCTCCTCTTTTAAACCGTGTTTTTTTTCATTATTTATTCTCTACAAAAACCCTCCGTAAAAGGAAAAAAAAATGTACAACGGAATGATGGACAGAAATACCCATTTTTTAAATATATACATAGATTTAGTTATTAAAGGTAAATTGAGCAAATTGGCTATTTCTGGCAATTTATTTAAGTGTGTATCAAACTGGTAGCCCTTCGCATTAATCAGTACCCAAGAAGTAGCTCTTGGTTTCAAAAAGGTTGGTGACCCCTGCCTAAGAGGTCTTACTGTACAAAACCCCAAAACCAGTGAAGTTGGCACATTGTGTAAATGGTAAATAAAAACAATGATTTGCAAATCCTTTTCAACCTATATTCAATTGAATAGACTGCAAAGTCAAGATATTTAACATTCAAACTGGAAAACTTTATATATTTTGCAAATATTAGCTCATTTGATGCCTGCGACATGGCTACAAAAAAGCTGGCACAAGTGGCAAAAAAGACTGAGAAACTTTAGGTAATGCTCATCAAACACTTATTTGGAACAATCCCACAGGTGGGCAGGCTAATGGGGAACAGATGGGTACCATGATTGGGTATAAAAGCAGCTTCCGTGAAATTCTCAGTCATTCACAAACAAAGATGGGGCGAGGGTCACCGCTTTGTGTACAAATGCGTGAGCAAATTGTTTAAGAACAACATTTCTCAACCAGCTATTGCAAGGAATTTAGGGATTTCACCATCTATGGCACGTTAGCGAGGATATTACGGACCTTCGATCCCTCAGGCGGTACAGCATCAAAAAGTGACATCAGTGTGTAAAGGATATCACCACATGGGCTCAGGAACACTTAAGAAAACCACTGTCAGTACCTACAGTTCGTCGCTATATCTGTAAGTGCAAGTTAAAACTCTACCATTCAAAGCTGAAACCATTTATCAACAACACCCAGAACTGCCGCCGGCTTCGCTGGGCCCGAGCTCATCTAAGATCGACTGATGTGGAAAAGTGTTCTGTATTCTAAAATAGTTTTTGGAGACTGGACTTCGTGTCCTCTGGAACAAAGAGGAAAATAACCATCCGGATTGTTCTAGGGGCAAAGTTGAAAAGCCAGCATCTGTAATGGTGTATTAGTGCCCAAGGGATGGGTAACTTACACATCTGTGAAGGTACTATTAATGCTGAATGGTCCATACAGGTTTTGGAGCAACATATGTTGTCATCCAAGCAATGTTGTCATGGACGCCCCTGCTTATTTTAGCAAGACAATGCTAAGCCATGTGTTACAACAGCGTGGCTTCGTGGTAAAAGAGTGCGCGTACTAGACTGGCCTGCCTGTAGTCCAGACCTGTCTCCCATTGGAAATGTGTGGTGCATTATGAAGCCTAAAATACCACAACGGGGACCCCGGACTGTTGAACAACTTAAAGCTGTACATCAAGCAAAAATGGGAAATAATTATAAAAAAAAAGTTCTCCTCAGTTTCCAAACCTATACTGAGTGTTGTTAAAAGGAAAGGCCATGTAACACAGTGGTAAAAAAAAAAAAAAAATCGGTTTCTCAATGGGAACATTAAATATGTTGTCTATGCAGTCTATTCAAATGAATATAAGTTGAAAAGGGATTTGCAAATCATTGTATTCTGTTTGTATTTACTATTTACGCAACATGCCAACTTCACTGGTTTTGGGTTTTGTAATAAAATACAATTGTCTTTTATCAAATCAACAACAAAAGACAAAAACGCGTGAGAAGAATGTACATTTTACAATCAGCTTCAAACAGCGATGACAATTAAACAGACAAGAAGCAAGGAACCATGCAGAGACAAGAGTTCAATTTAGCTCATGAGGAGAACGCATGGCGCTGCACACTTAGTCACAGTCTCGCCCTACGCTCTAAGGTTCAGCTCCCGCGTGCCTTTATTTATTCAGGAGTTCCATAGTCAACATCACTGAGGCCGCCTCTAAAAGGAGTAGTCATATATATCATGCAAAGCAAATCCTGTAGCACAATATGTGACAAAATGTGCTGGGCCTTGTGATTTCCTTGTTTCTGCTTCGTCTGCGTGCTGTCAGCTTATCTTCGTTGAGGTCCTTGAAGTCCTTGGCTGTTAGCGGGCTAAAACAAAGACAAAATCTGCGGCTGAGGCCACCCCTCAGACAAGAAGTTTTATCCTTGCACAGATAGAAAAGATGCAGCTTGAGCACAAAAGCTAATAACTATAGCAACTGACTTTAAGCATGCTGAAGTTGTGTGATAATATACACACATGATTATTCTAACAAAGAATAAAATTAAACATTTGAAAAACAAAAATAAAGGTCTCCAGTTCAAAGGTTAAGTATTTTGTCTTTGCAGTCTATTCAATTGAGTGTAAGTTGAAAAAGGATTTGAAAATTATTCTATTCTGTTTTTATTTACTATTTACACAACATGCCAACTTCACTGGTCTTGGGGGTTTGTAATAAAATAAAATTTCACTTTATCAAATGAACAATAAAAGACAAAAATGCGCGAGAAAAAAGTACATTTTACAAGAATGTCAGGTTCAGAAGTTTCAGACAAGAAGTTTTGTCCTTGCACAGATAGAAAAGATGCAGCTTGAGCACAATAGCTAATAAATATAGCAACGGACTTTAAGCATACTTAAGTTGTGTGGTAATATACATACACGATTATTCTAACAAAAAATAAAATCGTACATTGTCAAGAACAGTCTGGACTAAAAAATGCTGCATGTTACTGCCTAAAAAAAATATCGGAATATTAAAACCAGCAAGAGTTCTATGTGCAATAAGTCGAAATATCAAAAAACCAACAAACTACTAACTTGAAAAATCTCCTAGATATACTGTTGTCTTTACCAAAAGTACAATAATTATCGTATTTATACGATAATTATTAAACTACGCACAATCAATCATTCCAAAAATGCCATTGTGACGGTTTCTTACTGTCGTGCGGGTTCAATGGACCACCCAGGTAGGACATTCTCGATCACCAGGTTTGACTCTCGTTTATTTTGCAATAAAGGATGTCTTTTGCGCCGTCGCCGCTCCCGCTGCTCGCTCTCCGTGTCTCGCTCCTCGTCTCTCGCTCTCCGGTCCGCGCTATAGTCGGCCACGTCTCCGTCTCTAGTGTTTTGCTTCCTGTTGCTTCTGCTCTCCAGCCACTGCTGCGGGCTCTCCACCTCCTTCAGCCTCACCCTCCTCCGCTGCTGCCCTTTTAGACAGCCAGAGGAGATTTATTGATTGTCTGTAGGTGCGCGGTCCACGCACCTGAACTCGATTGCGGTGTTGCTCCCGGCATGCCCCTGCCTCTCCGCTCGGCCGCATTCTCCGCCTCCTTGCCGCCATCTTGGGCCGGGCTCAAGCGTGACCTGCGCCGCTGCTCGTTCGCCGGCTGCTCCTCTCCACAGCCATAAAGTAGGACAATGGTAGCTCTTCAGTACTTGGATATTAGCAAACCCAAACAAAGTCTCGCGGACCTCCTGGCGTCTTCTTTCTCAGCCGACAGTTTCCGTTAGTTTGCACCTAAACCCGGACTACAGCCACACTGCAAATAACCCCAGCAGGTTAGCGGCTGTCATCCAATCAGGAAAAAGCGCCTTATTGGCATTGATATTACAAACACACGCCGGGCAGCTTGTTTGAAACGCTTGTAAAGCGGCGCCTGAAGCCGGAAGGTTCTTTGAACGCCGACGATCAAGCGATTCCGGAGATGAGGAAGGACAGCGCTGAGCTGGCCGCCTTTTAAGCACGTTCTCGAAATGCTGCGGCGCGCTAACACGACACACACGTTTAGTGGAGGTTTGCGGACTACTTCCTTTAACTAGTTGTTTGGCGACTGCTTTTCTAGCAAACATCACTGATGATGACGCCTTCATGTGCGTAGGAAATGTTCAAAACATTTATGAAAATGTTTCATTAACTATTATAGATTTTGTATATAATCCTTACCTTAACCCTAACCCTTCATCCGGGAAGAAAACACCTCTCCAACGTGTGGACGCCATCGAATGTGAGCGGTTACGACGACGAACAATGACGACGACCAATCGTTGCAGCAACTGTCCGGGTGGCTGGTCTTGGATGATCACGGAGAATGAATGTGGAGGTCCTGGGCTGGTGTGGTTACATTTGGTCTGCGGTTGTGAGACCGGTTGGATGTACTGCCAAATTCTATGAAACGCCTTTGGATATGGCTTATGGTCGAGAAATGAGTATTCAATTAACAGGCAACAGCTCTGTCGGACATTCCTTCAGTCAGCATGCCGACTGCACGCTCCCTCAAAACTTACGACATCTGTGGCATTGTGCTGTGTGATAAAACTGAACATTTTAGAGTGGCCTTTTTATCGTGGGCAGCCTCAGGCACACCTGTGCAATAATCATGCCGTTTAATCAGCATCCTGTGAGGTGGGATGGATTATCTTAGCAAAGAAGAAATTCTCACTAACACAGATTTAGACAGATTTGTGAACAATATTTGAGAGGAATATTTTTGTGTGTATTATAAAAGTTTTAGATCTTTGAGTTCAACACATGTAAAATGGGAACAAAACCAAAAGTTTTGCGTGTATATTTTCGTTCTATGTGTTTGACACTGATCAAGCGTTTCCAAAGATGAGGAAGGACAGCGCTGAGCTGGCCGCCTTTTAAGCACGCTCTTGAAATGCTGCTAATTCTGCGGCGCGCTAACACAACACACACATTCAGTGGACGTTTGCAGACTACTTCCTTTTAACTTTTGTGTTGAACGATAACTAGTTGTTTGGCAACCGCTTTCCTAGCAAACATCGCAGGTGATGACGCCTTCATGTGCGTAGGAAACGTTCAAAACATTTATGAAAATGGAATATTAACTATTATAAATGTTATATATAATCCTTACCCTAACCCTAACTCATCATCCGGGAAGAGAACACCTCTCCATCGTTTGGACGCCATCGAATGGGAGCGGTTACGACGACGAACAAGGACGACGACCAATCGTTGCAGAAACTGGTCTTGGATGATCATGAAGAATGAATGTGGAGGTCCTGGGCTGGTGTGGTTGCATTTGGTCTGCGGTTGTGAGACCGGTTGGATGTACTGCCAAATTCTATGAAACGCCTTTGGATATGGCTTATGGTCGAGAAATGAGTATTCAATTAACAGGCAACAGCTCTGTTGGACATTCCTTCGGTCAGCATGCCGACTGCACGCTCCTTAAAAACTTGCGACATCTGTGGCATTGTGCTGTGTGATAAAACTGCACAGAATGGCCTTTTATCGTGGGCAGCCTCAGGCACACCTGTGCAATAATCATGCCGTTTAATCAGCATTTTGATATGCCACACCTGTGAGGTGGGATGGATTATCTTGGCAAAGAAGAAATGCTCACTAACACAGATTTAGACAGATTTGTGAATAATATTTGAGAAGAATGGGTCTTTTATGTATCCAGTAAAAGTCTTATATATTTCTTTGAGTTCAACACATGAAAAATTGGAACAAAACCAAAAGTGTTGTGTTTATATTTTCGGTCAGTGTATATGATACTAAGGTGAATACCTGCTAAATTAGCCTAGAAAAAAAAAGTTAGCATGCCGATATTAGCATGCTCAAATCCTAACTGTAACATTTGCCAACTACCAAAATATGACCCAGGTGTATACCTACAAATTAAAAAAAAAAAAAAAAAAAAAAAAGCCAGCATACTTATGTTAGCATGCTAAATGGTAGCATTCCTCAAGTAATAAAATATTTGACACTGAGCTGAATACCTGCTAAATTACCTAAAAAAAAGTTAGCATGCCAATATTAGCATGCTCAAGTTCTAACTGTGACATGCGACGAGTACCAAAATATGACTCAGGTGTATGCCTACAATTTTGAAAAAAACAAACAAAACAAAAAACAGCCCACTGTGTAGGATGGGAAGCGACATGAGGGTGTCAGTTTATTTGATGTATTGTAATCCACGGGAAGATTTTGTCTTGACCCGAGATCTACAAAGCGGAGATAAAGCAGGACCTCCTCCAGGCACCTTTCTTTTTAACTGTTTTGTGACCAAAGGCAGTGGCTGTTTATGACCCCTGCCCCTTTTAGAAACAGCTGTTGCCATGTAATCATGTAAGAACTGAACTGGGCAAGAAAGCATTTAGGTTTTTAGCACCGAAGGCTTGGAATAACCAACAATCGAATCTTCAACTTCAAACCCTTGTTTCATTAAATGAGTTTAAAGCTTCTGTGAAAGGATTGCAGTCGACCTTGTCTGTATGCACACGTGTTATGTTTTATGTGTTGTTTACTGTTTTTAATGTAACCTTGTTACTGCCCTCTTCGGCAAGTCTCCCTTGGAAAATAGATCTTTGATCTCAATGGGATTTTACCTGGTTAATAAAAATAAATCAGGGAAAGTCCAAATAAGAGAGGGATTCTGTCTCTGTTTAATTCCTTGCTTCTTGTCTGTTTAATAGATGTCATCCGTGTTCGAACCTGACAGGGAGCATGTCTCGCCAGAACACCGGCACTTTCCAAAACCCCATTTTTGTGTCGTATTTTTAACTGATCTCGCCAGCAAACTGAGTGTATCACTTGAGTATTCACCGTCTTCCCATTTCCTGTTAAGTGTTGGTTTTACCATCCCTGTGAGTGCTCTTTTTTTGGTCCAAGTTCACCCGGAGTGGAAGTCTTAACGCCTTATCGCAGTGGAACTCTGTCTTCCATTGCAGTGTCTAAAGACTAAACACGGTTCCTCCACTCAGGATGCTGGTCAAGTCCTCCGTGCAGGGATTTTGCGTGACCTAAATTGAATTCTGTCTCTGTTTAATTCCTTGCTTCTTGTCTGTTTAATAGATGTCATCCGTGTTTGAACCTGACAGGGAGCATGTCTCGCCAGAACACCAGCACTAAATACTTGTGTAGTATTTTTAACTTATCTCGCCAGCAAACTGAGTGTATCATTTGAGTATTAGCCCTGTTCCCATTTCCTGTTAAGTGTTGGTTTTACCATCCCTGTGAGTGCTCTTTTTTTGGTCCAAGTTCACCCGGAGTGGAAGTCCTAATGCCTCATCGCAGTGGAACTCTGTCTTCCATTGCAGTGTCTAAAAACTAAACACGGTTCTTCTACTCAGGAGCCTGGTCAGGTCCTCCGTGCCGGGATTTTGCGTGACCTAAATTGAATTCTGTCTCTGTTTAATTCCTTACTTCTTGTCTGTTTAATAGATGTCATCCGTGTTTGAACCTGACAGGGAGCATGTCTCGCCAGAACACCAGCAATAAATACTTGTGTAGTATTTTTAACTTATCTCGCCAGCAAACTGAGTGTATCATTTGAGTATTCGCCGTCTTCCCATTTCCTGTTAAGTATTGGTTTTACCATCCCTGTGAGTGCTTTTTTTTCTTCTTTCCCCAAGTTCATCCGGAGTGGAAGTCCTAACGCCTTATCGCAGTGGAACTCTGTCTTCCATTGCAGTGTCTAAAGACTAAACACGGTTCTTCCACTCAGGATGCTGGTCAGGTCCTCCGTGCCGGGATTTCGCGTGACCTAAATTGAATTCTGTCTTTGTTTAATTCCTTGCTTCTTGTCTGTTTAATAGATGTTTTCCGTGTTTGAACCAGACAGGGAGCATGTCTCGCCAGAACACCGGCACTATCCCAACACCAAGTTTTGCGTAATATTTTTAACTTATCTCGCCAGCAAACTGAGTGTATCACTTGAGTATTCACCATCTTCCCATTTCCTGTTAAGTATTGGTTTTACCATCCCTGTGAGTGCTCTTTTTTCCCCAAGTTAACCCGGAGTGGAAGTCCTAACGCCTTATCGCAGTGGAACTCTGTCTTCCATTGCAGTGTCTAAAGACTAAACACGGTTCCTCCACTCAGGATGCTGGTCAGGTCCTCCGTGCCGGGATTTCGCGTGACCTAAATTGAATTATGTCTTTGTTTAATTCCTTGCTTCTTGTCTGTTTAATAGATGTCATCCGTGTTTGAACCTGACAGGGGGCATGTCTCGCCAGAACACCGGCACTATCCCAACACCAAGTTTTGCGTAATATTTTTAACTTATCTCGCCAGCAAACTGAGTGTATCACTTGAGTATTCACCGTCTTCCCAGTTCCTGTTAAGTATTGGTTTTACCATCCCTGTGAGTGCTCTTTTTTCCCCAAGTTAACCCTGACTGGAAGTCCTAACGCCTTATCGCAGTGGAACTCTGTCTTCCATTGCAGTGTCTAAAGACTAAACACGGTTCTTCAACTCAGGATGCTGGTCAGGTCCTCCGTGCAGGGATTTCGCGTGACCTAAATTGAATTCTGTCTCTGTTCAATTCCTTGCTTCTTGTCTGTTTAATAGACGTCATCCGTGTTTGAACCTGACAGGGAGCATGTCTCGCCAGAACACCAGCACTAAATACTTGTGTAGTATTTTTAACTTATCTCGCCAGCAAACTGAGTGTATCACTTGAGTATTCACCGTCTTCCCATTTCCTGTTAAGTATTGGTTTTACCATCCTTGTGAGTGCTCTTTTTTTTTTCAAGTTCACCCGGAGTGGAAGTCCTAACGCCTTATCGCAGTGGAACTCTCTCTTCCATTGCAGTGTCTAAAGACTAAACACGGTTCCTCCACTCAGGATGCTGGTCAGGTCCTCCGTGCCGGGATTTCGAGTGACCTAAATCGAATTCTGTCTCTGTTTAATTCCTTGCCTCTTGTCTGTTTAATAGATGTTTTCCGTGTTTAAAACCTGACAGTGAGCATGTCTCGCCAGAACACCAGCACTTTCCCAACCCCCATTTTTTTGTCGTATTTTTAACTTATCTCGCCAGCAAACTGAGTGTATCACTTGAGTATTAGCCCTCTTCCCATTTCCTGTTAAGTATTGGTTTTACCATCCTTGTGAGTGCTCTTTTTTTTCCCAAGTTCACCCGGAGTGGAAGTCCTAACGCCTCATCGCAGTGGAACTCTGTCTTCCATTGCAGTGTCTAAAGACTAAACACGGTTCCTCCACTCAGGATGCTGGTCAGGTCCTCCATGCCGGGATTTCGCGTGACCTTTCCGTGATGAACCACGTGGGGCTCCGGTTCTGACATATCCTTCCGTCTCGGGGGTGCTGAGCAAAGAAGCGCCGCAGTGCGAGAAAGCATGACAAAGGTTTGTGGGTTTTTTTTTTTGAAAGGCCAGGGTTTTTTGTTTTTTTTAACAGAACATTTAACTTTAAGAGGTCTGCCCCATGAATCATCTCTTCTCACTCCGATTGCACACCTTTATTTTCTTTAATGCCTTCTTAGCTGCAGGGGAAAGGAAACATATTCCTTCAATCAATCTCAGCTGGGCTTGAAGGAACATTTATTATTATTATTTTTTTTATATGATCACAGTAAGGTCTGCTCGAGCTCCACTTCCCCTTCCCGTGAGCTTGAGTGTATTCAAAGTGCCGACTGTTTTATTGTGGATGCAAAGTCACGTTCTGGCAAAGTGCATCATAAAAACCTTTGGGAAAAATGCGCAGACATTGTTTTGGGTTAAGTCTCAGCATTTAATTAATGGTGATCTTAGAAAACGTTTTGGCCTCCCATCTAAGCAGGTGTCACCGGTTCATGCTCATAGACTTATATTGGTCAAATCGAGTCTATGGACTAATCTGGGGGTCAGCAACCCGTGGCTCTCGAGCTAAATGTAAAAAACTTAGCTTGTGGTCTACATCAGTGGTCCCCAACCACCGGGCTCGATCGGTACCGGGCCGCAGAAGAATTTTTTATACACATTTTTTTAATTAAATCAACATAAAAAACACAATATACACTTACAATTAGTGCACCAACCCCCAAAAAACTCCCTTTTTCATGACAAAAAAAAAAAATACCATACTTGCCAACCCTCCCGGATTTTACGGGAGACTCTCGAAATTCAGCACCTCTCCCGAAAAACCTCCCGGGACAAATTTTCTCCCGAAATTCAGGCGGAGCTGGAGGCCACGCCTCCTCCAGCTCCATGCGGACCTGAGTGAGGACAGCCTGTTTTAAAGTCCGCTTTCCCCCAATATAAACAGCGTGCCTGCCCAATGACGTTATAACTGTAGAATGATCGAGGACGAGTTCTTGGTTTCTTATGTGGGTTTATTGTTAGGCAGTTTCATTAACGTCCTCCCAGCGCGGTAACAACACACAACAACAGCAGTCACGCTTTCGTCTACTGTATAGAAGTTTGTCTGCCGTAAACAGCAATGTTGTGACACTCTTAAACAGGACAATACTGCCATCTACTGTACATGCATATGGTTAGAATAATAGTGACAGAGAATAGAACAAGGATGGACAATTCAACCCTTAACTCAACAATGAGTAGATGAGTGTTATGTGTGTGTATATGTGTAAATAAATGAATACTGGAATTTATTATATATATATATGTATATTATATATATATATATATAGGTGAATTTTAGCTGTAAACATACTCCTCCCCTCTTAACCACTGCCCTAGAAGACCCATGAGCAGAGTTAAGGGGAAGAGGTTAGCTTTCTAACAGGTGTAAAAAAAAATAAAAATGTTGAGTTCTGTATAATGAAACCAAAAATGTTTACTCACCCTTAAGTCTGACGTGCTCAGGAAGTGAGTCTCTTCCCATGACGTCCATTCTTGTCCTCTGTCAGCTTTCTTGCTTTAGCCATATTGTACTGAGTAGCCAGGGCAGACAGATCGATGTTTATCACTGAGAGGACCACGGATGGATGCTATGGACGTCGAGTGGGTCTAGCACAAATTCAATTTGCCTGGGGGCCACTGGATGCAGAGTCTGGGTGAAAAGATTTCTTTAAAAATATATTTTTAAATGTCTTTATTTTTATTTTCAACACAAAATAAAATATGAATGAACAAAATGAGAATTAAGTAAATAAATCAGTCTTAGGTAATAACAATAACTATTTGATTTTTTCAGTCAGCAACAATGTATACATATACTTACTGTGATGTTATGAGCAAGGGATTATAAGAACTACACTACCCAGCATGCAACAGTAGTAGCCCCGGCAAGGTTGTATGTCGCCATGTCGGCAGCAAGAATGTGGTTATGAGCACGCTATGGACTTTACAGTTATGTCGGAGTATCAGTGCTGGGGTCCAGTGCACCATGGTTTTGTAATGTTGCTCGGTCCTTTGGCGGAGTGCTACGGAAGCTGGTGGACCGCCCGTCTCCCCGGCCCGGACTGGTACAGAGGGAGGGAGCGAGAGACACACACACAGTAACAGAAAAAGCTCGAGAGAGAGAGAGCAGGCGGGCGAGCGAGGGATGGAGGGATGAAGAGCACGTGCGGGTCTAATGGAAAAGCGGCAAAAACGTTTCTCTGCTTGCATCACGCAAGTGGCGTCAATGTTTCACCCTTGAGAGCCACATACCACACCGTGATTGGTAGATTCCTTCAGCTCCGCACGACAACTCTGTCAAGCGCCATTCATATAAAACTTACACGAACATTAATATTGTGAAAGTCCAGACCATAGTGGATCTAACATAATAGTGAGAGTCCAGTCCATAGTGGATCTAGCATAAAAGTGAGACTCCAGTCCATAGTGGATCTAACATAATAGTGAGAGTCCAGTCCATGGTGGAGTTAACATAATAGTGAAAGTCCAGTCCATAGCGGATCTAACATAATAGTGAAAGTCCAGTCCATAGTGGATCTAACATAATAGTGGGAGTCCAGTCCATGGTGGAGTTAACATAATAGTGAAAGTCCAGTCCATAGCGGATCTAACATAATAGTGAAAGTCAAGTCCATAGTGGATCTAACATAATAGTGAGAGTCCAGTCCATAGCGGATCTAACATAATAAAGAGAGTCCAGTCCATAGTGGATCTAACATAATAGTGAGAGTCCAGTCCATGGTGGATCTAACATAATAGTGAGAGTCCAGTCCATAGTGGGTCTAACATAATACTGAGAGTCCAGTCCATAGTAGATCTAACATAATAGTGAGAGTCCAGTCCATAGCGGATCTAACATAATAGTGAGAGTCCAGTCCATAATGGATCTAACAAAATAGTGAGAGTCCAGTCCATGGTGGATCTAACATAATAGTGA
Organism: Nerophis ophidion; assembly: GCF_033978795.1. Classification (NCBI taxonomy): domain Eukaryota; kingdom Metazoa; phylum Chordata; class Actinopteri; order Syngnathiformes; family Syngnathidae; genus Nerophis; species Nerophis ophidion. The sequence goes on along the minus strand of NC_084617.1, from coordinate 9,685,478 downwards.
GAGTCCAGTCCATAGTGGATCTAACATAATAGTGAGAGTCCAGTCCATAGTGGGTCTAACATAATACTGAGAGTCCAGTCCATAGTGGATCTAACATAATAGTGAGAGTCCAGTCCATAGTGGATCCAACATAATAGTGAGAGTCCAGTCCATAGTGGATCTAACATAATAGTGACAGTCCAGTCCATAGTGGATCCAACATAATAGTGAGAATCCAGTCCATAGTGGATCTAACATAATAGTGTGAGTCCAGTCCATAGTGGATCTAACATAATAGCGTAAAAGTCCAGTCCATAGTGGATCTAACATAATAGCGTAAAAGTCCAGTCCATAGTGGATCTAACATAATGTGAGAGTCCAGTCCATAGTGGGGCCAGCAGGAGACCATCCCGAGTGGAGACGGGTCGGCAGCGCAGAGATGTCCCCAACCGATGCACAGGCCGGTTGACCCCTGGTCCCGACTCTGGACAGCCAGCACTTCATCCAAGACCACCCCAGCTTCGAACCAAGGTTAATACTGTTTGTTTTCTGGTATGTAAAATAATGCTAAAAAGAAACCACAATATTTTTGTTCGTCGTGGTTTACCTGACACATGGAACGTGACGATTTTGGGTCGAGTTGGGAGAGTGACCATGCCAGCAACCTGGGGGTTACCGGTTCGATCCCCGGCTTCTACCAACTTAGTAACAGATGTTGTGTCGTCGAGCAAGACACGTCACCCTTGCTCCTGATTGGTCCCCTGGTTAGCGCCTTGCATGGCAGCTCCCGAATGTGGAAATAGTGTCAAAGTGCCATAGAGGTATAACCTATTGCTTTGAACGACTTAAAAAACTCCCAGATATGAACATTTTTCATGCAGGAATGATTTGATTTTGCGTGCACTCAAGTTTTTCTCTACAGCAGGGGTCACCAACCTTTTCGAAACCAAGAGCTACTTCTTGGGTACTGATTAATGCGAAGGGCTACCAGTTTGATACACACTTAAATAAATTGCCAGAAATAGCCAATTTTGTTCAATTCACCTTTAATAAATAAATCTATATATATATCCATCCATTTTCTACCGCTTATTCCCTTTTGGGGTCGCGGGGGGCGCTGGCGCCTATCTCAGCTACAATCGGGCGGAAGGCGGGGTACACCCTGGACAAGTCGCCACCCATATATATATAAAAAATGGGTATTTCTGTCCATCATTCCGTAGTAATTTTTTTTTCCTTTTACGGAAGGTTTTTTGTAGAGAATAAACGATGAAAAAAACACTTAATTGAACGGTTTAAAAGGGGAGAAAACACAAAAAAAATTAAAATTAAATTTAGAAACATTGTTTATCTTCAATTTTGACTCTTTAAAATTCAAAATTCAACCGAAAAAAATGAAGAGAAAAACTACCTAATTCGAATGTTTTTGAAAAAATTTAAAAAAGAATTTATGGAACATCATTAGTAATTTTTCCTGATTAAGACTAATTTTAGAATTTTGATGACATGTTTAAAATAGGTTAAAATCCAATATAGACTTTGTTAGAATATATAACAAATTGGACCAAGCTATATTTCTAACAAAGACAAATCATTATTTCTTCTAGATTTTCCAGAACAAATTTTTTTTTAAAGAAATTCAAAATACTTTGAAATAAGATTTAAATTTGATTTTACATATTTTCTAGATTTGCCAGAATATTTTTGGGAATTTTAATCATAATAAGTTTGAAGAAATATTTCACAAATATTCTTTGTCGAAAAAACAGAAGCTAAAATGAAGAATTAAATTAAAATGTATTTATTATTCTTTACAATAAAAAAAATACTTGAAGAATGATTTAAATTGTCAGGGAAGAAGAGGGAGTAATTTAAAAGGTAAAAAGGTATATGTGTTTAAAAATCTTAAAATCATTTAAGGTTGTAGTTTTTCTCTAGAATTGTCTTTCTGAAAGTTATAAGAAGCAAAGTAAAAAAAATAAATGCATTTATTTAAACAAGTGAAGACCAAGTCTTTAAAATATTTTCTTGGATTTTCAAATTCTACTTGAGTTTTGTCTCTCTTAACAGACAAATCATTAGTTTTTCTAAATTTTCCAGAACAAAAATTTTAAAACAAATTCAAAAGACTTTGAAAAAAGCTTTAAATTTGATTCTATAGATTTCTAGATTTGCCAGAATATATTTTTTATTTTAATCATAATAAGTTGGAAGACATATTTCACAAAAATTCTTCTTCAAAAAAACAGAAGCTAAAATGAAGAATTAAATAAAAAAATTTTTGTTATTCTTTACAATAAAAAAAAAAATTTTACTTGATCATTTATTTAAATTGTCAGGAAAGAAGAGGAAGGAATTTAAAAGGTAAAAAGCTATATCTGTTTAAAAGTCCTAAAATCATTTTCAAGGTTGTCTTTTTTCTCTAAAATTGTCTTTCTGAACGTTATAAGAAGCAAGTAAAAAATAAGTGCATTTATTTAAACAAGTGAAGACCAAGTCTTTAAAATATTTTCTTGGATTTTCAAATTCTATTTGAGTTTTGTCTCTCTTAACAGACAAATCATTAGTTTATCTAGATTTTCCAGAACAAAATTTTAAAACAAATTCAAAAGACTTTGAAAAAAGCTTTACATTTGATTCTACAGATTTTCTAGATTTGCCAGAATATTTTTTTTTATTTTAATCATAATAAGTTTGAAGAAATATTTCACAAATATTCTTCGTCAAAAAAACCCAGACTTGAACATTGATTAAAATTGTCAGGAAGAAGAGGAAGGAATTTAAAAGCTATACTGTTTAAAAATCCTAAAATCGTTTTTAAGGTTGTATTTTTTTCCCTAAAATTGTCTTCTGAAAGTTATAAGAAGCAAAGTAAAAAAATTAATGAATTTATTTAAACAAGGGAAGACCAAGTCTTAAAAAGTCTGCGGGCTATAGAGCGTTTTCCGTTCGGGCTCCAGTACTCTGGAATGCCCTCCCGGTAACAGTTCCAGATGCTACCTCAGTAGAAGCATTTAAGTCTCACCTTAAAACTCATCTGTATACTCTAGCCTTTAAATAGACCTCCTTTTAGACCAGTTGATCTGCCGCTTCTTTTCTTTCTACTATGTCCCCCCCTCCCTTGTGGAGGGGGTCCGGTCCGATGACCATGGATGAAGTACTGGCTGTCCAGAGTCGAGACCCAGGATGGACCGCTCGTCAGGACCTAGGATGGACCGCTCGCCTGTATCGGTTGGGGACATCTCTACGCTGCTGATCCGCCTCCGCTTGAGATGGTTTCCTGTGGACGGGACTCTCGCTGCTGTCTTGGATCCGCTTTGAACTGAACTCTCGCGGCTGTTTTAGCCACTATGGATTGAACTTTCACAGTATCATGTTAGACCCGCTCGACATCCATTGCTTTCGGTCCCCTAGAGGGGGGGGGGGGGTTAGGGTAGGGTTAGGGTTAGGGTTAGGGTTAGGGGGGGGGGGGGGGTTTGCCCACATCTGAGGTCCTCTCCAAGGTTTCTCATACTCAGCATTGTCACTGGCGTCCCACTGGATGTGAGTTTTCCTTGCCCTTTGTGGGTTCTTCCGAGGATGTTGTAGTCGTAATGATTTGTGCAGTCCTTTGAGACATTGTGATTTGGGGCTATATAAATAAACATTGATTGATTGATTTGATTTAAAATATTTTCTTGGCTTTTCACATTCTATTTGAGTTTTGTCTCTCTTAGAATTAAAAATGTCGAGCAAAGAGAAACCAGCTTGCTAGTAAATAAATAAAATTTAAAAAATAGAGGCAGCTCACTGGTAAGTGCTGCTATTTCAGCTATTTTTAGAACAGGCCAGCGGGCGGACTCATCTGGTCTTACGGTCACCGCCTTGGTGACCCCTGCTCTAAAGCCTCCGACAGAAACTTCTCTTAAGTCAAGTGAGTATAAAAGCATTGGAACAAAATGGTGTGATTGAGACCTTAATTGGATTACTAAACGAGTCCCTGAGGACCGAGTCAGAACCCCTGAGGCACGCATCACTTCCCATGAATGCACCAAAGTGCACCCTGTCCAAAAATATACGCACTTTTTCCGCAGTAATTCTTCCGACTGCTCCATTAAAAAGTGTTTGTCGCCAGCCGGTGCCTCACTCGGATAGTCCCAGTTATGTCGGCAAACATTAATAATAATAATTCCTCTTACTTCTGCCACTTGTCACGTTGTCTGCCAGACCTTTTTTCCTCTTGTTTTCTTTGTAAACATCTTTGCCTTTCTTCCCTCCCGTTGAAGTGCGAAGGTGTCGGAATATAAAGCACTGCGCCGGCAAGGAGGAGGGTGCCATCAAACCGGAGGTGATTTGCTCTAATTCAGCAGGACGATGACAGCTGCAGGCTCGTCGGGCACGAAAGGAGGATCGTTTTCAGAAGCGTTTTGTGCAAAGGTATGAGTGGGAATCACCGTGACGGCGTTGTAAGCCACACCGGAAAAAAAACAAAAAACTACAGTACCGTATTTTCCGGACCATATAGGGCGCACCGGATTATAAAGACGCACTGCAGATGAGCGTGGTCTATTCGAGTCTTTTTTTTTTAAATAAATAGGTGCACTGGATTACTAACCCCGTTTCCATATTGAGTTGGGAAGTTGTGTTAGATGTAAATTATAAACGGAATACAATGATTTGCAAATCCTTTTCAACCCATATTCAATTAAATGCACTACAAAGACAAGATATTTGATGTTCAAACTCATAAACCTATTTTTTTTGTTGTTGCAAATAATAATTAACTGGGAATTTCATGGCTGCAACACGTGCCAAAGTAGTTGGGAAAGGGCATGTTCACCACTGTGTTACATCACCTTTTCTTTTAACAACACTCAATACATGTTTGGGAACTGAGAAAACAAATTGTTGAAGCTTTGAAAGTGGAATTATTTCCCATCCATCCATTTTCTACCGCTTATTCCCTTTTGGGGTCGCGGGGGGCGCTGGCGCCTATCTCAGCTACAATCGGGCAGAAGGCGGGGTACACCCTGGACAAGTCGCCACCTCACACAAGGGGCCAACACAGATAGACAGACAACATTCACACTCACATTCACACACTAGGGCCAATTTAGTGTTGCCAATCAACCTATCCCCAGGTGCATGTCTTTGGAAGTGGGAGGAAGCCGGAGTACTCGGAGGGAACCCACGCAGTCACGGGGAGAACATGCAAACTCCACACAGGAAGATCCCGAGCCTGGATTTGAACCCAGGACTGCAGGACCTACGTATTGTGAAGCAGACGCACTAACCCCTCTTCCACCGTGAAGATTAGACGGAATACAATGATTTGCAAATCCTTTTCAACCCATATTCAATTGAATGCACTACAAAGACAACATATTTGATGTTCATACTCATAAACCTATTTTTTTTTGTTGCAAATAATAATTAACTTCGAATTTCATGGCTGCAACACGTGCCAAAGTAGTTGGGAAAGGGCATGTTCACCACTGTGTTACATCACCTTTTCTTTTAACAACACTCAATACATGTTTGGGAACTGAGAAAAGTAATTGTTGAAGCTTTGAAAGTGGAATTCTTTCCCATTCTTGTTTTATGTAGAGCATGGGTGTCAAACTCTGGCCCTTGAGGCAATCAATCAATCAATCAACCAATGTTTACTTATATAGCCCTAAATCACTAGTGTCTCAAAGGGCTGCACAAACCACTACGACATCCTCGGTAGGCCCACATAAGGGCGAGGAAAACTCACACCCAGTGGGACGTCGGTGACAATGATGACTATGAGAAACCTTGGAGAGGAGGAAAGCAATGGATGTCGAGCGGGTCTAACATGATACTGTGAAAGTTCAATCCATAATGGATCCAACACAGTCGCGAGAGTCCAGTCCAAAGCGGATCCAACACAGCAGCGAGAGTCCCGTTCACAGCGGAGCCAGCAGGAAACCATCCCAAGCGGAGGCGGATCAGCAGCGCAGAGATGTCCCCAAGCCGATACACAGGCAAGCAGTACATGGCCAACGGATCGGACCGGACCCCCTCCACAAGGGAGAGTGGGACATAGGAGAAAAAGAAGAGAAACGGCAGATCAACTGGTCTAAAAAGGGAGTCTATTCAAAGGCTAGAGGCAATATCAATTTAGCATTAGAACTGGCCCGCCGGTGTTATACAGCGTTCGGTGCCGCTGTAACACCGCATTCACCGCTAATACTCATACTTGCCAATCCTCCTAATTTTCCCGATAAGACTCCCGAAGTTCAGTGTCCCTCCTGAAAATCTCCCGGGGCAACCATTCTCCCGAATTTCTACCGATTTCCACCAGGACAACTATATTGGGGGCGTGCATTTAAGGCACTGCATTTAGCGTTCTCTACAACCTGTCGTCATGTCTGCTTTTTCTCCATATAAATAGCGTGTCACGTAATATTTGTGGCTTTTACACACACACACAAGTGAATGCAAGGCATACTTGGTCAACAGCCATACAGGTCACTCTGAGGGTGGCCGTATTAACAACTTTAGCACTGTTACAAATATGCGCCACACTGTGAACCCACACCAAACAAGAATGACAAACACATTTCGGGTGAACATCCGCACCGTAACACAACAGAACAAATACCCAGAAACCCTTGCAGCACTAACTCTTCTGGGAAACTTCCAGCAAACTGACCAGTAATTAACGTTTTATTCATGCATTTTCTCTTGCTACTTCAAGGCTTGAATGTTTGGTTCATTCATTATTGTTATTTTATTCTCAAATGTATTGTTTTTATTTAAATTGTATTTGATATGCCATTGATATTCTTTTATTATTATTATTATTTGAAACTGGATTTTGCATGTCACTAAAGTTATATAAGCCTTTGCTTGTTCAATATTTAATGCAAAACTTGTTTGGGTCCCTATTAAAAGGTTAATTTGTTCAACTTTGGCCCGCGGCTTTGTTCCGTTTTAAATTTTGGCCCACTCTGTATTTGAGTTTGACACCCCTGGTGTAGAGCTTCAGTTGTTCAACAGTCCGGGATCTCCGCTGTCGTATTTTGCTCTTCATAACGCGCCACACATTTTTGATGGGAGACAGGTCTGGACTGCAGGTGGGTCAGGAAAGTACCTGCACTCTTTTTTTTTACGAAGCCACGCTGTTGTAACACGTGCTGAATGTGGCTTGGCGTTTTCTTGCTGAAATAAGCAGGGGCGTCCATGAAAAAGACGGCGCTTTGATGGCAGCGTATGTTGTTCCAAAACCTGTATGTACAGCGGGGCAAAAAAGTATTTAGTTAGCCACCGATTGTGCAAGTTCTCCCACTTCAAATGATGACAGAGGTCTGTAATTTTCACCATAGGTACACTTCAACTGTGAGAGACAGAATGTGAAAAAAAAATCCTGGAATTCAAATTGTAGGAATTTTAAAGAATGTATTTGTAAATTATGGTGGAAAATAAGTATTTGGTCAACCATTCAAAGCTCTCACTGATGGAAGGAGGTTTTAGTTCAAAATCTCACGATACATGGCCCCATGCATTCTTTCCTTAACACGGATCAATCGTCCTGTCCCCTTAGCAGAAAAACAACCCCAAAGCATGATGTTTCCACCCCCATGCTTCACAGTAGGTGTGGTGTTCTTGGGATGCAACTCAGTATTCTTCTTCCTCCAAACACGACGAGTTGAGTTTATACCAAAATGGATACCCCGCAAGGGACAAGCGGTAGAAAATGGATGGATGGATGGATACATGAATGATACAGCAGAGGATTGGGAGAATGTCATGTGGTCAGATGAAACCAAAATAGAACTTTTTGGTATAAACTCCACTCGTCGTGTTTGGAGGAAGAAGTATACTGAGTACGCTAAAACATAAATATGTTAATTCCGAGGTCGAGGAGCGTGTCGTGGTGACGGACAGGAATCGGCGACACCTGAGTGAACCCATTTTCTCAGAGCAAAGAAAAAGTAATAATAGAAATGCTAAACCAGAGCCGAGTGTGACTATTGGATTTATCATCTCTAATGGTTTCCCCTTTGAGCGTCCGTCCCAGGCAGGCAGGAACACTACCACAGGACCTGCTGCATTCATCCATCCATCTTCTTCTGCTTATCTGAGGTCGGGTCGCGGGGGCAGCAGCCTAAACAGGGAAGCCCAGACTTTCCTCTCCCCAGCCACTACGTCCAGCTCTTCCCGGGGAATTCCGAGACGTTCCCAGGCCAGCCGGGGGACATAGTCTTCCCAAAGTGTCCTGGGTCTTCCCCGTGGTCTCCTACTGGTCGGACGTGCCCTAAACACCTCCCTAGGGAGGCGTTCGGGTGGCATCCTGACCAGATGCCCGAACCACCTCTTCTTGCTCCTCTCCATGTGGAGGAGCAGCGGCTTTACTTTGAGTTCCTCCCGGAAAACAGAGCTTCTCACCCTATCTCTAAGGGAGAGGCCCGCCCCCCGGTGGAGGAAGCTCATTTTGGCCGCTTGTACCCGTGATCTTGTCCTTTCAGTCATAACCCAAAGCTCATGACCATAGGTGAGGATGGGAACGTAGATTGACCGGTTAATTGAGAGCTTTGTCTTCCGGCTCAGCTCCTTCTTCAGCACAACGGATCGATACAGCGTCCGCATTACTGAAGACGCTGCCTGTCGACCTCACGATCCACTCTTCCCTCACTCGTGAACAAGACTCCGAGGTACTTGAACTCCTCCACTTGGGGCAGGGTCTCCTCACCAACCCGGAGATGGAACTCCACCCTTTTCCGGGCGAGGAATCATCGACTCAGACTTGGAGGTGCTGATTCTCATCCCGGTCGCTTCACACTCGGCTGAGAACCGATCCAGTGAGAGCTGAAGATCCTGGCCAGATGAAGCCATCAGGACCACATCATCTGCAAAAAGCAGAGATCTAATCCTGCGGCCACCAAACCGGACTGCGCATAGAAATTCTGTCCATAAAAGTTATGAACAGAATCGGTGACTGTAGAGAAGCGGAGCCGGCACGCTGGAGCCCTGCCCAAGATGGCGGCAAGGAGGCGGAGAATGAGGCTGAGCGAAGAGGCGAGGCATAAAAGGGGAGAAGGAGGAGAGATCGGGGCAGAAGGAGTTGGAGAGCCTACAACGACGGATGAAGAGCGGCAGCAGCGAAAGCAAGGAGAAATGTTAATCGCGATCCACGCACCTGAATTAGATTGCGGCGTCGCTCCCGGCACACCTGGCCTCTCCGCTCAGCCGCATTCTGCGTCTCTTTGCTGCCATCTTGTGCAGGGCTTCAGCGTGCCCTTCCCCGCTGCTCGTTCGCCGGCTCCGCCTCTCTACAGTGACAAAGGGCAGTCCAACCCTCACTGGAAACGTGTCCGACTTACTGCCGGCAATGCGGACCAAGCTCTGGCACTGATCATACAGGGAGCGGACCGCCACAATCAGACAGTCCGATACCCAATACTCTCTGAGCACTCCCCACAGGACTTGAGTACACGGTCGAATGCCTTCTCCAAGTCAACTACAAAGTAGACTGCTTGGGCAAACTCCCATGCACCCTCAAGGACCCTGCCGAGAGTACAGAGCTGGTCCACAGTTCCACGACCAGGACCAAAACCGCACTGTTCCTCCTGAATCCGAGGTTGGACTTTCCGGCTTAGTACACCTGGACAGACTCTACCGGGAAGGCTGAGCAGTGTGATCCCACGATAGTTGGAACACACCCTCCGGTTCCCCTTCTTAAAGAGAGGAACCACCATCCCAGTCTGCCAATCCAGAGGTACCGCCCCCGATGTCCACGCGATGCTACAGAGTCTTGTCAACCAAGACAGTCCCACAGCATCCAGAGCAGGGGTCACCAACGCGGTGCCTGCGGGCCCCAGGTAGCCCGTAAGGACCAGATGAGTCGCCCGCTGGCCTGTTCTAAAAATAGCTCAAATAGCAGCACTTACCAGTGAGCTGCCTCTATTTTTTAAATTTTATTTATTTACTAGCAAACTGGTCTCGCTTTGCTCGACATTTTTAACTCTAAGAGAGACAAAACTCAAATAGAATTTGAAAATATTTTAAAGACTTGGTCTTCACTTTTTTAAATAAATTCATTTATTTTCTTACTTTGCTTCTTATAACTTTCAGAAAGACAATTTTAGAGAAAAAATACAACCTTAAAAATGATTTTGGGATTTTTAAACACATACATTTTTACCTTTTAAATTCCTTCCTCTTCTTTCCTGACAATTTAAATCAATGTTCAAGTATTTTTTTTCGTTTTATTTTAAAGAATAATAAATACATTTTAATTTTATTCTTCATTTTAGGTTCTGTTTTTTCGACAAAGAATATTTCTGAAATATTTATTCAAACTTATTATGATTAAAATTCCCAAAAATTATTCTGGCAAATCTAGAAAATCTGGAGAATCAAATTTAAATCTTATTTCAAAGTCTTTTGAATTCATTTAAAAAATTTTGTTGTGGAAAATCTAGAAGAAATAATGATTTGTCTTTGTTAGAAATATAGCTTGGTCCAATTTGTTATATATTCTAACAACGTGCAGATTGGATTTTAACCTATTTAAAACATGTCATCAAAATTCTAAAATTAATCTTAATCAGGAAAAATTACGAATGATGTTCCATGAATACTCTTATTATTTTTTTCAAAAAGATTCGAATTAGCTAGTTTTTCTCTTCATTTTTTTCGGTTGAATTTTGAATTTTAAAGAGTCGAAATTGAAAATAAACTATGTTTCAAAATTTTATTTTCATGTTTTCTCCTCTTTTAAACCGTTCAATTAAGTGTTTTTTTCATCATTTATTCTCTACAAAAAACTTTCAGTGAAAGGAAAAAAAATGTACGACGGAATGACAGACAAAAATACCCTGTTTTTTTTTTTTAACATATATAGATTTATCTATTAAAGGTGAATTGAGCAAATTGGCCATTTCTGGCAATTTATTTAAGTGTGTATCAAACTGGTAGCCCTTCGCATTAATCAGTACCCAAGAAGTAGCTCTTGCTTTCAAAGAGGTCGATGACCCCTGATCCAGAGCCTTAAAGGGGAACATTATCACAATTTCAAAAGGGTTAAAAACAATAAAAATCAGTTCCCAGTGGCTTGTTTTATTTTTCAAAGTTGTTTTCAAATTTTTCCATCTCCCGGAATATCCCTAAAAAAAGCTTTAAAGTGCTTGATTTTAGCTATTTGCGATGCGACCGTCCATTTCCCTGTGACGTCATACAGTGCTGCCAATGTAAACAAACAATGGCTAATAGCACAGCAACATATAGCAACATTAGCTCGGATTTCAGCGGCTTAAGCGATTCAACAGATTACGCATGTATTGAAACGGATGGTTAAAGTATGGAGGCAGATAGCGAAAACGAAATTGAAGAAGAAACTGAAGCTATTGACGCTATTCGGCCATAGCGTGGGTGTACCTAATGAAGTGGCCCTTAGCATGGCTGCCTTATTAGCATCGCCGGTAAAAAGTGCGGACCAAACGATCAGGACTTTCGCGTCTTGTGACGCTGGAGCAACTTAAATCCGTCGATTGGTAAGTATTTGTTTCGCATTAAATGTGAGTATCTAGTTTCAAATGTACATACAGCTAGCGTAAATAGCATGTTAGCATCGATTAGCGTAGCATGTTAGCATCGATTAGCTTAGCATGTTAGCATCGATTAGCTGTCTGATTAGCACATGAGTCAACAACATCAACAAAACTCACCTTTTTGATGGAGTTGACTTTTCCCTTAATGTCCACCGCCCTGGTTAAATATACAGTACATGAACGGGGTCTCATTTAAAACCGCCACCTCAATATTTAATGTACACGTCACATGACACGACAACAAACAAAGTAACATCAGCCAGGATTTGCAGCCGACCGCCTTTAATCAGCTTTCAAACGCAAAGTTTATCTCACCGTGGAAACTTTAGAGTGTAAATGTCACCGCGCTGCTTCCAGGGTGGATTAAAAAAAAAAAAAAAAAAAAAAAAATCAAATATGTATAATTAACCGGGTCGAGATAAAGTTGCCAAAACACGACGTGTCTGCTGACGGCTCGCTGAGACGCGGGCGGCTGCAGACTCGATTGGCCTGTCCGTCAAAATTCGAAACAGGAGGGAAAAAAAAAACATTAAAATGAAAAAAAAAAAAAAAAAAAAAAAAGAAGTGACAAGAGAGCCCCGTAATGCATGCTAATGTTTGCTGTTCTGCGTTGTCATGCATGCCAACGCTCTATTAATATCTTCAAAATCAACAGGATGCTTGCTTAAGGAATATTTAGTACTTAAAGAGTATAATCAAACAAAACCAACACGATTCCTCATTATGGAATTGGACTAAAAACACTTTCTAAAGCAGGGGTGCCCACACTTTTTCTGCAGGCGAGCTACTTTTCAATTGACCAACTCGAGGGGATCTACCTCATTTATATATATCATTTATATTTATTTATTTATGAAAGAGACATTTTTGTAAACAAGTTAAATGTGTTTAATGATAATACAAGTATGTGTAACACATGTAGATGTCTTTCTTTCACAAAGACAAGAATATAAGTTGGTGTATTACCTGATTCTGATGACTTGCATTGATTGGAATCAGACAGTAATGATGATAACGCCCACATTTTCAAATGGAGGAGAAAAAAAGTTGTCCTTTGTGTACAATACCACATGAAAGTGGTTGTTTTTTGGCATCTAATTCATCCAGCTTCCTTACACTTTACAAGAAAAACATTGGCGGCAAATTCCGTAGCTTGCTTGATTGACATTCACGGCACCCGAGGGTCTTGTGAGATGACGCTGGCTGCTGCCAGTTCATTATTATGAAAAAATGACAGAGAGGAAGGCGAGAAACACTTTTTATTTCAACAGACTTTCGCGCCGTCCCTTCCGTCAAAACTCTAAAGGCCGACTGCACATTTCCTATCTTCACAATAAAAGCCCTGCTTCATGCTGCCTGCGCTAACAAAATAAGAGTCTCGGAAAGCTGGCGTGCACAAGTGATGTGAACGCCAACTTTCTGAGGGATCGCTTGTGCACGCCAGTTTTCCGAGACTCTGTATTTAGTTAGCGCAGGCAGCATGAAGCAGGGCTTTTATTGTGAAGATAGGAAATATGCAGTCGGCCTTTAGAGTTTTGACGGAAGGTACGGCGCGAGAGTCTGTTGAAATAAAAAGTGTTTCTCGCCTTCCTCTCGGTCATATTTTCATAATAATGATCTTGCAGAAGCCAGCGTCATCTCACAAGACCCTCCGGTACCGTGAATGTCATTTAAGTGACGTCTTGGTGAAGATTGATGATCACTAATTTTTAGGTCATTTTTTTTTAAAAGCCTGGCTCGAGATCGACTGACACACCCCCCGCGGTCGACTGGTAGCTCGCGATCGACGTAATGGGCACCCCTGTTCTAAAGTATGTCTCCCGTTCAAAATCAATAATGTTCTTGAGCTGACACTATGCAGGTAACATGTTCACAATCAGTACAGTTGACGGACTAAAAAGTCTGTTACACAAAAACAAAACATTGTCTTTATTTTCCACCTGGACTAAATCACCCATTTGGTGTCGTATGATTGCATCATACCCTTCAAAATGAATAGTTTCCTTGCTTGCTATAGTCAGGCTAAGTCTTATAATCAACAGATGTCTTGACCTGATTTCAACGGTACTTTAAAAACGACACAAAAGCTCATAACATGTTGCTTGACCTCAGTTACTTCACCCGACTGCTGTCAGATGATATTCAAAATCAATAGAGTCTTTGCTATGGCATGTAAAAATGCGTCGAATTTGCAGATTTTTTTGGAAATTGCAATGGGCGTGTTGATTTATGACCTCAGACCACTGGTGTTGTACTGTTCAAAATCAACAGAATGCATGCTCCTAATCATTTGAAAACAAAACAAAACACTTTTCCTTAAAATTCCCAAAATTTCCAGGAAGTTCCCATTGAAATGAATGGGACATTTTTGCAAGTTGCACAACTCCTACATTTGTTGTCAGATTTCAACTGTTGAAACTTCAAAATTTTCAGCCTGTTCAGGAATTGTGCTCCTTTTCAAAAACTAAAAAAAAAATTCCGGGGTTTCCTAGAATGCACAGCCTCTAGGGACATTTTCCTTATTCAAAATGAAATATCAATTTTTCAAACTTCCACAATTCCCAAATTTTTCAACCGATTCAAACCATTCCACCTTTAACACATTCAGGTCATTCTGGAAATTTTAACAAGCATTTTTCCACATTCAACAAATTTCCAGGAATTCCTGTTTTTTTCTAACCTTATTTCCAACTTGTTTTTAGTGCGATGACTGCTTCCACATTTTTCAACCCATTTCAACACTTCCACTTTCAAAACATTCCTCTTAGTCAGGACAAAAAAAAAACAAGTTGCTTTAAGAACTTGAAAAATTCCCGGTTTTCCCGAAAATCCGTAATACAATTTTTCAATTATAAAACTGTCACTACTTCAACATTTCTTCACTAATTCAAACAATTCCAACACCAAACAATTCAGCTCATTAAGGACATTCATGCTCCCACTTATCCCAAAATTCCCAAATTTCCAGGAAGCTCAAATTTAAATGAATGGTACATTTTTCGAAGAAGCACAATTCCCAAATTTTTCAACGTATTCCAACCATTCCACCTTCAACACATTTAAAAAAACAGTTTTCCACGTTCAACAAATTTCCAGGAATTTCTGGTTTTTTTTCTAACTTTATTTCCACCTTTTTTTTTTTTAGTGCAATGACTCATTTCACATTTTTTAGCCCAATTCAAACCTTCCACTTTCAAAACATTCCTCTTAGTCAAGACAAAAAAACAAGTCGCTTAAAAAACTTGACAAATCCCCGGTTTTCTCGAAATTCCAGGAATTTCTTAATACCATTTTTCAATTAAAAAACTGTTACTATTTCTACATTTTTTGACAGATTTAAACAATCCCAACACCAAACAATTCAGCTCATTAAGGACATTCATGGTCCCACTTTTAACAAAATTCCCAAATTTCCAGGAAGTTCCCATTGAAATGAATGGGACATTTTTCCAAGTAGCACAGCCTATTCCAACCATTCCACCTTCAACACATACAATTCATCCTAGAAATTTAAACAACTCATTTTTCACGTTCAACAAATTTCCAGGAATTCCTGTCTTTGTTTAACTTCAACCCATTCCAACCCTCACACTGTCAAAACATTCCTCGTAGTCAGGACAAAAAAAACCAAGTTGCTCTAAGAACTTGAAAAATTCCCGGTTTTTCCGGAAAACCATTTTTCAATTAAAAAACTGTTACTACTTGACCGATTTAAACAATTCCAACACCAAACAATTCCGCTCATTAAGGACATTCATGCTCCCACTTTTCCCAAAATTCCCAAATTTCCAGGAAGCTCAAATTGAAATGAATGGGACATTTTTCCAAGAAGCACAATTCCCACATTTTTCAACCGATTCAAACCAATCCACCTTCATTCAACACATTCAATTCATTTTTAGGAACACTAGTACAACACCTCACAATATTGTCTGAAGGCTAAAAACGTTATGACGGACCGCCTTAAAAAACGGAATGGCATTTAACATTTAACATCCAGAATGTACATGAAAATGAAAAATATTAACTATGAAGGATAAAACACCGAATATTGACAACATATGAACATCACACCCTTTCTCCAGCCACATATTTTACAATCGAGCGAAACACAACAAAAACATGAACGCGAAGGGTAAAAGAAAAAACCCCTACCTATTATTTGATATATCTGATCACTAAGCTTTAGAACTGTGTTGTAAAAATCTCCTTCCGCGTCTGTCCCTGACTAATTAGATCATTTTTTAATTTTATTTTATTATTATTTTTTTATTTATTTATTTTTTTTCCCTTGGCCTCAGTCTGCACCACCTCTCCATGGCCCAGGCAAAAGACCGATTTTTTAAAATTTTATTTTAATCTTCTATTTTTTTCTCTCCCCCCTCCCCCCCTTTGTTTACCTTTATCTCATCTTTTTTGTAAGGGGCGCTGGAAGCCGGCAGACCCGTCAGCGATCCTGTTCTGTCTCCCTGTAATGTTTGTCTAAACTTGAATGGGTTTGTGCTGAAAATTTTAATTTTCCTGAAGGAACTCTCTTGACGGAATAAATAAAGTACTATCTAATCTAATCTAATCTAATAGTAACTAATTAGAAGACCATATTAGTAACTACTCTATCATGCAAAAGCGCATATTACAACCATTGAAATACTTTGTATAGTTCAAGACTTACGGTCATTAGAAAACATGACTGCACAAATGGCAGCTACACTCCCCCCCCCCCCCCCGGGCCTTAATTTGCCCAGGCCTGCATTAGAGGATTATCCTATGAAGGAAATATGCCCATAGATAGCTTCAAAAGGGCACTTGTCCGTCACAAGCTCCCCAGAGAGTGGTGGCTATTTCCCCCAGGAAATTGGAATACTACCAGAATGTAGGTTTGGTTTTTTAGTAGGAAGTGTGAAGACTTTAGCAACATCCGGTAGGAAGCCCTCACAAGTAGGAGTAGAGAGAATAGGGGCCAGAGGTCACCTGACTCAAATTGATCACAGGACCTAGGCTGACTGAACAAGCAAGAAACTGGGTTAACAACAAAGTCAAAGTACCAATGATTGTCACACACACACTAGGTGCGGCGAAATTATTCTCTGCATCTGACCCATCACCCTTGATCACCCCCTGGGGGGTGAGGGGAGCAGTGGGTAGCAGCGGTGCCGCGCTCGGGAATCATTAATGGTGATTTGACCCCCAATTCCAACCCTTGATGCTGAGTGCCAAGCAGGGAGGTAATAGGTCCCATTTTTTTTATAGTCTTTGGTATGACTCGGCTGGGGTTTGAACTCCCAACCTACCGATCTCAGGACGGACACTCTAACCACTAGGCCACTGAGTAAACAAACAGTATTTAAGGTCAGTTGTCCAAGAAGACAGCAGAGGAGTAATCAGGCCCATATTGCATACTTGCCAACATTGAGACCTCCGAATTCAGGAGAAGGGGGTGGGGGGAGATGGGCTGCAGGGTTCAGGTGGGCGGGGTTCGGTGGTAGCGGGTGGTGTATATTGTATTGTCCCGGAAGAGTTAGTGCTGCAAGGGTTTCTGGGTATTGGTTCTGTTGTGTCTATGTTGTGTTACGGTGCGAATGTTCTCCCGAAATGTGTTTGTCGTTCTTGTTTGGTGTGGCTTCACAGTGTGGCGCATATTTGTAATAGTGTTAAAGTTGTTTATACAGTGACGGAGATAGATACATACATATCCATCCCATCCATCCATTTTACCGCTTATTCCCTTTTTTGGGGTCGCGGGGGGCGCTGGCGCCTATCTCAGCTACAATCGGGCGGAAGGCGGGGTACACCCTGGACAAGTCGCCACCTCATCGCAGGGCCAACACAGATAGACAGACAACATTCACACTCACATTCACACACTAGGGCCAATTTAGTGTTGCCAATCAACTTATCCCCAGGTGCATGTCTTTGGAAGTGGGAGGAAGCCGGAGTACCCGGAGGGAACCCACGCATCCATCTTTAAGAGTTATTTCTTTATAATCATAGTCATATTTGAAAACAGCTAGTGTTTTTCCATTTGTTCTCTTTTTGCTTGTCCGCTAGTAAACTGTGTGTGTTAACCTTGAAGCTTTAGGAATGTAAGGAGTAGCTATACTACCTTCTTATCTCTTCCTGTCTCAGGCTAAGCATAACAATAGATATGTGTATTCGTTCCGGTGGGTGGGGGCGAGGGTGATATTGAAGTAGACAGCGCTTCTGTAAGGTTTTCAGATCAACTAGGCGACGCGAATTGAATGTGTTGTTTTTTAGGTTGGTCTCTCCAAAGCTTTGGAATACATAGCAAAATACCTATTCTGTTCTGGGTTATCATTTAAAATCAGCTAATGTGTCATCAAAATAATTTGGGATTGATCAGCAACTTAAATTCCCTCGGAGGAACATCTGGTCCAAACGCAACAACGGCCACCCTCAGTGTGACATGTATGGCTGTTGATCAAGTATGCCTTGCATTCACTTATGTGTGTGTAAAAGCCGCATATATTATGTGACTGGGCCGGGACGCTGTTTGTATGGAGGTGGAAATCGGGAGAAAATTCGGGAGAATGGTTGCCCCTGGAGATTTTAAGGAGGGGCACTGAACTTCGGGAGTATCCCGGGAAAATCGGGAGGGTTGGCAAGTATGCCATACTGTTTCTCCTAGAAACTGCAGTTCCAGTCGAAACAAATAAAGCTTTGTGTGTGACGATTCCTTGTTGGCTTCTTCTAGGCACTACCAACAAATATATAACAATTGTAAATGGAAAAATGGTATCACTGATGATTGTACTGTAAAAGCGACCGAGAAGACAGGTTTTTCATGTAAAATCTACTGTCTTTTTTTTTTTTTTTTTTACAGTGTAACCTGGTAAACATGTCATTAATTATTCAAGAGGTCAGTATGAACATGTATTACTCTGGCATTTGACCTCAGCCTCTTTTTACCCATTTTGTGACACTGTGGAGAGGCGAGGCCTGCAGTCCCGACAGCGAGGCAGGGCACACCTGAGCCCGCTCCAAGATGGCAACGAGGAGCCGTGGACGGCGAGCCAGCGTCGAGGCGGGGCGCGCCGGGATAGACGCCAAAAACATTATCAGGTGCGTGGATCGCCCAGCTGGACACAATCAAATAATCGAGGGAGAAAGACGGAGAGCCCAAGGAAGAAGCTGAAAAGCTGGAGCGGAAGAGCGAACAGCGGACGGCTTGGCTGAAAAGCCACCCGGCTAGAGACATTTATTCTTTGAAATAAAGAAGTCTAACCCTGCTCGCCATAATGTCATTCCTTGGTGGTCCTTGGAACCCACGAGACGGCTTGAGTCTGTCAAATTTATACAGGGCGAGACGATTATTATATTGTGCCCGGCTGGGCGATCCACGCACCTATAATGTTTTCGGCGTCGATCCCGGCACGCTTCGCCTCCTCGTCGCCATCTTGGAGCGGGCTCAGGTATGCCCTGCCTTGCTGTCGGACTGCGGCCCCGCCTCTCCACAGACACATATGGAAAAACTTGCTTGGACATACTGTACTGTGGGCCACTCATCATTGAAGGTATGAAGATTAGTTCAGATAAAAATGTAAAGGGAACTGATTGGATCATTGCACTGCAAAAACTGAAATCTAAGTAAGATTACCTCTCTCAAATAAGGGTCATATTTGCTTATTTTCTGTCGGATAAGATAATTCTACTCACTAAGCAGATTTTATGCAAGTGTTTTACTTGTTTTCTGGATGTTGTTGATAAATGGCTTTCGCTTTGCATAGTAGAGCGACCAACTGTATTTAGTGAAAGAGGTTTTCTGAAGTGTTCCTGAATCCATGTGGTGATATCCTTTAGAGAATGATATCGGTTTTTGATACAGTGCCGTTTGAGGGATTGAAGGTCACGGTCATTCAATGTTGGTTTCCGGCCATGCCGCTTACGTGGAGTGATTTCTCCAGATTTTCTGAACCTTTTGATGATATTATGGATCGTAGATGTTGAAATCCCGAAATTTCTTGCAATTGCACTTTGAGAAACGTTGTTCTTAAACTGTTTGACTATTTGCTCACACAGTTGTGGACAAAGGGGTGTACCTCGCCCCATCCTTTCTTGTGAAAGACTGAGCATTTTTTTGGGAAGCTGTTTTTATAACCAATCATGACACCCACCTGTTCCCAATTAGCCTGCACACATGTGGGGTGTTCCAAATAAGTGTTTGATGAGCATTCCTCAACTTTATCAGTATTTATTGCCACCTTTCCCAACTTCTTTGTCACGTGTTGCTGGCATCAAATTCAGAAGTTAATGATTATTTGCAAAAAAAAATGTTTATCAGTTTGAACTTAAAATATGTTGTGTTTGTAGCATATTCAACTGAATATGAGTTGAAAATGATTTGCAAATCATTGTATTCCGTTTATATTTACATCTAATAGGATTTCCCAAGTCTCATGGAAACGGGGTTTGTATTTTTGGTTTCATTGTGGTCTGCTAATTAGGGACAGAATGTCGCTTTGGGACAGAGGACCCTATTGTAATTCTAAGGTTTTATTATTATTATACCGCCGCCTCTTTGAGCTGTAATTTGGCCCCCTTAACATGCTCCAAAAACTCACCAAATTTTACACACACATCAGGACTGGCGAAAATTGCCCTCTAATAAAAAAACAAAACCTCAAAACTCAAAATTGCGCTCTAGCGCCCCCTAGGAAAAAACACAGACAAAACGGCTTGTAATTTCCGTTAGGAATGTTGTAAAGACATGAAACAAAAACCTCTATGTAGGTCTGACTTAGACTTACATTTTATAAAATGACTTCCTTCAGCAAAAATCAACAGGAAGTTGGCAAACACCCCTTGAGCTGTAATTTGACCCACTTAAAATGCTTCAAAACTCACCAAACTGGACACACACATCAGGATTGGTGAAAATTGCAATGTGATAAAAAAAAAAAAACCCAAACTCAAAATTGCTCTTTAGCGCCCCCTAGGAATAAAACACTGACAAAACTGCTCTTGGGAAGAAAACACAGACAAAACTGCTTTTACGTCCGGTAGGAATGCCGTAGAGACATGAAACAAAAACCTCTATGTAGGTCTCACTTAGACCTACATCCTTCATCAAAATTCAACAGGAAGTTGGCAATTACCCTTTCGAAACAAAGGTTTTGTGAAAACCCGTCACCTTTTTTCAAACATTACCTCCTCTGAGCGCGTTTGTTGTGTCGGCTTCAAACTCGCACAGGAAAGAGATTGAACCCTTCTGATTAAAAGTTGCGTAAAGAATGCTCCTGTTTTGATTTTACGAGCTTTCGAAGAACAGCTGCGCTGATGCTGCTTGGCTTGCTGCCGTCACCTTTTTTCAAACATTATCTCCTCTGAGCGCGTTTGTTGTGTCGGCTTCAAACTCGCACAGGAAAGAGATTGAACCCTTCTGATTAAAAGTTGCGTAAAGAATGCTCCTGTTTTGATTTTACGAGCTTTCGAAGAACAGCTACGCTGATGCTGCTTGGCTTGCTGCCGTCTCAAGATGGCCGCTTAAAAGCAGGAAGCACCAGCGTGACCACACAATGCAGAGAAGGTAGGTACTGTGCAGGTAAATATATGTTGACTGGGTGAAAGAAGGAGGCACCAGTTTGACTCCAGGATACAGAGAAGGTAGGTAATGTGCAGGTAAAGACATGTTGTCTGGGTGATGGCAGGAAGCACCAGCGTGTATGGGTGAAAGAAAGAAGCACCAGTTTGACCCCAGGATGCAGGGAAGGTAGGTAACGTGCAGGTAAAGATATGTTGAATGGGTAAAGGCAGGAAACACCAGGAGAAGTCGGTCCCGTCCATCGCTGCTTGCAGCTTTAAATTTGACTTGTTTTGGAAAATCTGGACAAGCCGAATTTTCTTGTTTTATCGGCAGATATTTTTGCTTAGTTCAAATAAAATACCCCTAATTTTTGTATTTTTTTTTTCTCTTGTTTTTGAACACTGACTTCAACATGGTTCTTGCCCGGATGAAAATGAGTAAAAAAAGACCAGGATTTGTCCATTGAATAACATTCTTAGCTTTAATGGATGCAATGTGAGGTCCAGGAAACAACAAAGCTTTACTAGCGTGGTTTCCAGTTTCATCGTCTTATCATTTCAACAGAAACAACTTCACTGGCGGGATAATTGACAGGCTGATGCGGTCGCCCGGCGACAAGAAAAAAACCGGCGGAGCATTTCCAGCGTGTTAATGATAAACGCAGTCTTAGGCCGTGAATAATAAAGTGCTAAAAACGACGAGAGGCTTTCATGGAAGAATTCAGCTTGCTTGATCATTTTATACGTGACACTTCGGGTTTATTCCGTTTTCCAAAACAAATGGCGCCTTTTTCCGCCGAGTGGTACAGTTCGGCACGGTAATCGACTGAATCGCTAAATCCCGATCCGACTTAAGCTTCCAGTGTGGTGACTAGGGATGGGTGGCTTTCAAATTTGAACCAATACAGTACCAATTTTCAGTACTTTCGAGTTTAAATACGTTAATCAATCAATCAATCAATCAATGTTTACTTATATAGCCCTAAATCACTAGTGTCTCAAAGGGCTGCACAAACCACTACGACATCCTCGGTAGGCCCACATAAGGGCAAGGAAAAACTCACACCCAGTGGGACGTCGGTGACAATGATGACTATGAGAAACCTTGGAGAGGAGGAAAGCAATGGATGTCGCGGGTCTAACATGATACTGTGAAAGTTCAATCCATAATGGATCCAACACAGTCGCGAGAGTCTAGTCCAAAGCGGATCCAACACAGCAGCGAGAGTCCCGTTCACAGCGGAGCCAGCAGGAAACCATCCCAAGCGGAGGCGGATCAGCAGCGCAGATAAATGAATGTGTTTAATAATGAAATGTCAATTGTTTTATTTTAACATAGGGCTGGGCGATATATCGCGGGTTTGTCTCTGTGCGAAATAGAAAATGACTATATCGTGATATTTGTGTATATGTTCTCACGCAGTTGATGTTTACTTATATAGCCCTAAATCACGAGTGTCTCAAAGGGCTGCACAAACCACTACGACATCCTCGGTAGGCCCACATAAGGGCAAGGAAAAACTCACACCCAGTGGGACGTCGGTGACAATGATGACTATGAGAAACCTTGGAGAGGAGGAAAGCAATGGATGTCGAGCGGGTCTAACATGATACTGTGAAAGTTCAATCCATAATGGATCCAACACAGTCGCGAGAGTCCAGTCCAAAGTGGATCCAACACAGCAGCGAGAGTCCCGTTCACAGCGGAGCCAGCAGGAAACCATCCCAAGCGGAGGCGGCTCAGCAGCGCAGAGATGTCCCCAGCCGATACACAGGCGAGCAGTACATGGCCACCGGATCGGACCGGACCCACTCCACAAGGTTGAGTGGGACATAGGAGAAAAAGAAAAGAAACGGCAGATCAACTGGTCTAAAAAGGGAGTCTATTTGAAGGCTAGAGTATACAAATGAGTTTTAAGGTAAGACTTAAATGCTTCTACTGAGGTGGCATCTTGAACTGTTACCGGGAGGGCATTCCAGAGTACTGGAGCCCGAAATGAAAACGCTCTATAGCTGTGGGCATTACACTATAGGCTCTTTTCACTCTTCCTTGTCTCTCCTTCTCACAGAGACTTAAAACAAGCGCACCTTTTTACGCCCTCGCTGAGCAGAGAGGTAGCAGCATAGTTAACAGTAGCTGTGATGCTAGCGGAGTGGTGCGAGTGGTAATACAAGGGAAAGAAGGGGGGTGGGTTGCCCACTTCTGAGGTCCTCTCCAAGGTTTCTCATAGTCAGCATTGTCACTGGCGTCCCACTGGATGTGAATTCTCCCTGCCCACTGGGTGTGAGTTTTCCTTGCCCTTTTGTGGGTTCTTCCGAGGATGTCGTAGTCGTCATGGTTTGTAGAGTCCTTTGAGGCATTTTTGATTGAGGGCTATATAAATAAACATTGATTGAAGGTTCCAATCTGGTAACAAATGAAAGAAGAACAGCATGGGGCGCATCGTTTGCCGGTGGTTTGGCTTCAAGCGGGAAGATGTTGAACAAGCCTGTTTCAGGGTTACAATATTGTTTTATTTTTCAATAAGTCTCTCAGTTGCTTTCCAGCAATTGTCTTTTTCTCTTTCGTTCTCGCTCGCACCCTGGCTCCAGCCCCAACTCTCCTCCTGGCTGCTGCTTATAACATAGCGACAGGTGATTAGATAAGGCCCAGGTGGGCCGTCTACGCACCTGGCGCTGATTTCGAGGCCGGTCCTGGCACACCCTGCTTCGCTGCACGCCCGCAGGCCACACCCCCTCCACAGTTAGCTTCAGAATAACAATATTACAGAGAATAACAGACTTATTATACTCTATAAATGTTGGTTTTACTTAAAAATGTACGTGATTAGTTGTGTTTAGTGTAAAAAAAAATATTATATGGCTCTTACGGAAATACCTTTTAAAATATTTGGCTTCTTGGCTCTCTCAGCCAAAGAGGTTCCCGACCCCTGGTCTATGGCAAAGTGGAGCCTTGCTGTAATTTTGAGCTCCTTATTGCTTTATTGGTATGGAAAATTGTAACGTTACATGGAGGTAGTCCGGTTAAGTCCGCTCTGAGTGTTTTACTACTTGTTTTCTGGCCAAGTGTTTCAAACAGAGATGTCCGATAATGGCTTTTTTGCCGATATCCGATATTGTCCAACTCTTAGTTACCGATACAGATATCAACCGATCCCGATACATACAGCCGTGGAATGAACACATTATTATGTTAATAATAATTTTGTTGTGATGCCCCACTGGATGCATTAAAAAATGTAAGAAGGTTTTCCTAAATAAATCAACTCAAATTATGGAAAAAAATGGCACTGCCATTTTTATTATTGAAGTCACAAAGTGCATTATTTTTTTTAACACGCCTCAAAACAGCAGCTTGGAATTTGGGACATGCTCTCCCTGAGAGAGTATGAGGAGGTTGAGGTGGGCGGGGTTGGGGGGGTGTATATTGTAGCGTCCCGGAAGAGTTAGTGTTGCAAGGGGTTCTGAGTATTTGTTCTGTGGTGTTACGGTGCGGATGTTCTCCCGAAATGTGTTTGTCATTCTTGTTTGGTGTGGGTTTACAGTGTGGCACATATTTTTAACAGTGTTAAAGTTGTTTATACGGCAACCCTCAGTGTGACCTGTATGGCTGTTTGCCAAGTATGCGTTGCATTCACTTGTGTGTGTGAAAAGTCGTAGATATTATGTGATTGGGCCGGAAGTGCCTTTAAGGTGTATTGACGCTCTGTACTTCTCCCTACGTCGGTGTACCACTCCGTACAGCGGCGTTTTAAATATTCATACATTTTACGTTTTGAAACAGATACCGATAATTTCCGATATTACATTTTAAAGCATTTATCGGCCGATAATATCGGGAGTCCGGTATTATCGGACATCTCTAGTTTGAAACAAGGCCTTCACGAGCAACAAAGCTATTGAAATCTGGTACTGTTTTACGTGAGTCGGTACCCAGTAAAACATGGCAACTTTGCTCGGTACCTATAAAAGTAAGAAATTTGGTACCCATCCCTAGTGGTGTCTCTGTTACATTGCAGGCAAAAGCCAACACTTTTCTGCTTTTTCGCCGTCCGGCTGTTTTAACCCTAACCCTACAGCAGGTAAGGAAATTATTCAGACCACTTCAAAATGTTTCATTCTGTTTCATTGCAGCCATTTGCTAACATCGAAACAGTTCATTTTATTTCTCAGATGTACAATTAGCACCCCCGTCCTGACAAAAAAAAAAAAACATACATAGACAATTTTGCAAATTTATTAAAAATCACATGTATAAACCCCGTTTCCATATGAGTTGGGAAATTGTGTTTGATGTAAATCCTTTTCAACCCATATTCAGTTGAATATGCTACAAAGACAACATATTTGATGTTCAAACTGATAAAAAAAATTTTTTTTTTGCAAATAATCATTAACTTTAGAATTTGATGCAAGCAAGACGTGACAAAGAAGTTAGGAAAGGTGGCAATAAATACTAATAAAGTTGAGGAATGCTCATCAAACACTTATTTGGAAGATCCCACAGGTGTGCAGGCTAATTGGGAAAAGGTGGGTACCATTAATGGGGTAAAAAAAAAACAGCATCCCTGAAAATGCTCAGTCTTTCACAAGAAAGGATGGGGCGAGGTACACCCCTTTGTCCACAACTGCGTGAGCAAATAGTCAAACAGTTTAAGAATAACGTTTCTCAAAGTGCAATTGCAAGGAATTTAGGGATTTCAACATCTACGGTCCATAATATCATCAAAAGGGAGAATCTGGAGAAATCACTCCACGTAAGCGGCATGGCCGGAAAACCAACATTGAATGACCGTGACCTACAATCCCACAGACGGCACTGTATCAAAAACTGACATCAATATCTAAAGGATATCACCACATGGGCTCAGCAACACTTCAGAAAACCACTGTCACTAAATACAGTTTGTCGCTACATCTGTAAGTGCAAGTTAAAGCTCTTCAGTTCCTAAATGTTTATTGAGTGTTGTTAAAAGAAAAGGTGATGTAACACAGTGGTGAACATGCCCTTTCCCAACTACTTTGCCACGTGTTGCAGCCATGACATTCTAAGTTAATTATTATTTGCAAAAAAAAAAAAAAAAGTTTATTAGTTTGAACATCAAATATCTTGTCTTTGTAGCATATTCAATTGAATATGGGCTGTAAATGATTTGCAAATCATTGTATTCCGTTTATATTTACATCTAACACAATTTCCCAACTCATATGGAAACGGGGTTTGTCCATAAAGTATTCACAGCCTTTGCGCAATACTTAGTTGATGCACCTTTGGCAGCAATCACAGCCTCAAGTATTTTTGAATACGATGACACGAGCCTGGCACGCCTATTTTTGGGCAGTGTCGCCCATTCCTCTTTGCAGCACCTTTCAAGCTCCATCAGGTTGGATGGGAAGTAGAGATGCGCGGATAGGCAATTATATCATCCGCAACCGCATCACCAAAGTCGTCATCCACCCGCCATCCACCCGAACCAACATTTATCAGAGGTCGGCCACTACAACTCAAAGAGCCATTTTAACCGGTTTCACAGAATAAAGAAGACAAAGGGAGCCGCTAACGTTCTCGCGAATATCCGATGGTGTTCATCCTGATACCGAGAACAAGGGCCTGCTGAGAAGCCATTGCCTTTGACGGCTTCTACAACATGTACGAACCGTTTGCCAGTCCAGCAACATGCTATATGCAGTTCCCGTTTACACACGTACAAGATTGAAAGGCATAGTGGGTGATACAGAGTACACCGATGGTTGTGATATAAACAATTTTAACACTCTTACTAATATGCGCCACGTTGTGAAGCCACACCAAACAAGAATGACAAACACATTTCGGGAGAACATCCTCACAGTAACTGTTTTGGCAAACTCCACACAAGGCAAAAGCCTTCGCCCACACAGAAGGCCTCATGTCCAAATATGAGTTTGGCTCCCGTTTCCCCCAGAGGACACAACTGGAATTACAGACAACATTTCCCAACAGCTGAAGACCATCAGTAATCAGGAAGGCTCTCACCTGAAGCAATCAAATCCACTCCTTTTAAGTCCGCAGCTCCAGCTCAAACTTCAGGCCAACAAACACTGTTCCAGGAGAATTGACCAAATACAGAAGTGACAAGTGTTTACAGAGACCAGGGGGGCTGACGGTGAGATGACTTTATATTATTTTGATGTTCGGATTTGATACGTTGGATTCATTTTAATTGCCAAGCGGTTGGTTGTTAAATGTTTAAATGTCAAATCCAAACTGTTAAGGGTCACTAGATGTACTTTTGGAAACACGTTTACTTTAAAAATGGTTTATTGTAATTTGTTTATATTTGTCCCTAATTGCTTTTGCATTCGTCCACCTTTTTCAAAGGGTTTTCACCTTACAGTTATTCAATGAAAAAAAAAAAGAGACCATCAAGTCCAAAATAAAAGGAGAAACAAAGATTTGTCTCATCGTTGGATTGAAACAAGGAGTGAAGTCCCAGTGAAACCCCTGGTCAAGATATCAAAACCCTTTTCAAGTTGGGGGAGAACACAATCAAACAAACAAAGATAACTTGACAGTAACACAACACAAATGCAACACAACAAATACCCACAATCCTTTGCATCCATGACACAACCCTAGTGGGGTGTATAATATAGTCAGGAAGAGTCATGGATGCAAAGGATTCTGGGTATGTGTTGTGTTGCGTTTATGTTGTGTTACTGTGAGCATGTTCTCCCGAAAAGTGTTTGTCATTCTTGTTTGGTGTGGCTTCACAGCGTGGCGCATATTGCTAAGAGTGTTAAAATTGTTTATATCACAACCATTAGTGTACTCTGTATCACCCAGTATGCTTTGCAGTCGTGTGTGTGCGTGTGTCTGTGGAAGCCACACACAACATATTGCTGGACTGGGAAGTTTATTGTACATGTTGTAGAAGGCGACAAAGCCAAAGGCTTCATAGCACGCCCTAATATTTATTAACTGGGTGACTGCCGGCAGACATTCTTGAGGATGTTTGCGTCTCCTATTGTCTTCTTCGCTTTGTGACACGAGCCCAAAATGGCTCTTTGACTGGTGAAAGCTACCGATCCCTTAACCATGTATATCAAATATTTCCGAATGGTTCAACCGCCACCCGCCCGGATCTATTTCAATCAATCAATCAATGTTTATTTATATAGCCCCAAATCACAAATGTCTCAAAGGACTGCACAAATCATTACGACTACAACATCCTCGGAAGAACCCACAAAAGGGCAAGGAAAACTCACACCCAGTGGGCAGGGAGAATTCACATCCAGTGGGACGCCAGTGACAATGCTGACTATGAGAAACCTTGGAGAGGACCTCAGATGTGGGCAACCCCCCCCCTCTAGGGGACCGAAAGCAATGGATGTCGAGCGGGTCTAACATGATACTGTGAAAGTTCAATCCATAGTGGCTCCAACACAGCCGCGAGAGTTCAGTTCAAGCGGATCCAAGACAGCAGCGAGAGTCCCGTCCACAGGAAACCATCTCAAGCGGAGGCGGATCAGCAGCGTAGAGATGTCCCCAACCGATACAGGCGAGCGGTCCATCCTGGGTCCCGACGAGCGGTCCATCCTGGGTCTCGACTCTGGACAGCCAGTACTTCATCCATGGTCATCGGACCGGACCCCCTCCACAAGGGAGGGGGGGACATAGGAGAAAGAAAAGAAGCGGCAGATCAACTGGTCTAAAAAGGAGGTCTATTTAAAGGCTAGAGTATACAGATGAGTTTTAAGGTGAGACTTAAATGCTTCTACTGAGGTAGCATCTCAAACTGTTACCGGGAGGGCATTCCAGAGTACTGGAGCCCGAACGGAAAACGCTCTATAGCCCGCAGACATTTTTTGGGCTCTAGGAATCACTAATAAGCCGGAGTCTTTTGAACGCAGATTTCTTGCCGGGACATATGGTACAATACAATCGGCAAGACAGGCTTGAAATCTATTTTTTCGTCATGTCACCCGCCCGACACCGCGGATGAGACCGCAAACCGCGCATCTCCAATGGGAAGCATAGGTTGTCATCCAGGATGTTTCTGTACATTGCTGCATTCATCTTGCAGTAGTCTAATCAGGTGACCAAGAACCCAATGGTCACTCTGTCAGAGCTCCAGCATTCCTCTGTGGAGGAAAGGACGACCATCTCTGCAGCAATCCACCAATTTAAGCTTGTATGGGGGTGGCGACTTGTCCAGGGTGTACTCTGCCTTTGCCCGAATGCAGCTGAGATAGGCTCCAGCGACCCCCGCCACCCCAAAAGGGACAAGCGTTAGAAATGGATGGATGGATGGATGGATGGTGGAGTGACCGGACGGAAGCCATTTCTTAGTAAAACAGTTTGCCGAAATGCACCTGAAATACTTTCAGACCTTGAGAAACAAAATTCTCCGGTCTGATGAGACAAAATTTGAACTCTTTGGCGTGAATGCCAGGCATCATGTTTGCCAGGCCAATACCATGCCTACAGTGAAGCATGGTGGTGGCAGCATCATGCTTTGGGGATTTTTTTTAAGCATCAAGAACTGGGAAGCGAGTCAGCATAGAGGGAAAGATGAATGCAGCAACGTACAGAAACATCCTTGATGAAAACCAACGCTTCCCATCCAACCTGATGGAGCTTGAGATGTCTTGCAAAAAGGAACGGGCGAAACTGCCCAAAGATAGGTGTGCAAAGCTTGTGGGATCTTATTAAAAAAAAAATTGAGGCTGCCAAAGGTGCATCAACAAAGTACTGAGCAAAGGCTTTGAATGTCATTTTTATCTTTTTTTTCTGTCAAGATGGGGTGCTGAATGTACATAATGAGAAATTGAAAACTGGCTGTAATGAAACAGAGTTAAAAAGGTAAAAGGGTCTAAAAAAAAAACCTTCCATACCCACTGGAACTCTAACCGTAACCTTGATTCTAGCACTAACCCTAACCTTTATTTTAACGCTAACCTCAACCCTAAACATAAGCTTTGTGCTAACGCTTAACCTTAGTGTTCACTCTGACCCCAACTCATATTACTAGCTCAAATTCAAACCTAACCCTTAACACTAACCCCTAATTCTAACCCTAACCCGACATAGTTCACCTGGCAATAATCGACCTCTATAGGTAGTATTCCCTGCGTGTTAGGTCATTCTGAAAAGCGAACACACTTATTCCGTCCTGTCAAAAGGCACAGGCACCTAAATTTGGAATTTCCCGTCCTGTTCCGGCTCCAATTATGCGGTTTTTATGCATCCCTGGTCAAGAGGCGCCAAAAGACATCAAAGAACCGCCAATCTGTGGACTGCGGTGTGTCCCAACCAGTGCAGTGATCTCACCGTTTCTCAATGCTTACCGCACCGAACTGAACCAAAACTCGGTCGTGGATAGGCTGAGTTCTCCAAAGCTTGATTGGTTTTAGTTCCTGGAAATACCAAAAAGTTTTCAGGTGTAAGAGGCGCCAAAAGACGTCAAAGAACCGCCACACCGTGGACTGCGGTGTGTCCCAACCACTGCAGGGATCTCACCATTACTCAATGCTTACCGCACCGAACTGAACCAAAACTCGGTCGTGGATAGGCTGAGTTCTCCAAAGCTTGATTGGTTTTAGTTCCTGGAAATACCAAAAAGTTTTCAGGTGTAAGAGGCGCCAATAGACGTCAAAGAACCGCTAATCCGTGGACTGCGGTGTGTCCCAACCACTGCAGTGATCAGACGTCTTTGACGTCTTTAGGCGCCTCTTCCACCTGAAAACTTTTTGGTATTTCCAGGAACTAAAACCAATCAAGCTTTGGAGAACTCAGCCTATCCACGACCGAGTTTTGGTTCTTGATTGGAACTAAAACCAATCAAGCTTTGGAGAACTCAGCCTATCCACGACCGAGTTTTGGTTCAGTTTGCTGCGGTAACCATTTCTCAATGCTTACCGCACCGAACTGAACCAAAACTCAGTCGTGGATAGGCTGAGTTCTCCAAAGCTTGATTGGTTTTAGTTCCTGGAAATACCAAAAAGTTTTCAGGTGTAAGAGGCGTCAAAAGACGTCAAAGATCCGCCAATCCAAATTGTATTTCTCAATGCTTACCGCACCGAACTGAACCAAAACTCGGTCGTGGATAGGCTGAGTTCCCCAAAGCTTGATTGGTTTTAGTTCCTGGAAATACCAAAAAGTTTTCAGGTGTAAGAGGCGCCAAAAGACGTCAAAGAACCGCTAATCCGTGGACTGCGGTGTGTCCCAACCACTGCAGTGATCTCACCATTTCTCAATGCTTACCGCACCGAACTGAACCAAAACTCGGTCGTGGATAGGCTGAGTTCTCCAAAGCTTGATTGGTTTTAGTTCCCGGAAATACCAAAAAGTTTTCAGGTGTAAGAGGTGCCAAAAGACGTCAAAGATCCGCCAATCCGTGGACTGCGGTGTGTCCCAACCACTGCAGTGATCAAACGTCTTTGACGTATTTGGCGCCTCTTACACCTGAAAACTTTTTGGTATTTCCAGGAACTAAAACCAATCAAGCTTTGGAGAACTCAGCCTATCCACGACCGAGTTTTGGTTCTTGATTGGAACTAAAACCAATCAAGCTTTGGAGAACTCAGCCTATCCACGACCGAGTTTTGGTTCAGTTCGGTGCGGTAACCCTTTCTCAATGCTTACCGCACCGAACTGAACCAAAACTCGGTCGTGGATAGGCTGAGTTCTCCAAAGCTTGATTGGTTTTAGTTCCCGGAAATACCAAAAAGTTTTCAGGTGTAAGAGGCGCCAAAAGACGTCAAAGATCCGCTAATCCGTGGACTGCGGTGTGTCCCAACCACTGCAGTGATCTCACCATTCCTCAATGCTTACCGCGCCGAACTGAACCAAAACTCGGTCGTGGATAGGCTGAGTTCTCCAAAGCTTGATTGGTTTTAGTTCCTGGAAACACCAAAAAGTTTTCAGTTGTCTCAAGTTGAAGCGTCCCCGTTAGACCAAGTCCGATTTCTCGTCCCGTTTATTCCCATTTGAAGTCTTGTCCGACAGTTTCAAAGAACTTGACATTGAAGGGTCTATAAAACTCCTGCAGCTGCTCGATGACGTCCCGGTCTATCTGGACGTGAGTCCTGCCCTTGGACTTCCCCAGGCAACGAGGCTGGCCGCTGCTCTCCGGCTTCTTCAGGCACGGGAAGCCTTTGGTCCGGTTAAAGTAGAAGTGCTTGTCCGAGATGATCCTCTTCAGCCCCAAAAAGTCTTGGACGCGGCCCATTTCGCCGGCCGGGTCGGTGATGAGCCGCTCGCCGCTCACAAAGTGCATCTGGGAGAGGCGGAAGTAGCGCAGCCAGTTCTCCAGGTGAAGGATGTACATTCCGATCCGGATAGCATTCCAGGAAGTGTCCACCAAACCTTGGCTCCTGTTCTTGAAGGCCAGCTCCTCAAAGGTGGGGAGGTCGGGTTTCTTGGACAGAGTCTGCGTGTAGTCCGATATGGCTCTGGTGACCGGGTTGCGGACCACCACGATCAGCTTGGTCTGGTGGGACATGCTGGAGATACGTCGAGGGGCTTCTCTGGTGACGAAGTAGCTTGGGGTCTTCTCCAGAGTGATTTGGCTATCCAAAGTTCTTGGCATGAGGCTCCTTGGGGAGAAGAAACCAAAGATGAGTGAGTCAGCCAGAGCGTGTTTCAAAAGGATAAACTCTGAAAATGTGGGAACATTTTCAAGAAAATTTGGGAAAATAAGGGAAATTCTGGTCTTTGCAGAGTCTTTTATTTACTGGTGAATTTGATCGATATTGGTATGGCCAATACTGACTACATGGTATTGGCGCAGTACCCACATTTGTAGTTTGTAGCTAACTTAAAGTATCCAAACAGCAGATGAATAAGTGCTTATTACATTTGAAGAGAAGTGTAGATATAACATAAAGTAACACGATATTAAAAATACCTAGTTAGGTCCCAGCGAAGCCGGTGGCGTTTCTGGGTGTTGTTGATAAGTGGCTTTCGCTTTGCATATAGTTTTAACTTGCCCTTACAGATGTAGCGACCAACTGTAAATACTGACAGTGGTCTTCTGAAGTGTTCCTGAGCCCATGTGGTGATATCCTTTACACACTGCTGTCACTTTGGGGTGGTATAGCTCGGTTGGTAGAGCGGCCGTGTCGGCAACTTGAGGGTTGCAGGTTCGATCCCCGCTTCCGCCACCCTAGTCACTGCCGTTGTGTCCTTGGGCAAGACACTTTACCCACCTGCTCCCAGTGCCACCCACACTGGTTTAAATGTAACTCAGATATTGGGTTTCACTACGTAAAGCGCTTTGAGTCACTAGAGAAAAGCGCTATATAAATATAATTCACAATTCACACACTTTTTGGTGCAGTACCGCCCGAGGGATCGCAGGTCACGGGCATTTAAAGTTGGTTTTCGGCCTTGCTGTGATTTCTCCAGATTCTCTGAACCTTTTGACGATATCGGAGATGGTGAAATCCCTAAATTCCTTGCAATAGTTCGTTGAGAAGCGTTGTTCTTAAAACTGTTCGACAATTTGCTCACGCATTTGTTCACAAAGTGGTGACCCTCGCCCCGTCCTTGTTAGTGAATGACTGAACATTTCACGGAAGTTGCTTTTACACCCAATCATGGTTTTGATTGATTGAAAATTTTATTAGTAGATTGCACAATACAGTACATATTCCGTACAATTGACCAATAAATAGTAACACTTTAATAAGTTTTTTAACTTGTTTAAGTCGGGGTCCACGTTAATCAATTCATGGCACCCACCTGTTCCCAATTAGCCTGCTCACCTGTAGGGATGTTCGAAATAAGTGTTCGATGAGCATTCCTCAACTTTCTCAGTCTTTTTTGCCACTTGTGCCAGCTTTTTTTGAAACATGTTGCAGGCATCCAATTCCAAATGAGCTAATATTTGCAAAAAAATTAAGTTTTCCAGTTTGAACGTTAAATATCTTGTCTTTACAGTCTATTTAATTAAATATAAGTTGAAAAGGATTTGCAAATCATTGTATTCGTTTTTTTTTTATCATTTACACAACGAGGACAGCCGTGGATGTCGTTGTGGCTTGTGCAGCCCTTTGAGACAATTGTGATTTAGGGCTGTATACTGTAAGTCAGGGGTCACTAACGCGGTCACCAAGGACCAGATGAGTCGCCCGCTGGCCTGTTCTAAAAATAGCTCAAATAGCAGCACTTACCAGTGAGCTGTCTCTATTTTTTTAAATTGTATTTATTTACTAGCAAGCTGGTCTCGCTTTGCTTGACATTTTTTAATTCTAAGAGAGACAAAACTCAAATAGAATTTGAAAATCCAAGAAAATATTTTAAAGACTTGGTATTCACTTGTTTAAATAATTTCATTTATTTTTTTACTTTGCTTCTTATAACTTTCAGAAAGACAATTTTAGAGAAAAAATACAACCTTAAAATGATTTTAGGATTTTTAAACACATATAGCTTTTAAATTCCTTCCTCTTTTTTCCTGACAATTTAAATCAATGTTCAAGTAATTTTTTTTTTTATTGTAAAGAATAATAAATACATTTTAATTTAATTCTTCATTTTAGCTTCTGTTTTTTTGACGAAGAATATTTGTGAAATATTTTTTCAAACTTATTATGATTAAAATTAAAAAAAAATATTCTGGCAAATCTAGAAAATCTGTAGAATCAAATGTAAAGCTTTTTTCAAAGTCTTTTGAATTTGTTTTAAAATTTTTGTTCTGGAAAATCTAGAAGAACTAATGATTTGTCTTTGTTAGAAATATAGCTTTGTTATAATTTGTTATATATTCTAACAAAGTGCAGATTGGATTTTAACCTATTTAAAACATGTCATCAAAAGTCAAAAATTAATCTTAATCAGGAAAAATTACTAATGATGTTCCATAAATTATTTTTTAAATTTTTTCAAAAAGATTCAAATTATCTACTTTTTCCTCTTCTTTTTTTCAATCCAATCCAATCCACTTTATTTATAGAGCACATTTAAACAACAATAACGTTTCCAAAGTGCTGCACAGACATGTTAAAAACAATATTAAAAAACAATATTATGCTCCACCAATGACTGAATAAAAACAAAAAATAAATAAATAGAAACCAGTATAAAAAACAATATAAAAACAAATATGATTAAAAACAATTTTAATCATATTTGAATTTTAAAGAATCGAAATTGAAGATTAACGGTTTCAAAATTTAATTTTCTTTTATTGTGTGTTTTCTCCTCTTTTAAACCGTTCAATTAAGTGTTTTTTTCATCATTTATTCTCTACAAAAAACCTTCCGTAAAAGGAAAAAAAATGTACGAAAGAATGACAGACAGAAATACCAATTCTTTTTATACATATAGATTGATTTATTAAAGGTAAATTGAGCAAATTGGCTATTTCTGGCAATTTATTTAAGTGTGTATCAAACTGGTAGCCCTTCGCATTAATCAGTACCCAAGAAGTAGCTCTTGCTTTCAAAAAGGTTGGTGACCCCTGCTGAAAGTAAACATTGATTGATTGATTGATTGATTGATTGAACGAGCAAACTTCACTGCTTTTGGGTTTTGTAGCTGTCTTGACTGTAATTAAAGGGGAACATTATCACAATTTCAAAAGGGTTTTAAAACAATAAAAATCAGTTCCCAGTGGCTTGTTGTATTTTTTGAAGTTTTATTCAAAATTTTACCGGTCCCGGAATATCCCTAAATAAAGCTTTAAAGTGCCTTATTTTCGCTGTCTTCGAAACCACTGTGACGTCATACAGGGCTGCCAATACGAACAACATGGCGGTTAGCACAGCAAGATATAGCGACATTAGCTCGGATTCAGACTCGGATTTCAGCGGCTTAAGCGATTCAACAGATTACGCATGTATTGAAACAGATGGTCGGAGTATGGAGGCAGAGAGCGAAAACGAAATTGAAGAAGAAATTAAAGTTATTGAGCGAATAGTTATTGACGCTATTCGGCCACAGCGTGGGTGTAGCTAATGAAGTGGCCCATAGCATGGCTGCCTTATTAGCATCGCCGGTAAAATGTGCGGACCAAACGATCAGGACTTTCGCATCTTGTGACACTGGAGCAACTTAAATCTGTCGATTGGTAAGTGTTTGTTTCGCATTAAATGTGGGTATCGAGTTTCAAATGTGCAAACAGCTGGCGTAAATAGCATGTTAGCATCGATTAGCTTAGCATGTTAGCATCGATTACCTGGCAGTCATGCCGTTACCAAATATGTCTGATTAGCACATAAGTCAACAACATCAACAAAACTCACCTTTGTGATTTCGTTGACTTAATCGTTGCAAATGCATCTGCAGGTTATCTATACATCTCTGTGCCATGTCTGTCTTAGCATCGCCAGTCAAATGTGGAGACACTCTGGCACATTCAATGGGGGTCTGGCGGCAGATTTCTTGCCAGTGGTGCAACTTGAATCCCTCCCTGTTAGTGTTGTTACACCCTCCGACAACACACCAACGAGGCATGATGTCTCCAAAGTTCCAAAAAATAGTCGAAAAAACGGAAAATAACAGAGCTGAGACCTGGTGTTTGTAATGTGAAAATGAAAATGGCGGGTGTGTTACCTCGGTGACGTCACGTTCTGACGTCATCGCTAAAAGATCGATAAACAGAGAGGCGTTTAATTCGCCAAAATTCACCCATTTAGAGTCCGGAAATCGGTTAAAACAATACATGGTCTTTTTTTCTGCAACATCAAGGTATATATTGACGCTTGCATAGGTTTGGTGTTAATGTTCCCCTTTAAAGCAAGAAATCTGCGTTCAAAGGACTCCGGCTTATTAGTGATTCCCAAAGCCCAAAAAAAGTCTGCGGGCTGTAGAGCTTTTTCATTTCAGGCTCCAGTACTCTGGAATGCCCTCCCGGTAACAGTTCGAGATGCCACCTCAGTAGAAGCATTTAAGTCTCACCTTAAAACTCATTTGTATACTCTAGCCTTCAAATAGACTCCCTTTTTAGACCAGTTGATCTGCCGTTTCTTTTCTTTTTCTTCTATGTCCCACTCTCCTTTGTGGAGGGAGTCCGGTCCGATCCGGTGGCCATGTACTGCTCGCCTGTGTATCGGCTGGGGACATCTCTGCGCTGCTGATCCGCCTCCGCTTGGGATGGTTTCCTGCTGGCTCCGCTGTGAACGGGACTCTCGCTGCTATGTTGGATCCGCTTTGGACAGGACTCTCGCGACCGTGTTGGATCCATTATGGATTGAACTTTCACAGTATCATGTTAGACCCGCTCGACATCCATTGCTTTCCTCCTCTCCAAGGTTCTCATAGTCATCATTGTCACCGACGTCCCACTGGGTGTGAGTTTTTCCTTGCCCTTATGTGGGCCTACCGAGGATGTCGTAGTGGTTTGTGCAGCCCTTTGAGACACTAGTGATTTAGGGCTATATAAGTAAACATTGATTGATTGATTGATGGTCGTCTGTTGGCTACCTTGTGTTAAATACCGTTCAAAATCAATAGTGTTCTTGCTTGGATGAGGCTAAATAATGGTCGACAAGAGGTAAACGAACGTGTCTACTTCCTGCAGCAGAACGTGTGTCACGGCACACATTTAATTGGACGTAATCAACATATGTTACGATATTCCACTGCGCCGGACGCATTTCTTCAAGACGACTTTTAGCGAGGCTTCGATTAAAAGCCAACCCTTCCTCGAGCTTCCACACCCCGACCTTAAAAGTCTCACAACTCCGGTATTGATCCGTTTCAGCTGTATTTATCAGTGAGTTACCGGGCACCCGGCGGGGCCACCGAGCGCGGATTAATCTTTCATGCGAAAGCCGCCTTTTGAGGCGAACGTAAACAACAGCTTGCGGCCATTTTCACAGGCGGTGCTTAATGTTAGAGCGTGTGTGCGTGTGCATTTTGGGCGTCGGTCATATCGCGCGCATGAGGTGCCGCTTCACTGCCTGGGACGAGTCGAAGTGTCAAATGGTGGAAGTGATTGATAGGTGTAGCGAGAGGTCACAGATGGTTGGGCTTGAAATAGTACAGAAACGCTGACAGGTTACTTGTTGTTACTGTACATCAATGCATGCATTAAATTAGATTTTCTTATTCAAACGGGGACAGCGGGTCCATTCTATGTGTCATACTTGCCATATTTTTGCTGAAAGGATTATAAAAAAGCCTTGATGTGCGCGTGACGTCACGGGTTGTAGGGCTCCTCACATCCTCACATTGTTTACAATCGTAGCCTCCTGCAGCAAGAGCTATTCGGACCGAGAAAGCGACGATTTTCCCATTATTTTAAGCGAGGATGAAAGATTCGTGGATGAGGAAAGTTAGAGTGAGGCACGAAAAAAAAAGAAAAAGCGACAGCTCCGGGCGGCGGCAGTGGGTGCGTTTCAGATGTAATTAGATAAATAAATGATAAATGGGTTGTACTTGTATAGCGCTTTTCTACCTTCAAGGTACTCAAAGCG
Organism: Nerophis ophidion; assembly: GCF_033978795.1. Taxonomy (NCBI): domain Eukaryota; kingdom Metazoa; phylum Chordata; class Actinopteri; order Syngnathiformes; family Syngnathidae; genus Nerophis; species Nerophis ophidion. The sequence goes on along the minus strand of NC_084617.1, from coordinate 9,646,992 downwards.
CTTTGACACTACTTCCACATTTACCCATTCACACACACATTCACACACTGACGGAGGGAGCTGCCATGTAGGGCGCCAACCAGCACCCATCAGGAGCAAGGGTGATGTGTCTTGCTCAGGACACAACGGACGTGACGAGGTTGGTACTAGGTGGGAATTGAACCAGGGACGCTCGGGTTGCGCACGGCCACTCTCCCCACTGCGCCACGCCGTCCACATTAGACACATTTACTAGGATAATTCTGGAAAATCCCTTATCTGCTTATTGTGTTAATAGTATTTTAGTGAGATTATACTGTCATACCTGAAAGTCGGATGGCTGCGGGGAACGCCAGTGTCTCTGAGAGAAGTTGAAGAGCCAAGATCAAAGCTACAGGAGGAGGTCCTATAATCCACTGAAGTCTCCGGTAAGAGCCGACTTAATATCACAATTTTCCCATCCCAAAACATGCTGGTTGACGTAGAGCAGGGGTAGGGAACCTATGGCTCTAGAGCCAGATGTGGCTCTTTTGATGACTGCATCTGGCTCTCGGATAAATCTTAGCTGACATTGCTTAACACGATAAGTAATGAATAATTCCACTTGTAGTCACCGTGTTAAAAATAACGCTCAAAATATAGAAAATTCTCATGCATTTTGAATCTATCCATCCGTTTTCTACCGCACCTGTTCAAGAAGTTGGGTTAATGGTAAGAAGTTATGCACCAAGCACCGACACGAGAGCCTGTTTCAGGGTTACAATATTGTTTTATTTTTCAATAAGTCTGTCAGTTGCTTCCTAGCAATTGTCTTTTCCTCTTTCGTTCTCACTCGCGCTCTGGCTCCAGCCCCAACCCAAACCCCGTCTCTCCGCCTGGCTGCTGCTTATAACAGAGCGACAGGTGATTAGATAACAAGGCAAAGGTGGGCCATTTACGCACCTGTCGCTGACTTCGAGGCCGATCCTGGCAACACCCCGCTTCGCTGCAGGCACGCAGGCCACGCCCCTTCCACAGTTAGCTTCAGAATAACAATATTATTACAAAGAATAAGAGACCTATTATACTCTAGAAATGTTGGTCTTATTTAAAAATGCACAAATTTAGTTGTTCAGTGTTGAAAACAATATTATATGGCTCTTACGGAAATACATTTTAAAATATTTGGATTCTTGGCTCTCTCAGCCAAAAAGGTTCCCGACCCCTAACGTAGAGAAACATGTTCGCTTGACCGCTCTGTGTTAAAGTTTCACACAAAAAAAGAATCACCGGCTGTGTTTTGGTTGCTAAAGGCAGCTGCAATCCACCGCTTTCCAACAACAGCATTCTTCTTTGATGTCTCCATTATTAATTGAACAAATTGCAAAAGATTCAGCAACACAGATGTCCAAATTACTGTGTAATTATGCGATGAAAAGAGACGACTTTTAGCCGTGTGTGGTGCTGGGCTAATACGTCCGCTACAAACCGAGACGTCACACGCACGCGTCATCATTCCGTGACGTTTTCAACAAGAAACTCCGTTAAAAGTGCAAGCGAGAGGAAAAAATAAACGATCGCTGCTCACTCTTGCTGCTTGTTGTCACTTCTTCTGCAGCCGAGTAGTCGCAAGAAGGATCACTAGCGCCCTCTACCAGGAGGCGGGAGTCATTTAATGACTCAAATTTGACACACGCAGCTACGGTATATTGATAAAACATAGCTGCTTACTGTTATTTTTAGCATATTCAATAGCTTTGGACCTTAAATCCTACTGAATAGCTCTTAATCTTCTTCCCTTTATGCGATTTCAAATTGAAATCAGCCTCCTCCATTTTCAAAATGATGACAGGTGAAGTGTCACTCGTGACGTGACGAGTTTGACCCTGCGGAAATTCTAGGCATATGCTAATTATTTTGCCAAACGAGTTTGACCCGGCAGTAATTCTAGACGGGCGCATACTATATACCCGGCGGCAATTCAAGGAAATACGGTAATGGATACCAATTCAAACACCTGCACGACTTTAAAATTAAAAATACAATACAATTATTCAGTTTTGTAAAAAAAAAAAAAATGTTGAATGACTTTCTAACTCAGGGGTGTCAAACTCAAATACAGAGTGGGCCAAAATTTCAAACCGAACAAAGCCGCGGGCCGAGGTTGAACAAATTAACCTTTTAATAGGGACCCTAACAAGTTTTGCATTGAATATTGAACAAGCAAGGCTTATATAACTTTATAGTGACATGCAAAATCGAGGTTCAAATAATAATAATAATGAAAAAATATCAATGGCATATCAAATAGAATTTAAATAAAAATTGAATGCCTCTTTTCGGCGGTGGTGGTGAGGTGGACGGGGTTTGGTGATGTATATTGTAGCATCCCGGAAGAATTAGTGCTGCGAGGCGTTCTGGGTATTTGTTCTGTTGTGTTTATGTTGTGTTACGGTGCGGATGTTCTCCCGAAATGTGTCATTCTTGTTTGGTGTGGGTTCACAGTGTGGTGCATATTTGTAACAGTGTTAAAGTTGTTTATACGGCCACCCTCAGTGTGACCTGTATGGCTGTTGACCATGTATGCCAGGGGTCGGGAACCTATGGCTCTAGAGCCAGATGTGGCTCTTTTGATGACTGCATCTGGCTCTCGGATAAATCTGAGCTGACACTCCTTAACACGATAAGTAATGAATAATTCCACTTGTAATCACAATGTTAAAAATAAAAAACATTCTCATGCTTTTTTATGTTCAAGAAGTTGCGTTATTGGTAAGTAGTAATATATTTATTATTGGTTAGTGTGGGGCTTGCCCTCCTAGGGGTTCTTCAGACCACCAAGCACCGACATGAGAGCCCTTTTCAGGGTTACATTATTGTTTTATTTTTCAGTAAGTCTCTCACTTGCTTTCCAGCAATTGTATTTTTCTCTCTCGCTCGCGCTCTGGCTACAGCCTCCACCCCGTCTCTCAATCCTGGCTGCTGCTTATAACAGAGCGACAGCCGATTAAATAACAAGGCCCAGGTGGGCCATCTACGCACCTGTCGCTGATTTCGAGGCTGGTCCTGGGACACCCAAGTTTGCTGCAGGCCCACAGGCCACGCCCCCACCACAGTTAGCTTCAGAATAACAACGGTATTACAAAGAATAAGAGACATAGTCTAGAAATGTTGGTCTTACCTAAAAATGCATGCGTTTAGTTGTGTTCAGTGTTATTAAATATTATATGGCTCTTACGGAAATACATTTTTAAATATTTGGCTTTCATGGCTCTCTCAGCCAAAAAGGTTCCCGACTTCTGATGTACTTGTGTGTGCATAAGCCACATATATTATGTGACTGCTGTTTGGATGGAGGAAAAGCAGACCTGGCTGCACAGTAAAAAAAAAAAAAACGTACTACGACAATAAATGCCCCTAAAGCTGCTGTGCTTAAATTAAAAGGGTCCCCGACTGAGCTGACTGACACGCTGAGAGGCCCTGAAGGGCTGACACAGACCGTGGCAAACATTCCCACTGTCACACCTGCAGGCGCCGCATTACCTGACTTGTTAGATCTGTGTTGGACTGTGGCTGCCAGGAGAGAACTGCTGTGAAGCGACTATGTCATAATTGCCTCTGCACACGGGAGTCACTTGTGTGGTGTATTTCTGCACTTTTTATTGATGCTTTTGAGACCCCTAATCATAATATATATTATTTTTAATTAGAGGACTGTAATACATTTGAATGGGTGTAATTAGGCCTTGCATCTTTTGAAGGGTGTCGTCAACCTTTCGAGGGCACAAAGGCCATCAAATAAAACAATGATCCTAAGCAGTCCTCTCCAAGGTTTCTCATTGTCATCCCATTGGGTTGAGTTTCTTCCTTGCCCTGATGTGGGATCCGAGCCGAGGGTGTCGTTGTGGCTTGTGCAGCCCTTTGAGACACTTGTGATTTAGGGCTATATAAGTAAACATTGATTGATTGAGAGTTTAATGCAGGGTTAGGGAACCTATGGCTCGCGAGCCAGATGTGGCTCTTTTGATGACCGCTTCCGGCTCTAGGATAAATCTGAGCTGACGCTGTTTATTACGATAAGTAATGAATGATTCGACTTGTAATGAAAAATAACGTTCAAAATATAAAACATTGTCATGCATTTTTATGTTCAAGAAGTTGCGTTATTTAATATCGCTAAAATTCGCTCCATTTTGTCCACTAAAGACGCCGAGATCATTATCCTTGCGTTTGTTACGTCTCGTCTCGATTACTGTAACGTATTATTTTCGGGTCTCCCCATGTCTAGCATTAAAAGATTACAGTTGGTACAAAATGCGGCTGCTAGACTTTTGACAAGAACAAGAAAGTTTGATCACATTACACCTGTACTGGCTCACCTGCACTGGCTTCCTGTGCACTTAAGATGTGACTTTAAGGTTTTACTACTTACGTATAAAATACTACACGGTCTAGCTCCAGCCTATCTTGCCGATTGTATTGTACCATATGTCCCGGCAAGAAATCTGCGTTCAAAAGACTCCGGCTTATTAGTGATTCCTAGAGCCCAAAAAAAGTCTGCGGGCTATAGAGCGTTTTCCGTTCGGGCTCCAGTACTCTGGAATGCCCTCCCGGTAACAGTTCCAGATGCTACCTCAGTAGAAGCATTTAAGTCTCACCTTAAAACTCATCTGTATACTCTAGCCTTTAAATAAACTCCTTTTTTAGACCAGTTGATCTGCCGCTTCTTTTCTTTCTCCTATGTCCCCCCCTCCCTTGTGAGGGGGTCCGGTCCGATGACCATGGATGAAGTACTGGCTGTCCAGAGTCGGGACCCAGGATGGACCGCTCGTCGGGACCCAGGATGGACCGCTCGCCTGTATCGATTGGGGACATCTCTACGCTGCTGATCCGCCTCCGCTTGGGATGGTTTCCTGTGGACGGGACTCTCGCTGCTGTCTTGGATCCGCTTTGAACTGAACTCTCGCGGCTGTGTTGGAGCCACTATGGACTGAACTTTCACAGTATCATGTTAGACCCGCTCGACATCCATTGCTTTCGGTCCCCTAGAGGGGGGGGGGGGGGTTGCCCACATCTGAGGTCCTCTCCAAGGTTTCTCATAGTCAGCATTGTCACTGGCGTCCCACTGGATGTGAATTCTCCCTGCCCACTGGGTGTGAGTTTTCCTTGCCCTTTTGTGGGTTCTTCCGAGGATGTTGTAGTCGTAATGATTTGTGCAGTCCTTTGAGACATTTGTGATTTGGGGCTATATAAATAAACATTGATTGATTGATTGATGGTTAATGGTAAGAAGTAAGTTATTCATTATTGGTTAGTGTGGGCCTTGCCCTCCTGGGGGTTCTTCAAACCACCAGGCACCGACATGAGAGCCTGTTTCAGGGTTACAATATTGTTTTATTTTTCAGTAAGTCTCTCAGTTGCTTTCCAGCATTTGTCTTTTTCTCTTTCGTTCTCGCTCGCACTCTGGCTCCAGCCCCGACCCCGTCTCTCCTCCTAGCTGCTGCTTATGAACAGAGCGACAGGTGATTAGATAACCAGGCCCAGCTGGGCCATCTACGCACCTGTCGCTGATTTCGAGGCCGGTCCTGGCAACGCCCTCCTTCGCTGCAGGCCCGCAGGCCACGCCCCCTGCACATTTAGCTTCAGAATAAAAATGTTTTTAGAAAGAATAAGAGACATAAAATGTTGGTCTTACTTAAAAATGTACGCGTTTAGTTGTGTTCAGTGTTAAAAAAAAATATTATATGGCTCTTACGGAAATACATTTTCAAATATTTGGCTTCTTGGCTCTCTCAGCCAAAAAGGTTTAATGTCTTCCTTTGCTTTCAAAAATGCATCAAACTTTTCTTATCTTAGCTGAGCTCCTCCGACTTTATCATTCAGTGCACTGGGCTTTGAGGAGTTGGAGACGTTGCCACATCCGGATTACAGGCTGCTGCATCCCTGCGTTGGATTTAACTCCTGTTCGGCCCCGTGATGCTGTGTGTTGCATAGCACTGTGCTGCGTGTGGCACTCGGGGCCGTTCGGGAATAATTCATTTCCGAGAGGCAGACGGCCAAACAGAGGGGCGACGAGAGCCATGGCTGTCGTGGCCGCCTTGAAATTCCTGCAATGGATGTAACCGTTAGGGGTGGGTGTCACGCCAAATTTCTTCCCTCTACAAAAACTTCCAGGGTCATGATTAATACAGATATTTTGTTAACGCTATATTATAAAAAAAAAAAAAAAACTATTTACAAACACAAGTTATGGGATGACGTAAGAGGAAACGTGAGGAAACGTGACCCCGGAAGTAAATGTGTCATCCCATTGTTTGTGTTTGTAAATTGTTTTTTGAATTTTATTTTTTAGAATATAGCGTGAACAAAACGTCTGTATTTTTATAATATAGCGTTAACAAAACGTCTGTATTAATCATGACCCCGGAAGTAAATGGGGGGGGAAGGTTTTTGTAGGGGGGGAAGAAATTGGCGTGACATGGGCATCTAACAATTGGATCCAATTACAATTCGTGGGGTGACGATTTGATTCAGAATTGATTGTCGCTATAACACGATTTAATGTTAAATCCGATTCTCGCAATGTATAATTTGGTACATTACTGACAAAGAAACTCTTATATATATATATATATATATATATATATATATATATATATATATATATATATATAAGAGTTTCTTATATATATATATAAGAAACTCTTATATATATATATATATATATATATATATATATATATATATATATATATATATATATAAGAGTTTCTTTGTCAGTAATGTACCAAATTATACATTGCGAGAATCGGATTTAACATTAAATCGTGTTATAGCGACAATCAATTCTGAATCAAATCGTCACCCCACGAATTGTAATTGGATATATTGTAATTGGATACATATATATATATATATACATATATATATATATATATACATACATACACATATATATATATATATATATATATACACATATATATACATACATAAACATACATACATATATACATACACATATATACATACATACATCCATCATTTTCTACCGCTTATTCCCTTTCGGGGTATACACATATATATACATACATACATATATACATACACATACATACATATATACTTACACATACATACATATGCATACCTATATACATATACATATATATACAAATACATATATATAACAGATTAATCACATGACATGACATGGAGGAGTTCAAGTACCTAGGAGTCTTGTTCACGAGTGGGGGAAGAGTGGATCGTGAGATCGACAGGCGGATCGGTGCGGCGTCTTCAGTAATGCGGACGTTGTATCGATCCGTTGTGGTGAAGAAGGAGCTGAGCCGGAAGGCAAAGCTCTCAATTTACCGGTCGATCTACGTTCCCATCCTCACCTATGGTCATGAGCTTTGGGTCATGACCGAAAGGATAAGATCACGTGTACAAGCGGCCCAAATGAGTTTCCTCCGCCGTGTGGCGGGTCTCTCCCTTAGAGATAGGTTGAGAAGCTCTGCCATCCGGGAGGAACTCAAAGTAAAGCCGCTGCTCCTCCACATGGAGAGGAGCCAGATGAGGTGGCTCGGGCATCTGGTCAGGATGCCACCCGAACGCCTCCCTAGGGAGGTGTTTAGGGCACGTCCAGCTGGTAGGAGGCCACGGGGAAGACCCAGGACACGTTGGGAAGACTATGTCTCCCGGCTGGCCTGGGAACGCCTCGGGATCCCTCTGGGAAGAGCTAGACGAAGTGGCTGGAGATAGGGAAGTCTGGGCTTCCCTGCTTAGGCTGCTGCCCCCGTGACCCGACCTCGGATAAGCGGAAGATGATGGATGGATGGATGGATGTTTTAAGGTTGATTATAATAAATTATATATTTTATTTATTAACTGCTTTTCAAGACTATGAATAAAAAGAGAGCAGTTAATGAATCAACATTAAAGGCTTACTGAAATGAGATTTTCTTATTTAAACGGGGATAGCAGGTCCATTCTATGTGTCATACTTGATCATTTCGCGATATTGCCATATTTTTGCTGAAAGGATTTAGTAGAGAACATCGATGATAAAGTTCGCAACTTTGGGTCGCTAATAAAAAAATCCTTGCTTGTACCGGAAGTAGCAGACAATGTGCACGTGACGTCACGGGTTGTGGAGCTCCTCACATTCTGAACATTATTTACAATCATGGCCACCAGCAGCGAGAGCGATTCGGACCGAGAAAGCGACGATTTCCCCATTGATTTGAGCGAGGATGAAAGATTCGTGGATGAGGATAGTGAGAGTAAAGGACTAGAAAAAAAAAAAGGCGAGGGCAGTGGGAGCGATTCAGATGTTTTTAGACATGTTACTAGGATAGTTCTGGAAAATCCCTTATCTGCTTATTGTGTTACTAGTGTTTTAGTGAGATTATATGGTAATTATGCGATGAAAAGAGACGACCTTTAACCGTGTTGTGGTGCTGGGCTAATACGTGCCCTCCAACCCGAGAGGTCACACGCACGCGTCATCATTCCGCGACGTTTTCAACAAGAAACTCCGTTAAAAGTGCAAGCGAGAGGAAAAAATAAACGATAGCTGCTCACTCTTGCTGCTTGTTCTCACTTCTTCTGCAGCTGAGTAGTCGCAAGAAGGATCACTAGCGCCCTCTACCACCAGGAGGCGGGAGTCATTTAATGACTCATATTTGACACACGCAGAGAGTCGGAGGGGTGTGGCCACGGGTGTGGTGACCGTCCGTGTTTCTAAGGGAAGAGGTAAGAGAGTCCGCAGCTGCAGGAGAACGCAAACTCCGCTCATGTCTACGGTAAGAGCCGACTTGTTACCACAATTTTCTCACCGAAACCTGCGGTTGACATGTGGTCGGGAACCGTGTTCGATTGACCGCTCTGTTCTATAGTAAAGCTTCACCTTCGGAATTTTAAACAAGGAAACACCGGCTGTGTTTGTGAGGCTAAGGGCAGCTGCAAATACACCGCTTTCCACCTACAGTACATCTTTCTTCTTTGACGTCTCCATTATTAATTTGAAGGAATTGCAAAAGATTCAGCAACACAGATGTCCAGAATACTGTGTAATTATGCGATTAAAGCAGACTACTTATAGCTTGGATCGGGCTGGAAAAAAATGTCCGCTACAATCTGAGACGTCACAAGCACGCGTCATCATAACGACGTTTTCAACAGGATACTTCGCGCAAAATTTAAAATTGCAATTTAGTAAACTAAAAGGCCGTATTGGCATGTGTTGCAACGTTAATATTTCATCATTGATATATAAACTATCAGACTGCGTGGTCGGTATTAGTGGGTTTCAGTCGGCCTTTAAAAGTCTTGAATATGAAAGTAATTGCCAGCCACGAGCAGAGAAGGACTGCTCTAAACAGTTCTTCGCCAATCTGCACGGTCCTGTTGCCTCAGACACAAAAGTCCGCCTTACATATCCGACTGAACCACATCCGCACCTTAAAGGGCATCCTTCAACTCCATCGATTCCACGGGATGTGTCTCCCGGAGAGAAGAAGCGCTAAAAGTTGCATGAGCAGCGGGCGTGGTAACAAATACTCTCCATGTCTGCATGAAGATGCTCGGGGAGGCAGGGATCTCTCGTTAGAAAAAAAGTTCTTATTTACAGAGGCACAGACTTAATTCTGTTTTTTTTTTTTTAAAGAGAACCAGATGATATATTTGTTGTTGATGACAAATTATCCGGATATGAGGAAAGCGCTCACATTGCAGCAAACATTTGTATAACGCTAGGACAGAGAAACGTAAGATTCACTTGAGAGTAGTCAGTGTACAGCTTGTGTAACAGTGTAGATCATGGGTGTCAAACTCTGGCCCGCCGTGTAATTTAATTTGGCCCTTGAGGCAATACCAAATTAACACCGCATTCACTGCTAATACTCATACTTGCCAACCCTCCCGATTTTCAGTGCCCCTCCGAAAGTCTCCTGGGGCAACCATTCTCCCGAATTTCTCCCGATTCCCACCCGGACAACAATATTGGGGACGTGCCTTAAAGGCACTGCCTCTAGCGTCCTCTACAACCAGTCGTCACGTCCGTTTTTCCTCCATTCAAACAGCGTGCCGGCCCTTGTCACATGATAAACGTGGCTTCTACACACAAATAAATGAATGCAATGCATACTTGGTCAACAGCCATTCGATCACACGGAGGGTGGCCGCATAAACAACTTTACACAGTTACAAATATGCGCCAGACTGTGAACCCCCACCAAACAAGAATGACAAACCATTTCGGGAGAACATCCAAACCGTAACAGAACATAAACACAACAGAACAAAGACCCAGAACCCCTTGCAGCACTAACTCTTCCGGGATGCTACGAATATACACCCCTTGCTACCACCAAACCCCGCTCACCTATTTGTTGTTTTATTTTTATGTGGAAAAAGTTAATGTTATTTACCTCAGAAGGCTGCATATAGAAAATATTTTATTTAATGGGGCGGCATAGCTCTGTTGGTAGAGCGGCCGTGCCAGCAACTTGAGGGGTGCGGGTTCGATTCCCGCTTCCGCCATCCTAGTCACTGCCGTTGTGTCCTTGGGCAAGACACTTTACCCACCTGCTCCCAGTGCCACCCACACTGGTTTAAATGTAACTTAGATATTGGGTTTCACTATGTAAAGCGCTTTGAGTCAATCCAATCCAATCCAATCCACTTTATTTATATAGCACATTTAAACAACAATAAAGTTTCCAAAGTGCTGCACAGCCATGTTAAAAACAATATTATGCTCCACCAATGACTGAACAAAAAATGAATAAAAATAAAACCAATAAAAACAATATAAAAACAAATATGATTAAAAACTATTTTAAAAGGTAAAATCAATTAAAACAGTAAAATAAAAATCAAGTGAATAGAGAAAAGCGCTATATAAATATAATTCACTTCACTTCACTAATGTACCATTGATGTTTTTCGTTTGTTTTGTGAAAGTTGATTTTGCACTATTAAGTTGTATAAGCGTTGCTGGTTCCATATTCAGTCTGAAAGCAAATCCGTGTGGAAAACTGAGCAATAATGAACATTTTATCTCTTGCTATTTCAAGGCTTGAATGTTTGATTCATTCATTATTGTTGTTTTATTTTCAAATGTATTATTAGCCTGTGGAAAAAGTTTATTTGGATATTTACCTCAGAAGGCTGCAAATAGAAAAGAGGCATTCAATTTTTATCAACATTTTATTTGATATGCCATTGATATTTTTCAATTATTATTATTTGAAACTGGATTTTGCGTGTCATTATAAAGTTATATAAGCCTTGCTTGTTCAATATTCAATGCAAAACTTGTTTGGGTCCCTATTAAAAGGTTCATTTGTTCAACCTCGGCCCACAGCTTTGTTGAGTTTTAAATTTTGGCCCACTCTCGTGTTTGAGTTTGACACCCCTGGTGTAGATGAATTATCCCATGAAAATGAGTCAACACCGGACCGGACCCCCTCCACAAGGGAGAGTGGGACATAGGAGAAAAAGAAAAGAAACGGCAGATCAACTGGTCGAAAAAGGGAGTCTATTTAAAGGCTAGAATATACAGATGAGTTTTAAGATGAGACTTAAATGCTTCTACTGAGGTAGCATCTCGAACTTTTACCGGAGGGCATTCCAGAGTACTGGAGCCCGAAATGAAAACGCTCTATAGCCCGCAGACTTTTTTTGGGCTCTGGGAATCACTAATAAGCCGGAGTCTTTTGAACGCAGATTTCTTGCCGGGACATATGGTACAATACAATCGGCAAGATAGGATGGAGCTAGACCGTGTAGTATTTTATACGTAATTAGTAAAACCTTAAAGTCACATCTTAAGTGCACAGGAAGCCAGTGCAGGTGAGCCAGTACAGGCGTAATGTGATCAAACTTTCTTGTTCTTGTCAAAAGTCTAGCAGCCGCATTTTGTACCAACTGTAATCTTTTAATGCTAGACATGGGGAGACCCGAAAATAATACGTTACAGTAATCGAGATGAGACGTAACAAACGCATGGATAATGATCTCAGCGTCTTTAGCGGACAGAGTGGAGCGAATTTTAGCGATATTACGGAGATGAAAGAAGGCCGTTTTAGTAACGCTTTTAATGTGTGACTCAAAGGAGAGAGTTGGGTCGAAGATAATACCCAGATTTTTTACCATGTCGCCTTGTTAATTGTTTGGTTGTCAAATGTTAGAGTTGTATCATTAAATAAAGGTCGGTGTCTAGTAGGACCGATAATCAGCATTTCCGTTTTTTTGGCGTTGAGTTGCAAAAAATTAGCGGACATCCATTGTTTAATTTCATTAAGACACGCCTCCAGCTGACTACAATCCGGCGTGTTGGTCAGCTTTAGGGGCATGTAGAGTTGGGTGTCATCAGCATAACAGTGAAAGCTAACACCGTATTTGCGTATGATGTCACCTAGCGGGGGCTTCACGGTGGAAGAGGGGTTAGTGCGTCTGCCTCACAGTACGAAGGTCCTGCAGTCCTGGGTTCAAATCCAGGCTCGGGATCTTTCTGTGTGGAGTTTGCATGTTCTCCCCGTGAATGCGTGGGTTCCCTCCGGGTACTCCGGCTTCCTCCCACTTCCAAAGACATGCACCTGGGGATAGGTTGATTGGCAACACTAAATTGGCCCTAATGTGTGAATGTGAGTGTGAATGTTGTCTGTCTATCTGTGTTGGCCCTGCGATGAGGCGGCGACTTGTCCAGGGTGTACCCCGCCTTCCGCCCGATTGTAGCTGAGATAGGCGCCAGCGCCCCCCGCGACCCCGAAATGGAATAAGCGGTAGAAAATGGATGGATGGGGTCACCTAGCGGCAGCATGTAGATGCTGAAGAGTGCAGGGCCAAGGACCGAACCCTGGGGAACTCCACACGTTACCTTAACGTAGTCCGAGGTCACATTGTTATGGGAGACGCACTGCATCCTATCAGTAAGATAAGAGTTAAACCAAGACAGGGCTAAGTCTGACATACCAACTCGTGTTTTGATACGTTCTAATAAAATATTATGATCGACGGTATCGAAAGCAGCGCTAAGATCGAGGAGCATCAACATAGATGACGCATCAGAATCCATCGTTAGCAATAGATCATTAGTCATTTTTGCGAGGGCTGTCTCCGTGGAGTGATTTGCCCTGAAACCGGATTTCGGTCCGATCCGGTGGCCATGTACTGCTCGCCTGTGTATCGGCTGGGGACATCTCTGCGCTGCTGATCCGCCTCCGCTTGGGATGGTTTCCTGCTGGCTCCGCTGTGAACGGGACTCTCGCTGCTGTGTTGGATCCGCTTTGGACTGGACTCTGGCGACTGTGTTGGATCCATTATGGATTGAACTTTCACAGTATCATGTTAGACCCGCTCGACATCCATTGCTTTCCAACTCTCCAAGGTTCTCATAGTCATCATTGTCACCGACGTCCCACTGGGTGTGAGTTTTCCTTGCCCTTATGTGGGCCTACCGAGGATGTGGTAGTGGTTTGTGCAGCCCTTTGAGACACTAGTGATTTAGGGCTATATAAGTAAACATTGATTGATTGATTGAAGACCATTGTGTCTTGATAATCGCGGTAGTGACAAGGTCTAGGGGGTGTATGAATGCTCCTGGAAGGGGTGAGCTGCGGTTCAACGATGGGAAAGATGAATTCCAGTGTTCACTGTGAGTTGTTGGAATTCATGCTTTCGTTAATGAACCGAAGCTCCCCAAGTGCAGGCAGCAGTCATGCAGCTCAGTTACCTACGTACTTAACTCACTTGTGTTAGAATTAGGGCTGGACGAATGTGGCAAAAAATAATAATCACAATTATGGTGATTGATACTGTAACCGCGATTACTAACACAATTGTTCATCCATTTGAAAACACGAGTATTTATTGTACCACCAAATCTCAACTTTAAATGTAGTTTAAACAATCTGATATATAAATGAGTAACAAATAAACAACAGCAGTGTTTTCCCCCAGAATATTTGTTAGTTAAGGTGGTGTCTCCTCAGGGGGAAGTGGGGAATGGGCTGGGTGGGTTTAAGCAACAGTGTCATCTTTGCCTCTCATCACAGACTGTGGTGAAGTAGGCCGGCTTCGTCGCGTGAAGAAGAAGCCTACAATTTTTGGTCAGCTCCATATGCCGAATGGCAATACACAATATATATCTCGACAGTTTTTCCGTAAAGTAAAAGCAAAACAGTTCTAATTACCTGAGATACTAAGTATGTCATTATTTTGTCTTAGTAAGTCAATATTTACTAAGTCAAAATAAGGACAAATTAATGACTTACTGTAAATAAATGTTTGCAATAAGCATTTAAAACACAAAGTTAAAAAAAGCTCAACTCATCATGCTTAATTTATTACAGCATTTGGGAAGCCTGTAGTTGATTTTTATAATGTAAACGTTATATTTTTTTTTATCAACATGTGATAGCAGGGATTTTGCCATTCAAAACTAGGCTGCTACATTACTACTGATTAATATAACTATAGTTGAAAAAATAGTACAATGGCAACAGGAGAGACTATTCATCCCTGAACACCATGGAGTTCATGTTTGATTACATGCGCTGCGTGTAACCAATCAGATGGTTGGGTGCTGCAGAGACGTACAGACAGAGGCAGAGGCAGTACAAAGCATAGCAGCTTGTTAAAACTTCAGGACCCAAAAAAAAAAACAAAAAAAAAATATTTTTTTTGTCCTGCCCACACTTTTTCTGCAGGCGAGCTACTTTTCAATTGACCAACTCGAGGGATCTACCTCATTTATATATATCATTTATATTTATTTATTTATGAAAGAGACATTTTTGTAAACAAGTTAAATGTGTTTAATGATAATACAAGCATGTGTAACACATATAGATATCTTTCTTTCACAAAGACAAGAATATAAGTTGGTGTATTACCTGATTCTGATGACTTGCATTGATTGGAATCAGACAGTAATGATGATAACGCCCACATTTTCAAATGGAGGACAAAAAAAGTTGTCCTTTCTCTACAATACCACATGAAAGTGGTTGGTTTTTGGCATCTAATTCATCCAGCTTCCATACACTTCACAAGAAAAACATTGGCGGCAAATTCCGTAGCTTGCTTGATTGACATTCACGGCACCCGAGGGTCTTGTGAGATGACGCTGGCTGCTGCCAGTTCATTATTATGAAAAAATGACAGAGAGGAAGGCGAGAAACACTTTTTATTTCAACAGACTTTCGCGCCGTCCCTTCCGTCAAAACTCTAAAGGCCGACTGCACATTTCCTATCTTCACAATAAAAGCCCTGCTTCATGCTGCCTGCGCTAACAAAATAAGAGTCTCAGAAAGCTGGCGTGCACAAGTGATGTGCACGCCAGCTTTCTGAGGGATCGCTCGTGCACGGCAGTTTTCCGAGACTCTGTATTTAGTTAGCGCAGGCAGCATGAAGCAGGGCTTTTATTGTGAAGATAGGAAATGTGCAGTCGGCCTTTAGAGTTTTGACGGAAGGTACGGCGCGAGAGTCTGTTGAAATAAAAAGTGTTTCTCGCCTTCGTCTCGATCATATTTTCATAATAATGATCTTGCAGCAGCCAGCGTCATCTCACAAGACCCTCCGGTACCGTGAATGTCATTTAAGTGACGTCTTGGTGAAGATTGATGATCACTAATTTTTAGGTCTATTTTTTTTTTTAAAAGCCTGCTGCAGATCGACTGACACACCCCCCGCGGTCGACTGGTAGCTCGCGATCGACGTAATGGGCACCCCTGGTCTATGGCATATCATATAGTTGATATAGATGCCCATATCGGCTGTTCAGATGTACTTTACAAAAGAGAAGTGTAGGATACTTCTCTTGTTGCCTTATTTGAATTTGATTTTATTAAATGTATTTATATTATCATTTGGTGAAGCCAAATGATAATACTTTAGTTTAGGCGGCGGATATTTGTTGTTAAGGCGGCCGCCTTAACAACAAAGCGCTGCGGGAAACCCTGAACAACACGTAAGCAATAAGACTAGTAGAAATAACTACAGTTTTGGGCATCTCACGATTTGATTACCATTCTATTAAAAATCGATTATTGATGCATCTTAATTTATGTGTATTGAGGCAGTTTTACATTTATTTTCATTTAACTAGGTGTTTAGGGCACGTCCAACCGGTAGGAGGCCACGGGGAAGACCCAGGACACGTTGGGAAGACTATGTCTCCCGGCTGGCCTGGGAACGCCTCGGATCCCCCGGGAAGAGTTAGACGAAGTGGCTGGGGAGAGGGAAGTCTGGGTTTCCCTGCTTAGGCTGTTGCCCCCGCGACCCGACCTCGGATAAGCGGAAGATGATGGATGGATATATTAAACGTTTATCACTTCCAACTTTAAAAAGACAATATAATTCATATTTGGAATAAGAAACACTTAAAATAATTTCCACATTAATAACGTGAATTAGTGAATTATTCTTATATAGCGCTTTTCTCTAGTGACTCAAAGCGCTTTACATAGTGAAACCCGATATCTAAGTTACATTTAAACCAGTGTGGGTGGCACTGGGAGCAGGTGGGTAAAGTGTCTTGCCCAAGGACACAACGGCAGTGACTAGGATGGCGGAAGCGGGAATCGAACCTGCAACCCTCGAGTTGCTGGCACGGCTGCTCTACCAACCGAGCTATTAATAAACAACAAAAATGTGCGCAAAACTGCAACATAAGTGCCGATAATAAAGGGGCTGATCGGATGTCTCTATGAGATGGCTCGCTGGGGTCAACCAAATTTTAGAAGTTTGCATTACTTTATTTACAATAAATCAATCGATTATCGGTGTTTACCAATCGATTCTATAATCGACCATGTAGAAATTGCGATACATCTAAAAATCGATGATTTGCCCCACCATAACGATATATTTAAATAACAAAAAATTATAAAATTCAGTTTTTCCAAGTGAACTGTTTTACAACCTCTTCTTTGAACTCTTTTACGACCTTTTCTTTGAACTGTTCTGTAACCAAAGGCGATGGCTGTTTACGACCCCCGTAACTTAGAAACAGCTAAGAGGAGGCGTACAATCTTTCGCCAGAGCGTGATGGAGACTGTACAAGAGTACTCTCCTCAATTGAGTCAAATTGAATTCTGTCTCTGTTTAATTCCTTGCTTTTTGTCTTGTTTAATAGATGTCATCAGTGTTTGAACCTGACAGTCACCTATTTAGACAACAACGGCCGTTTGATTTATTGATTGATTGATACTTTTATTAGTAGATTGCACAGTACAGTACATATTCCGTACAATTGACCACTAAATGGTAACACCCGAATAAGTTTTTCAACTTGTTTAAGTCGGGGTCCACGTTAATCAATTCATGGTACAAATATATACTATCAGCATAATACAGTCATCACACAAGTTAATCATCATAGTATGTACATTGAATTATTTACATTATTTACAATCCGGGGGGTGGGATGAGGAGCTTTGGTTGATATCAGAACTTCAGTCATCAACAATTGCATCAACAGAGAAATGTGGACATTGAAACAGTGTAGGTCTTATTTAGTAGGATATGTACAGCCAGCAGAGAACATAGTGAGTTCACATAGCATAAGAACAAGTATATACATTAGAAGTACATTTGAGTTGTTTATAATCCGGGGAGATGGGATGTGAATGGAGGAGGGTATTAGTAAAGTGTTGAAGTTGCCTGGAGGTGTTGTTTTAGAGCGGTTTTGAAGGAATATAGAGATGCACTTACTTTTATACCTGTTAGGAGTGCATTCCACATTGATGTGGGATAGAAAGAGAATGAGTTAAGACCTTTGTTAGATCGAAATCTGGGTTTAACGTGGTTTGTGGAGCTCCCCCTGGTGTTGTGGTTATGGCGGTCATTTACGTTAAGGAAGTAGTTTGACATGTACTTCGGGATCAAGGAGGTGTAGCGGATTTTATAGACTAGGCTCAGTGCAAGTTGTTTTACTCTGTCCTCCACCCTGAGCCAGCCCACTTTGGAGAAGTGGGTTGGATTGAGGTGTGATCTGGGGTGGAGGTCTAAAAGTAACCGGATTAGTTTATTCTGGGATGTTTGGAGTCTAGATTTGAGGGTTTTGGAGGTGCTGGGGTACCAGGAGGTGCAAGCGTAATCGAAGAAGGGTTGAATGAGAGTTCCCGCTAGAATCCTCAAGGTGTTTTTGTTGACCAGAGAGGAAATTCTGTAGAGGAATCTCGTTCTTTGGTTGACCTTTTTGATCACCTTGGTTGCCATTTTATCACAGGAAAGATTAGCCTCTAGAATGTAACCTAGGTAGGTGATCTCATCCTTCCTGGTGATAACAATATCACCCACTTTTTGAGCCGATAGTAAATCCATACTGCGGTACAAGCTGGACAGTGACTACTTTAGTATATCCTAGTTTGCTTTGCAAGGTATAATTACATATTTACACAGCAATGTGAGGGGTGTTCTCACACGCTGCACCAGCTCCATGATCTGATCCCCAGCAGCTCCCCTTGGGTGTACCAGCAAGTCCACCATGATCAAATCCTGTCGGAGCCCCTCCTCCTGTCTCTCTGCATCCTTCTGTACTTCCCCATCATCAAGGGGAAAGAGGGACGCCAGAAAGATGATGTGTCAGACCACCTGCTTTCCACCTATAAATACCCTTGCCCGACATTGCTGCAGGCAGTACAGTAAAAGTCAGTCCCGACATTGCTGCAGGCAGTACAGTAAAAGTCAGTAGTCCATACACAGTTGATGTCTGCTGCTGCATGTTTTAATATTCTGCTTTTGCATGGGATTTATTAGGAATACTTTCACTACTACCAGGAATGTGTGTAATATTAACATGTTATGTTGGATTCCACAACGACCAGTCAGAGGCACGGTTGACTTAGATCAGGGATGTCAAAGTGGTTTTCATTGGGGGCCACGTCGCACTTATGGCTGCCATCAGAGGGCCGCTTGTAACAGTAAATAATGTACGAATTTACCTCTGGATTTCAATAGTTTTAAGTAGACTGTCGATTTTAGAGTAAACTCTTCACATTTACAAAATTCTACTGTAAAATAGTGTTGACGTTTTTTTTTTGTTTTTTTTAACGACATAAATTTTACAACGGTAAATGGAAAAACAGTCTCACAGCTTAGTTGCCAGAATTTTTGTGGTAAATTGTAGGGTTGTAACGGTACACACAAATTTCGGTTCGGTACATACCTCGGTCTAGAGGTCACGGTTCGGTTAATTTTCGGTACAGTAAGAAATCAACAAAATATAAATTTTGGGGTTATTTATTTCGTCCTGGTCGTGGAACTGTGGACCAGCTCTATACTCTCGGCAGGGTTCTTGAGGGTGCATGGGAGTTTGCCCAACCAGTCTACATGTGCTTTGTGGACTTGGAGAAGGCATTCGACCGTGTCCCTCGGGAAGTCCTGTGGGGAGTGCTCAGAGAGTATGGGGTATCGGACTGTCTTATTGTGGCGGTCCGTTCCCTGTATGATCAGTGCCAGAGCTTGGTCCGCATTGCCGGCAGTAAGTCGAACACATTTCCAGTGAGGGTTGGACTCCGCCAAGGCTGTCCTTTGTCACCGATTCTGTTCATAACTTTTATGGACAGAATTTCTAGGCGCAGTCAAGGCGTTGAGGGGTTCCGATTTGGTAACCGCAGGATTAGGTCTCTGCTTTTTGCAGATCATGTGGTCCTGATGGCTTCATCTGACCGGGATCTTCAGCTCTCACTGGATCGGTTCGCAGCCGAGTGTGAAGCGACCGGAATGAGAATCAGCACCTCCAAGTCCGAGTCCATGGTTCTCTCCCGGAAAAGGGTGGAGTGCCATCTCCGGGTTGGGGAGGAGACCCTGCCCCAAGTGGAGGAGTTCAAGTACCTAGGAGTCTTGTTCACGAGTGAGGGAAGAGTGGATCGTGAGATCGACAGGCGGATCGGTGCGGCGTCTTCAGTAATGCGGACGTTGTACCGATCCGTTGTGGTAAAGAAGGAGCTGAGCCGGAAGGCAAAGCTCTCAATTTACCGGTCGATCTACGTTCCCATCCTCACCTATGGTCATGAGCTTTGGGTCATGACCGAAAGGATAAGATCACGGGTACAAGCGGCCGAAATGAGTTTCCTCCGCCGTGTGGCGGGGCTCTCCCTTAGAGATAGGGTGAGGAGCTCTGTCATCCGGGAGGAACTCAAAGTAAAGCCGCTGCTCCTCCACATCGAAAGGAGCCAGATGAGGTGGTTCGGGCATCTGGTCAGGATGCCACCCGAACGCCTCCCGAGGGAGGTGTTTAGGGAACGTCCAGCTGGTAGGAGGCCACGGGGAAGACCCAGGACACGTTGGGAAGACTATGTCTCCCGGCTGGCCTGGGAACGCCTCGGGATCCCCCGGGAAGAGCTGTACGAAGTGGCTGGGTAGAAGGAAGTCTGGGCTTCCCTGCTTAGGCTGCTACCCCCGCGACCCGACCTCGGATAAGCGGAAGAAGATGGATGGATTTGTAAACAATGGCTTTATCATTTCAACATTGGGAACACTATAATAATTCTGCCCACGTTAATCCACATTAAACTGCCTCAAGTTGTTGCTTTGATTAAATAAAATGAAAAAAACTTTCTTCTACATATAAAAAGTGCAACATTAAACAGTTTCCATTGAAACTGTTTAATGTCAACTCATCATTTTTTTACAGCATTTGGGAAGCCTGTAGTTGACTTTTATTATGTAAATGTTGTATTTTTTATCAACATGTGATAGCAGGGACCCTGCTATTCAAAACTAGGCTGCTACATTACTAATGATTCATGTAACTATAGCTGAAAAATAGTACAATTGCAATAGGAGAGACTATTCATCCCTAAACTCAATGGAGTTCAATGAAATGACAGACAGACAGGGCTTTGCTGCTCCTAAAACACGCACACACACACGCACGCACATACACACACACACACACACACACACACACACACACACACACACACACACACACAGAAAAATGAGCTAACGTTACGCTAAAAGCTAATTAGCCTTCATCTCAAGCCTATACTGTGAGCGAGCTAAGCTGCAGTTTAAGTTTCTAGAAGGTCAACGGGCTCATAGTGATGTTTGTAATAGTTGTGACTGGGAAGTGTTTAGTATAATTAGGGAAGAATCCGCTCCTCCCCTGCTAGACGAATATCTGCTCGACGCTAAGGCATTCACTACATCGTTCTGAAGTCTGAATACGCACTGCTGATTGGCTTTGTATGTAACCAATCAGATGGTGGTGTGGGCGGGACAATGAGGCAGAGACAGAGGCAGAAAGCTGAGCAGCTTGTGAAGACTTCTGCTTCCGAACTTGTTCGGTACACCCGCGTACCGAAACGGTTAGATACAAATACACGTACCGTTACACCCCTAGAAAATTGACATTGGTTTTTCTTTGTTTGTTGTGAAGCTTTAGCGAACATGTTTCTCTACCACATGTCAACCAGCAAGTTTTTGGATGAGAAAATTGTGATATTAAGTCGGCTCTTACCGGAGAATTGAGCGGAGTTAGCGTCCTCCTGCAGCAGCTGTGATCTTGGCTCCTCCATTGGCTTCTTTCAGAGACACTGGCGGTCACCGCAGCCCTTTCGGGTATGACTTTATAATCTCACTAAAACACTATTAATGTCACCGGTATTTGTTGATGAACCCCAAGATGCAGAGATCCATGGCAGGCATGGAGTGAGAAAACATGATTTAATAAAGATACTAAGACAAAACCAAAACCAAAAGGGTACAAACAAAAAGCACGCACATGGGCGGATATAACAAACTAAGGGCTATGAACAAACTAATCGGAAGCAGGGAACAAAAAACAGTAAACTACAAACCAACTACTAAATATAGCTTACCGCTACGCTGTATTCACACGACCAGTAGGAATGACAAGTAGAAAATTACATTGACACGACAGCAACGACAGGAGCGACATGTGGCAACGACAATGATCCAACACTGACTGGAAGACAAAGTGGGTACAAATAGGAGCGGGCTGATTGACTACAGGTGTGGCCAGGTGCCAATCAGCCGCAGATGAGGTGACAACAGCACACAGGGACACAAACAGGAAGCTGAACCAAAATAAGAGCACTTGACAGGAACTAAAGACCGGAGATACTAAACACAGAGGGAACAAAGACAAATGCAGAGGAAAAAAACTAAAACATAGACAAACTGTCAGGGGAAAGCCTGACAATTAACACAATAAGCAGATAAGGGATTTTCCAGAATTATCCTGGAATTTTTCTTCTTTCTTTCTAGTGCTTCACTCTAACTTTCCTCATCCACGAATCTTTCATCCTCGCTCAAAATAACGGGGAAATCGTCGCCTTCTCGGTCCGAATCGCTCTTGCTGCGGGTGGCTATGATTATAAACAATGTGAGGATGTGACGAGCTCTACAACCCGTGACGTCACGCGCACATCGTCTGCTACTTCCGGTACAGGCAAGGCTTTTTTATTAGCGACCAAAAGTTGCGAACTTTATTGTCGATGTTCTCTACTAAAATCCTTTCAGCAAAAATATGGCAATATCGTGAAATGATCAAGTATGACACATAGAATGGACCTGCTATCCCCGTTTAAATAAGAAAATCTCATTCCAGTAGGCCTTTAAATGTGGGGGAAAAAAAATCATAATATGACCCTTTTAAGTCCTTTATAGCTGCATAGTTACGAGCGCTCTGTTAGGTTTTGATGTATTAAGATGTGGGTTGTCCTGTTCCCCGACTCCATTCAGTGGCTGATTCCCTTTCCGTGTCACGCGTTAATGTGTAGATCGTTTCATTTCGGCCTCCGACTGCCTTGCCAGGAGAGCAAGTGTCAGCCATTCCGCCAAACACTGCAAACCATGGTGAATCATTGTTAAATCAGGAGGAAAAAATCTGTGGTCTAAAACGACGCCTTTAAACATTTTAAGGTCAAAGCTATCATGCGGCGTTCCAGAATTCC